>NC_089846.1:63653816-63968841 GCF_035609145.1 Eleutherodactylus coqui
TCAAAGCTGCATAGGTGGCACAAACTTGCACTGTACACCCTGGAGGTGCTGGCCTGCCCATCTGCTAGCGTCTTGTCAGAGAGGGTTTTTAGTGCAGCTGAGGGAATCATTACGGATAAGTGTACCCGCCTGGCAACTGACAGCGCCGACATGCTTACATACATAGTAACATAGTAACATAGTAACATAGTATGTAAGGCCGAATGAAGACATTGTCCATCTAGTCCAGCCTGTCTATCCTACTGTGTTGATCCAGAGGAAGGCAAAAAACCCCAAGGCCAGAAGCCAATTAGCCCTTTTGGGGCTTACCCTCATAAAGATGAACAAAGGCTGGATTTCCTCAGACTTCTCTTTTCCACCGATGGAAAGCAGCGGATCCTAAAGAATCTTTTTGCTGCAACAGGAGAAAAATGCATCCTCTATCACCCTAAAAAAGAAGAGAATTAGCTTTGTGTATCTCTCTCGGATATTATTTCTCCTCCTCCTCCTCCTCCTCCTCCTCCTCCTAAAACAGCATGTCATCACGCTGAACTGCCAATTTCTATGCAGCCCAAAATGCTCTGTTTAAAACCTTTGAAAGTTTTATAAGTTTTTAAAGTTTTAAAAGTTAAACTTAAACCAATTTTTGCGGAGGGCTGCCTCCAGGCTCTGTTACAAAAAAAAACAATAACGAGCTGTATCTTCAAAAAATGTTTGTGGGTTTCATCTGCCCTCGTGGTTGAGCAACTTTTCAGGGGTACACTTGTACTCTTGGTAAGCCAATTTTTCAGGCCATTGTCAATACTGTTAGCAAACTAATTTTTCCAGGCTTCGCCTATACTCTTGGTAAACGAGTTTTTACAGGTGTTCGCCTATACTCTTGGTACACCAATGTTACTGGGGTTAGCCTATACTATTGCTACAGAAATGTTACTGGGGTTCGCCTATACTTTTGCTACAGAAATGTTACTGGGGTCTGCCTATACTTTTGCTACAGAAATATTACTGGGGTCCACCTATACTCTTGCTACAGAAATGTTACAGGGGTTCACCTATACTTTTGCTACAGAAATGTTACTGGGGTCCGCCTATACTTTGGCTACAGAAATGTTACTGGGGTCTGCCTATCGCTTTTCTACTGAATGGTTTGAGGGATTCACCTTTACTTTTGCTACAGAAATGTTACTGGGGTCCGCCTATACTTTGGCTAGAGAAATGTTACTGGGGTCTGCCTATACCTTTTCTACTGAATGGTTTGAAAAGTTCGCCTATACTCTTGCTACAGAAATGTTACTGGGTTCCACCTATACTTTGGCTACAGAAATGTTACTGGGGTTCACCTATACCTTTTCTACTGAATGGTTTGAGGGGTTCGCCTATACTCTTGCTACAGAAATGTTACAGGGGTTCGCCTATACTTTTGATACAGAAATGTCACTGGGGTCCGCCTATACTTCTGCTACAGAAATGTTACTGGGGTCGACCTATACCTGTTCTACTGAATGGTTTGAGGGTTTCGCCTATACTTTTGGTACAAAAAAGTTACTGGGGTCCGCCTATACTTTTGCTACAGAAATGTTACTGGGGTCTGCGTATACTCTTGCTACAGAAATGTTACAGGGGTTCACCTATACTTTTGCTACAGAAATGTTACTGGGGTCCGCCTATATTTGGCTACAGAAATGTTACTGGGGTCTGCCTATAGGTTTTCTACTGAATGGTTTGAGGGGTTCACCTTTACTTTTGCTGCAGAAATGTTACTGGGGTCCGCCTATACTTTGCCTACAGAAACGTTACTGGGGTCCGCCTATACTTTGGCTACAGAAATGTTTCTGGGGTCTGCCTATACCTTTTCTACTGAATGGTTTGAAGAGTTCGCCTATACTCTTGCTACAGAAATGTTACTGGGGTCCGCCTATACTTTGGCTACAGAAATGTTACTGGGGTCTGCCTATACCTTTTCTACTGAATGGTTTGAGGGGTTCGCCTATACTCTTCCTACAGAAATGTTACAGGGGTTCGCCTATACTTTTGCTACAGAAATGTTACTGTGGTCTGTCTATACTTTTGCTACAGAAATGTTACTGGGGTGCGCCTATACTACTGCTACAGAAATGTTACTGCGGTCCGCCTATACTCTTGCTACAAAAAAAGTTACTGGGGTCCGCCTATACTCTTGCTACAGAAATGTTACTGGGCTCTGACTATGCTGTGGGTGCACAAAGATGCAATACCATAGGGCCCTAGGGCAAAAAGTAATGCAAAAGTTCCAATCTGACAGCGTTATTGGCAGAAGACGCAGTTCAGAGGGCCAACTAGCAGGGGAGGCGTGGGGATCAGGCAGCAAGTCCAGCGCAAGTAAGGGAACACTCTCCAAGGCCTTTGCCAGCTTTATGGCTCCCCAGCAAGACTGTGTCACCACTCCCCAGTCAAGTTTGAGTCGGAGGGAGCACTGTAAAAAGATGGCGTGGGAGTACGAAGCCGATCGTACCACCGTCCTCCGTAATGCCTCTGTTCCATACAACTATTGGGTGTCAAAGCTGGATACGTGGCACAAACTTGCGCTGTACACCCTGGAGGTGCTGGCCTGCCCTGCTGCTAGCGTCTTGTCAGAGAAGGTGTTTAGTGCAGCTGGGGGAATCATTATGGATAAGCATACCCGCCTGTCAACTGACAGCGCCGACATGCTTACCCTCATAAAGATGAACAAAGGCTGGATTTCCTCAGACTTCTCTTCTCCACCGGTGGAAAGCAGCGGATCCTAAAGAATCTTTTTGCTGCAACAGGAGAAAAATGCATCCTCTATCACCCTAAAAAAGAAGATAATTAGCTTTGTGTAACTCTCTCGGATATTATTACTCCTCCTCCTCCTAAAACAGCATGTCATCACGCTGAACTGCCAATTTCTATGCAGCCCAAAATGCTCGGTTTAAAACCTTTGAAAGTTTTATCAGTTTTTAAAGTTTTAAAAGTTAAACTTAAACCAATTTCTGCGGAGGGCTGCCTCCAGGCTCTGTTACAAATTAACCAATAACGAGCTGTATCTTCAAAAATGTTTGTGGGTTTCACCTGCCCTCGTGGTTGAGCAACTTTTCAGGGGTACACTTGTACTCTTGGTACACCAAATTTTCAGGCCATTGCCAATACTGTTAGCAAACTAATTTTTCCAGGCTTCGCCTATACTCTTGGTAAGCAAGTTTTTACAGGTGTTCGCCTATACTCTTGGTACACCAATGTTACTGGGGTTAGCCTTTACTATTGCTACAGAAATGTTACTGGGGTTCGCCTATACTTTTGCTACAGAAATGTTACTGGGGTCTGCCTATACTTTTGCTACAGAAATGTTACTGGGGTCCGCCTATACTCTTGCTACAGAAATGTTACAGGGGTTCACCTATACTTTTGCTACAGAAATGTTACTGGGGTACCGCCTATACTTTGCCTACAGAAATGTTACTGGGGTACGCCTATATTTTGGCTAGAGAAATGTTACTGGGGTCTGCCTGTACCTTTTCTACTGAATGGTTTGAAGAGTTCGCCTATACTCTTGCTACAGAAATGTTACTGGGTTCCACCTATACTTTGGCTACAGAAATGTTACTGGGGTTCGCCTATACCTTTTCTACTGAATGGTTTGAGGGGTTCGCCTATACTCTTGCTACAGAAATGTTAGAGGGGTTTGCCTATACTTTTGCTACAGAAATGTTACTGTGGTCTGACTATACTTTTGCTACAGAAATGTCACTGGGGTCCGCCTATACTTCTGCTACAGAAATGTTACTGGGGTCGGCCTATACCTTTTCTACTGAATGGTTTGAGGGTTTCGCCTATACTTTTGGTACAAAAAAGTTACTGGGGTCAGTCTATACTTTTGCTACAGAAATGTTACTGGGGTCTGCCTATACCTTTTCTACTGAATGGTTTGAAGGGTTCAGCTATACTCTTGCTACAGAAATGTTAGAGGGGTTTGCCTATACTTTTGCTACAGAAATGTTACTGGGGTCTGCCTATACCTTTTCTACTGAATGGTTTGAGGGGTTCGCTAATACTTTTGCCACAGAAATGTTACAGGGGTTCGCCTATACTTTTGCTACAGAAATGTTACTGGGGTCTGTCTATACTTTCGCTACAGAAATGTTACTGGGGTCCGCCTATACCTTTTCTACTGAATGGTTTGAGGGGTTTGCCTATACTTTTGCTACAGAAATGTTACTGGGGTCCGCCAATACTACTGCTACAGAAATGTTACTGCGGTCCGCCTATACTCTTGCTACAAAAATGTTACTGGGGTCTGCCTATACTCTTGCTACAGAAATGTTACTGGGCTATGACTATGCTGTGGGTGCACAAAGATGCAATACCATAGGGCCCTGGGGTAACAAGTGATGCTTAGGTTCCAATCTGACAGCGTTAGTGGCAGAAGACACAGTTCAGAGGGCCAACTAGCAGGGGAGGCGTGGGGATCGGGCAGCAAGTCCAGCGCAAGTAGGGGAACACTCTCCAAGGCCTTTGCCAGCTTTATGGCTCCCCAGCAAGACTGTGTCACCACTCCCCAGTCAAGGCTGAGTCGGAGGGAGCACTGTAAAAAGATGGCGTGGGAGTACGTAGCCGATCGTACCACCGTCCTCCGTAATGCCTCTGCTCCACACAACTATTGGGTGTCAAAGCTGCATAGGTGGCACAAACTTGCGCTGTACACCCTGGAGGTACTGGCCTGCCCATCTGCTAGCGTCTTGTCAGAGAGGGTTTTTAGTGCAGCTGGGGGAATCATTACGGATAAGTGTACCCGCCTGTCAACTGACAGCGCCGACATGCTTACCCTCATAAAGATGAACAAAGGCTGGATTTCCTCAGACTTCTCTTTTCCACCGATGGAAAGCAGCGGATCCTAAAGAATCTTTTTGCTGCAACAGGAGAAAAATGCATCCTCTATCACCCTAAAAAAAGAGAATAGTCTTTGTGTATCTCTCTCGGATATTATTACTCCTCCTCCTCCTCCTCCTCCTCCTCCTCCTAAAACAGCATGTCATCACGCTGAACTGCCAATTTCTATGCAGCCCAAAATGCTCTGTTTAAAACCTTTGAAAGTTTTATCAGTTTTTAAAGTTTTAAAAGTTAAACTTAAACCATTTTTTGCGGAGGGCTGCCTCCAGGCTCTGTTACAAAAAAAAAACAATAACGAGCTGTATCTTCAAAAAATGTTTGTGGGTTTCATCTGCCCTCGTGGTTGAGCAACTTTTCAGGGGTACACTTGTACGCTTGGTGAGCCAATTTTTCAGGCCATTGTCAATACTGTTAGCAAACTAATTTTTCCAGGCTTCGCCTATACTCTTGGTAAACGAGTTTTTACAGGTGTTCGCCTATACTCTTGGTACACCAATGTTACTGGGGTTAGCCTATACTATTGCTACAGAAATGTTACTGGGGTTCACCTATACTTTTGCTACAGAAATGTTACTGGGGTCTGCCTATACTTTTGTTACAGAAATATTACTGGGGTCCACCTATACTCTTGCTACAGAAATGTTACAGGGGTTCACCTATACTTTTGCTACAGAAATGTTACTGGGGTCCGCCTATACTTTGGCTACAGAAATGTTACTGGGGTCTGCCTATACCTTTTCTACTGAATGGTTTGAAAAGTTCGCCTATACTCTTGCTACAGAAATGTTACTGGGTTCCACCTATACTTTGGCTACAGAAATGTTACTGGGGTTCGCCTATACCTTTTCTACTGAATGGTTTGAGGGGTTCGCCTATACTCTTGCTACAGAAATGTTACAGGGGTTCGCCTATACTTTTGATACAGAAATGTCACTGGGGTCCGCCTATACTTCTGCTACAGAAATGTTACTGGGGTCGACCTATACCTGTTCTACTGAATGGTTTGAGGGTTTCGCCTATACTTTTGGTACAAAAAAGTTACTGGGGTACGCCTATACTTTTGCTACAGAAATGTTACTGGGGTCTGCGTATACTCTTGCTACAGAAATGTTACAGGGGTTCACCTATACTTTTGCTACAGAAATGTTACTGGGGTCCGCCTATATTTGGCTACAGAAATGTTACTGGGGTCTGCCTATAGCTTTTCTACTGAATGGTTTGAGGGGTTCACCTTTACTTTTGCTGCAGAAATGTTACTGGGGTCCGCCTATACTTTGCCTACAGAAACGTTACTGGGGTCCGCCTATACTTTGGCTACAGAAATGTTTCTGGGGTCTGCCTATACCTTTTCTACTGAATGGTTTGAAGAGTTCGCCTATACTCTTGCTACAGAAATGTTACTGGGGTCCGCCTATACTTTGGCTACAGAAATGTTACTGGGGTCTGCCTATACCTTTTCTACTGAATGGTTTGAGGGGTTCGCCTATACTCTTCCTACAGAAATGTTACAGGGGTTCGCCTATACTTTTGCTACAGAAATGTTACTGTGGTCTGTCTATACTTTTGCTACAGAAATGTTACTGGGGTGCGCCTATACTACTGCTACAGAAATGTTACTGCGGTCCGCCTATACTCTTGCTACAAAAAAAGTTACTGGGGTCCGCCTATACTCTTGCTACAGAAATGTTACTGGGCTCTGACTATGCTGTGGGTGCACAAAGATGCAATACCATAGGGCCCTAGGGCAAAAAGTAATGCAAAAGTTCCAATCTGACAGCGTTATTGGCAGAAGACGCAGTTCAGAGGGCCAACTAGCAGGGGAGGCGTGGGGATCGGGCAGCAAGTCCAGCGCAAGTAAGGGAACACTCTCCAAGGCCTTTGCCAGCTTTATGGCTCCCCAGCAAGACTGTGTCACCACTCCCTAGTCAAGTTTGAGTCGGAGGGAGCACTGTAAAAAGATGGCGTGGGAGTACGAAGCCGATCGTACCACCGTCCTCCGTAATGCCTCTGTTCCATACAACTATTGGGTGTCAAAGCTGGATACGTGGCACAAACTTGCGCTGTACACCCTGGAGGTGCTGGCCTGCCCTGCTGCTAGCGTCTTGTCAGAGAAGGTGTTTAGTGCAGCTGGGGGAATCATTATGGATAAGCATACCCGCCTGTCAACTGACAGCGCCGACATGCTTACCCTCATAAAGATGAACAAAGGCTGGATTTCCTCAGACTTCTCTTCTCCACCGGTGGAAAGCAGCGGATCCTAAAGAATCTTTTTGCTGCAACAGGAGAAAAATGCATCCTCTATCACCCTAAAAAAGAAGATAATTAGCTTTGTGTAACTCTCTCGGATATTATTACTCCTCCTCCTCCTAAAACAGCATGTCATCACGCTGAACTGCCAATTTCTATGCAGCCCAAAATGCTCGGTTTAAAACCTTTGAAAGTTTTATCAGTTTTTAAAGTTTTAAAAGTTAAACTTAAACCAATTTCTGCGGAGGGCTGCCTCCAGGCTCTGTTACAAATTAACCAATAACGAGCTGTATCTTCAAAAATGTTTGTGGGTTTCACCTGCCCTCGTGGTTGAGCAACTTTTCAGGGGTACACTTGTACTCTTGGTACACCAATTTTTCAGGCCATTGCCAATACTGTTAGCAAACTAATTTTTCCAGGCTTCGCCTATACTCTTGGTAAGCAAGTTTTTACAGGTGTTCGCCTATACTCTTGGTACACCAATGTTACTGGGGTTAGCCTTTACTATTGCTACAGAAATGTTACTGGGGTTCGCCTATACTTTTGCTACAGAAATGTTACTGGGGTCTGCCTATACTTTTGCTACAGAAATGTTACTGGGTTCCGCCTATACTTTGGCTACAGAAATGTTACTGGGGTTCGCCTATACCTTTTCTACTGAATGGTTTGAGGGGTTCGCCTATACTCTTGCTACAGAAATGTTACAGGGGTTCACCTATACTTTTGCTACAGAAATGTTACTGGGGTACCGCCTATATTTTGGCTAGAGAAATGTTACTGGGGTCTGCCTGTACCTTTTCTACTGAATGGTTTGAAGAGTTCGCCTATACTCTTGCTACAGAAATGTTACTGGGTTCCACCTATACTTTGGCTACAGAAATGTTACTGGGGTTCGCCTATACCTTCTCTACTGAATGGTTTGAGGGGTTCGCCTATACTCTTGCTACAGAAATGTTAGAGGGGTTTGCCTATACTCTTGCTACAGAAATGTTACTGTGGTCTGACTATACTTTTGCTACAGAAATGTCACTGGGGTCCGCCTATACTTCTGCTACAGAAATGTTACTGGGGTCGGCCTATACCTTTTCTACTGAATGGTTTGAGGGTTTCGCCTATACTTTTGGTACAAAAAAGTTACTGGGGTCAGCCTATACTTTTGCTACAGAAATGTTACTGGGGTCTGCCTATACCTTTTCTACTGAATGGTTTGAAGGGTTCGCCTATACTCTTGCTACAGAAATGTTAGAGGGGTTTGCCTATACTTTTGCTACAGAAATGTTACTGGGGTCTGCCTATACCTTTTCTACTGAATGGTTTGAGGGGTTCGCTAATACTTTTGCCACAGAAATGTTACAGGGGTTCGCCTATACTTTTGCTACAGAAATGTTACTGGGGTCTGTCTATACCTTTTCTACTGAATGGTTTGAGGGGTTTGCCTATACTTTTGCTACAGAAATGTTACTGGGGTCCGCCAATACTACTGCTACAGAAATGTTACTGCGGTCCGCCTATACTCTTGCTACAAAAATGTTACTGGGGTCTGCCTATACTCTTGCTACAGAAATGTTACTGGGCTATGACTATGCTGTGGGTGCACAAAGATGCAATACCATAGGGCCCTGGGGTAACAAGTGATGCTTAGGTTCCAATCTGACAGCGTTAGTGGCAGAAGACACAGTTCAGAGGGCCAACTAGCAAGGGAGGCGTGGGGATCGGGCAGCAAGTCCAGCGCAAGTAGGGGAACACTCTCCAAGGCCTTTGCCAGCTTTATGGCTCCCCAGCAAGACTGTGTCACCACTCCCCAGTCAAGGCTGAGTCGGAGGGAGCACTGTAAAAAGATGGCGTGGGAGTACGTAGCCGATCGTACCACCGTCCTCCGTAATGCCTCTGCTCCATACAACTATTGGGTGTCAAAGCTGCATAGGTGGCACAAACTTGCGCTGTACACCCTGGAGGTGCTGGCCTGCCCATCTGCTAGCGTCTTGTCAGAGAGGGTTGTTAGTGCAGCTGGGGGAATCATTACGGATAAGTGTACCCGCCTGTCAACTGACAGCGCCGACATGCTTACCCTCATAAAGATGAACAAAGGCTGGATTTCCTCAGACTTCTCTTTTCCACCGATGGAAAGCAGCGGATCCTAAAGAATCTTTTTGCTGCAACAGGAGAAAAATGCATCCTCTATCACCCTAAAAAAAGAGAATAGTCTTTGTGTATCTCTCTCGGATATTATTACTCCTCCTCCTCCTCCTCCTCCTAAAACAGCATGTCATCACGCTGAACTGCCAATTTCTATGCAGCCCAAAATGCTCTGTTTAAAACCTTTGAAAGTTTTATCAGTTTTTAAAGTTTTAAAAGTTAAACTTAAACCAATTTTTGCGGAGGGCTGCCTCCAGGCTCTGTTACAAAAAAAAACAATAACGAGCTGTATCTTCAAAAAATGTTTGTGGGTTTCATCTGCCCTCGTGGTTGAGCAACTTTTCAGGGGTACACTTGTACTCTTGGTAACCCAATTTTTCAGGCCATTGTCAATACTGTTAGCAAACTAATTTTTCCAGGCTTCGCCTATACTCTTGGTAAACGAGTTTTTACAGGTGTTCGCCTATACTCGTTGTACACCAATGTTACTGGGGTTAGCCTATACTATTGCTACAGAAATGTTACTGGGGTTCGCCTATACTTTTGCTACAGAAATGTTACTGGGGTCTGCCTATACTTTTGTTACAGAAATATTACTGGGGTCCACCTATACTCTTGCTACAGAAATGTTACAGGGGTTCACCTATACTTTTGCTACAGAAATGTTACTGGGGTCCGCCTATACTTTGGCTACAGAAATGTTACTGGGGTCTGCCTATTGCTTTTCTACTGAATGGTTTGAGGGATTCACCTTTACTTTTGCTACAGAAATGTTACTGGGGTCCGCCTATACTTTGGCTAGAGAAATGTTACTGGGGTCTGCCTATACCTTTTCTACTGAATGGTTTGAAAAGTTCGCCTATACTCTTGCTACAGAAATGTTACTGGGTTCCGCCTATACTTTGGCTACAGAAATGTTACTGGGGTTCGCCTATACCTTTTCTACTGAATGGTTTGAGGGGTTCGCCTATACTCTTGCTACAGAAATGTTACAGGGGTTCGCCAATACTTTTGCTACAGAAATGTCACTGGGGTCCGCCTATACTTCTGCTACAGAAATGTTACTGGGGTCGGCCTATACCTGTTCTACTGAATGGTTTGAGGGTTTCGCCTATACTTTTGGTACAAAAAAGTTACTGGGGTCCGCCTATACTTTTGCTACAGAAATGTTACTGGGGTCTGCGTATACTCTTGCTACAGAAATGTTACAGGGGTTCACCTATACTTTTGCTACAGAAATGTTACTGGGGTCCGCCTATATTTGGCTACAGAAATGTTACTGGGGTCTGCCTATAGCTTTTCTACTGAATGGTTTGAGGGGTTCACCTTTACTTTTGCTGCAGAAATGTTACTGGGGTCCGCCTATACTTTGCCTACAGAAACGTTACTGGGGTCCGCCTATACTTTGGCTACAGAAATGTTTCTGGGGTCTGCCTATACCTTTTCTACTGAATGGTTTGAAGAGTTCGCCTATACTCTTGCTACAGAAATGTTACTGGGGTCCGCCTATACTTTGGCTACAGAAATGTTACTGGGGTCTGCCTATACCTTTTCTACTGAATGGTTTGAGGGGTTCGCCTATACTCTTCCTACAGAAATGTTACAGGGGTTCGCCTATACTTTTGCTACAGAAATGTTACTGTGGTCTGTCTCTACTTTGGCTACAGAAATGTTACTGGGGTGCGCCTATACTACTGCTACAGAAATGTTACTGCGGTCCGCCTATACTCTTGCTACAAAAAAAGTTACTGGGGTCCGCCTATACTCTTGCTACAGAAATGTTACTGGGCTCTGACTATGCTGTGGGTGCACAAAGATGCAATACCATAGGGCCCTAGGGCAAAAAGTAATGCTAAAGTTCCAATCTGACAGCGTTAGTGGCAGAAGACGCAGTTCAGAGGGCCAACCAACAGGGGAGGCGTGGGGATCAGGCAGCAAGTCCAGCGCAAGTAGGGGAACACTCTCCAAGGCCTTTGCCAGCTTTATGGCTCCCCAGCAAGACTGTCACCACTCCCCAGTCAAGTTTGAGTCGGAGGGAGCACTGTAAAAAGATGGCGTGGGAGTACGTAGCCGATCGTACCACCGTCCTCCGTAATGCCTCTGTTCCATACAACTATTGGGTGTCAAAGCTGGATACGTGGCACAAACTTGCGCTGTACACCCTGGAGGTGCTGGCCTGCCCTGCTGCTAGCGTCTTGTCAGAGAAGGTGTTTAGTGCAGCTGGGGGAATCATTATGGATAAGCATACCCGCCTGTCAACTGACAGCGCCGACATGCTTACCCTCATAAAGATGAACAAAGGCTGGATTTCCTCAGACTTCTCTTCTCCACCGGTGGAAAGCAGCGGATCCTAAAGAATCTTTTTGCTGCAACAGGAGAAAAATGCATCCTCTATCACCCTAAAAAAGAAGATAATTAGCTTTGTGTAACTCTCTCGGATATTATTACTCCTCCTCCTCCTAAAACAGCATGTCATCACGCTGAACTGCCAATTTCTATGCAGCCCAAAATGCTCTGTTTAAAACCTTTGAAAGTTTTATCAGTTTTTAAAGTTTTAAAAGTTAAACTTAAACCATTTTCTGCGGAGGGCTGCCTCCAGGCTCTGTTACAAATTAACCAATAACGAGCTGTATCTTCAAAAATGTTTGTGGGTTTCACCTGCCCTCGTGGTTGAGCAACTTTTCAGGGGTACACTTGTACTCTTGGTACACCAATTTTTCAGGCCATTGCCAATACTGTTAGCAAACTAATTTTTCCAGGCTTCGCCTATACTCTTGGTAAGCAAGTTTTTACAGGTGTTCGCCTATACTCTTGGTACACCAATGTTACTGGGGTTAGCCTTTACTATTGCTACAGAAATGTTACTGGGGTTCGCCTATACTTTTGCTACAGAAATGTTACTGGGGTCTGCCTATGCTTTTGCTACAGAAATGTTACTGGGGTCCGCCTATACTCTTGCTACAGAAATGTTACAGGGGTTCACCTATACTTTTGCTACAGAAAAGTTACTGGGGTACCGCCTATATTTTGGCTAGAGAAATGTTACTGGGGTCTGCCTGTACCTTTTCTACTGAATGGTTTGAAGAGTTCGCCTATACTCTTGCTACAGAAATGTTACTGGGTTCCACCTATACTTTGGCTACAGAAATGTTACTGGGGTTCGCCTATACCTTTTCTACTGAATGGTTTGAGGGGTTCGCCTATACTCTTGCTACAGAAATGTTAGAGGGGTTTGCCTATACTTTTGCTACAGAAATGTTACTGTGGTCTGACTATACTTTTGCTACAGAAATGTCACTGGGGTCCGCCTATACTTCTGCTACAGAAATGTTACTGGGGTCGGCCTATACCTTTTCTACTGAATGGTTTGAGGGTTTCGCCTATACTTTTGGTACAAAAAAGTTACTGGGGTCAGCCTATACTTTTGCTACAGAAATGTTACTGGGGTCTGCCTATACCTTTTCTACTGAATGGTTTGAAGGGTTCGCCTATACTCTTGCTACAGAAATGTTAGAGGGGTTTGCCTATACTTTTGCTACAGAAATGTTACTGGGGTCTGCCTATACCTTTTCTACTGAATGGTTTGAGGGGTTCGCTAATACTTTTGCCACAGAAATGTTACAGGGGTTCGCCTATACTTTTGCTACAGAAATGTTACTGGGGTCTGTCTATACTTTCGCTACAGAAATGTTACTGGGGTCCGCCTATACCTTTTCTACTGAATGGTTTGAGGGGTTTGCCTATACTTTTGCTACAGAAATGTTACTGGGGTCCGCCAATACTACTGCTACAGAAATGTTACTGGGGTCCGCCTATACTCTTGCTACAAAAATGTTACTGGGGTCTGCCTATACTCTTGCTACAGAAATGTTACTGGGCTATGACTATGCTGTGGGTGCACAAAGATGCAATACCATAGGGCCCTGGGGTAACAAGTGATGCTTAGGTTCCAATCTGACAGCGTTAGTGGCAGAAGACACAGTTCAGAGGGCCAACTAGCAAGGGAGGCGTGGGGATCGGGCAGCAAGTCCAGCGCAAGTAGGGGAACACTCTCCAAGGCCTTTGCCAGCTTTATGGCTCCCCAGCAAGACTGTGTCACCACTCCCCAGTCAAGGCTGAGTCGGAGGGAGCACTGTAAAAAGATGGCGTGGGAGTACGTAGCCGATCGTACCACCGTCCTCCGTAATGCCTCTGCTCCATACAACTATTGGGTGTCAAAGCTGCATAGGTGGCACAAACTTGCGCTGTACACCCTGGAGGTGCTGGCCTGCCCATCTGCTAGCGTCTTGTCAGAGAGGGTTGTTAGTGCAGCTGGGGGAATCATTACGGATAAGTGTACCCGCCTGTCAACTGACAGCGCCGACATGCTTACCCTCATAAAGATGAACAAAGGCTGGATTTCCTCAGACTTCTCTTTTCCACCGATGGAAAGCAGCGGATCCTAAAGAATCTTTTTGCTGCAACAGGAGAAAAATGCATCCTCTATCACCCTAAAAAAAGAGAATAGTCTTTGTGTATCTCTCTCGGATATTATTACTCCTCCTCCTCCTCCTCCTCCTAAAACAGCATGTCATCACGCTGAACTGCCAATTTCTATGCAGCCCAAAATGCTCTGTTTAAAACCTTTGAAAGTTTTATCAGTTTTTAAAGTTTTAAAAGTTAAACTTAAACCAATTTTTGCGGAGGGCTGCCTCCAGGCTCTGTTACAAAAAAAAACAATAACGAGCTGTATCTTCAAAAAATGTTTGTGGGTTTCATCTGCCCTCGTGGTTGAGCAACTTTTCAGGGGTACACTTGTACTCTTGGTAAGCCAATTTTTCAGGCCATTGTCAATACTGTTAGCAAACTAATTTTTCCAGGCTTCGCCTATACTCTTGGTAAACGAGTTTTTACAGGTGTTCGCCTATACTCTTGGTACACCAATGTTACTGGGGTTAGCCTTTACTATTGCTACAGAAATGTTACTGGGGTTCGCCTATACTTTTGCTACAGAAATGTTACTGGGGTCTGCCTATACTTTTGTTACAGAAATATTACTGGGGTCCACCTATACTCTTGCTACAGAAATGTTACAGGGGTTCACCTATACTTTTGCTACAGAAATGTTACTGGGGTCCGCCTATACTTTGGCTACAGAAATGTTACAGGGGTCTGCCTATCGCTTTTCTACTGAATGGTTTGAGGGATTCACCTTTACTTTTGCTACAGAAATGTTACTGGGGTCCGCCTATACTTTGGCTAGAGAAATGTTACTGGGGTCTGCCTATACCTTTTCTACTGAATGGTTTGAAAAGTTCGCCTATACTCTTGCTACAGAAATGTTACTGGGTTCCGCCTATACTTTGGCTAGAGAAATGTTACTGGGGTTCGCCTATACCTTTTCTACTGAATGGTTTGAGGGGTTCGCCTATACTCTTGCTACAGAAATGTTACAGGGGTTCGCCAATACTTTTGCTACAGAAATGTCACTGGGGTCCGCTTATACTTCTGCTACAGAAATGTTACTGGGGTCGGCCTATACCTGTTCTACTGAATGGTTTGAGGGTTTCGCCTATACTTTTGGTACAAAAAAGTTACTGGGGTCCGCCTATACTTTTGCTACAGAAATGTTACTGGGGTCTGCGTATACTCTTGCTACAGAAATGTTACAGGGGTTCACCTATACTTTTGCTACAGAAATGTTACTGGGGTCCGCCTATATTTGGCTACAGAAATGTTACTGGGGTCTGCCTATAGCTTTTCTACTGAATGGTTTGAGGGGTTCACCTTTACTTTTGCTGCAGAAATGTTACTGGGGTCCGCCTATACTTTGCCTACAGAAACGTTACTGGAGTCCGCCTATACTTTGGCTACAGAAATGTTTCTGGGGTCTGCCTATACCTTTTCTACTGAATGGTTTGAAGAGTTCGCCTATACTCTTGCTACAGAAATGTTACTGGGGTCCGCCTATACTTTGGCTACAGAAATGTTACTGGGGTCTGCCTATACCTTTTCTACTGAATGGTTTGAGGGGTTCGCCTATACTCTTCCTACAGAAATGTTACAGGGGTTCGCCTATACTTTTGCTACAGAAATGTTACTGTGGTCTGTCTATACTTTTGCTACAGAAATGTTACTGGGGTGCGCCTATACTACTGCTACAGAAATGTTACTGCGGTCCGCCTATACTCTTGCTACCAAAAAAGTTACTGGGGTCCGCCTATACTCTTGCTACAGAAATGTTACTGGGCTCTGACTATGCTGTGGGTGCACAAAGATGCAATACCATAGGGCCCTAGGGCAAAAAGTAATGCTAAAGTTCCAATCTGACAGCGTTAGTGGCAGAAGACGCAGTTCAGAGGGCCAACTAGCAGGGGAGGCGTGGGGATTAGGCAGCAAGTCCAGCGCAAGTAGAGGAACACTCTCCAAGGCCTTTGCCAGCTTTATGGCTCCCCAGCAAGACTGTGTCACCACTCCCCAGTCAAGTTTGAGTCGGAGGGAGCACTGTAAAAAGATGGCGTGGGAGTACGTAGCCGATCGTACCACCGTCCTCCGTAATGCCTCTGTTCCATACAACTATTGGGTGTCAAAGCAGGATACGTGGCACAAACTTGCGCTGTACACCCTGGAGGTGCTGGCCTGCCCTGCTGCTAGCGTCTTGTCAGAGAAGGTGTTTAGTGCAGCTGGGGGAATCATTATGGATAAGCATACCCGCCTGTCAACTGACAGCGCCGACATGCTTACCCTCATAAAGATGAACAAAGGCTGGATTTCCTCAGACTTCTCTTCTCCACCGGTGGAAAGCAGCGGATCCTAAAGAATCTTTTTGCTGCAACAGGAGAAAAATGCATCCTCTATCACCCTAAAAAAGAAGATAATTAGCTTTGTGTAACTCTCTCGGATATTATTACTCCTCCTCCTCCTAAAACAGCATGTCATCACGCTGAACTGCCAATTTCTATGCAGCCCAAAATGCTCTGTTTAAAACCTTTGAAAGTTTTATCAGTTTTTAAAGTTTTAAAAGTTAAACTTAAACCAATTTCTGCAGAGGGCTGCCTCCAGGCTCTGTTACAAATTAACCAATAACGAGCTGCATCTTCAAAAATGTTTGTGGGTTTCACCTGCCCTCGTGGTTGAGCAACTTTTCAGGGGTACACTTGTACTCTTGGTACACCAATTTTTCAGGCCATTGCCAATACTGTTAGCAAACTAATTTTTCCAGGCTTCGCCTATACTCTTGGTAAGCAAGTTTTTACAGGTGTTCGCCTATACTCTTGGTACACCAATGTTACTGGGGTTAGCCTTTACTATTGCTACAGAAATGTTACTGGGGTTCGCCTATACTTTTGCTACAGAAGTGTTACTGGGGTCTGCCTATACTTTTGCTACAGAAATGTTACTGGGGTCCGCCTATACTCTTGCTACAGAAATGTTACAGGGGTTCACCTATACTTTTGCTACAGAAATGTTACTGGGGTCCGCCTATATTTTGGCTAGAGAAATGTTACTGGGGTCTGCCTGTACCTTTTCTACTGAATGGTTTGAAGAGTTCGCCTATACTCTTGCTACAGAAATGTTACTGGGTTCCACCTATACTTTGGCTACAGAAATGTTACTGGGGTTCGCCTATACCTTTTCTACTGAATGGTTTGAGGGGTTCGCCTATACTCTTGCTACAGAAATGTTAGAGGGGTTTGCCTATACTTTTGCTACAGAAATGTTACTGTGGTCTGACTATACTTTTGCTACAGAAATGTCACTGGGGTCCGCCTGTACTTCTGCTACAGAAATGTTACTGGGGTCGGCCTATACCTTTTCTACTGAATGGTTTGAGGGTTTCGCCTATACTTTTGGTACAAAAAAGTTACTGGGGTCAGCCTATACTTTTGCTACAGAAATGTTACTGGGGTCTGCCTATACCTTTTCTACTGAATGGTTTGAAGGGTTCGCCTATACTCTTGCTACAGAAATGTTAGAGGGGTTTGCCTATACTTTTGCTACAGAAATGTTACTGGGGTCTGCCTATACCTTTTCTACTGAATGGTTTGAGGGGTTCGCTTATACTTTTGCCACAGAAATGTTACAGGGGTTCGCCTATTCTTTTGCTACAGAAATGTTACTGGGGTCTGTCTATACTTTGGCTACAGAAATGTTACTGGGGTCCGCCTATACCTTTTCTACTGAATGGTTTGAGGGGTTCGCCTATACTTTTGCTACAGAAATGTTACTGGGGTCCGCCAATACTACTGCTACAGAAATGTTACTGCGGTCCGCCTATACTCTTGCTACAAAAATGTTACTGGGGTCTGCCTATACTCTTGCTACAGAAATGTTACTGGGCTCTGACTATGCTGTGGGTGCACAAAGATGCAATACCATAGGGCCCTGGGGTAATAAGTGATGCTTAGGTTCCCATCTGACAGCGTTAGTGGCAGAAGACACAGTTCAGAGGGCCAACTAGCAGGGGAGGCGTGGGGATCGGGCAGCAAGTCCAGCGCAAGTAGGGGAACACTCTCCAAGGCCTTTGCCAGCTTTATGGCTCCCCAGCAAGACTGTGTCACCACTCCCCAGTCAAGTTTGAGTCGGAGGGAGCACTGTAAAAAGATGGCGTGGGAGTACGTAGCCGATCGTACCACCGTCCTCCGTAATGCCTCTGCTCCATACAACTATTGGGTGTCAAAGCTGCATAGGTGGCACAATCTTGCGCTGTACACCCTGGAGGTGCTGGCCTGCCCATCTGCTAGCGTCTTGTCAGAGAGGGTGTTTAGTGCAGCTGGGGGAATCATTACGGATAAGTGTACCCGCCTGTCAACTGACAGCGCCGACATGCTTACCCTCATAAAGATGAACAAAGGCTGGATTTCCTCAGACTTCTCTTTTCCACCGATGGAAAGCAGCGGATCCTAAAGAATTCTTTTTGCTGCAACAGGAGAAAAATGCATCCTCTATCACCCTAAAAAAGAAGATAATTAGCTTTGTGTATCTCTCTCGGATATTATTACTCCTCCTCCTCCTCCTAAAACAGCATGTCATCACGCTGAACTGCCAATTTCTATGCGGCCCAAAATGCTCTGTTTAAAACCTTTGAAAGTTTTATCAGTTTTTAAAGTTTTAAAAGTAAACTTAAACCAATTTTTGCGGAGGGCTGCCTCCAGGCTCTGTTACAAATTAACCAATAACGAGCTGTATCTTCAAAAAATGTTTGTGGGTTTCACCTGCCCTCGTGGTTGAGCAATTTTTCAGGGGTACACTTGTACTCTTGGTACACCAATTTTTCAGGCCATTGCCAATACTGTTAGCAAACTAATTTTTCCAGGCTTCGCCAACACTTTTGGTAAACAAGTTTTCAGTAAAGGATTCACCTTTACTTTTGCTACAGAAATGTTACTGGGGTCCGCCTATACTTTGCCTACAGAAATATTACTGGGGTCCGCCTATATTTTGGCTAGAGAAATGTTACTGGGGTCTGCCTGTACCTTTTCTACTGAATGGTTTGAAGAGTTCGCCTATACTCTTGCTACAGAAATGTTACTGGGTTCCGCCTATACTTTGGCTACAGAAATGTTACTGGGGTTCGCCTATACCATTTCTACTGAATGGTTTGAGGGGTTCGCCTATACTCTTGCTACAGAAATGTTAGAGGGGTTTGCCTATACTTTTGCTACAGAAATGTTACTGTGGTCGGCCTATACTTTTGCTACAGAAATGTTATTGGGGTCCGCCTATACTTCTGCTACAGAAATGTTACTGGGGTCTGCCTATACCTTTTCTACTGAATGGTTTGTGCGGTTCGCCTATACTCTTGCTACAGAAATGTTAGAGGGGCTCGCCTATACTTTTGCTATAGAAATGTTACTGGGTTCTACCTATACTTTGGCTACAGAAATGTTACAGGGGTCCGCCTATACGTTGGCTACAGAAATGTGACTGGGGTCTCCCTCTACCTTTTCTACTGAATGGTTTGAGGGGTTCGCCTATACTCTTGCTACAGAAATGTTACAGGGGTTCGCCAATACTTTTGCTACAGAAATGTCACTGGGGTCCGCCTATACTTCTGCTACAGAAATGTTACTGGGGTCGGCCTATACCTGTTCTACTGAATGGTTTGAGGGTTTCGCCTATACTTTTGGTACAAAAAAGTTACTGGGGTCCGCCTATACTTTTGCTACAGAAATGTTACTGGGGTCTGCGTATACTCTTGCTACAGAAATGTTACAGGGGTTCACCTATACTTTTGCTACAGAAATGTTACTGGGGTCCGCCTATATTTGGCTACAGAAATGTTACTGGGGTCTGCCTATAGCTTTTCTACTGAATGGTTTGAGGGGTTCACCTTTACTTTTGCTGCAGAAATGTTACTGGGGTCCGCCTATACTTTGCCTACAGAAACGTTACTGGGGTCCGCCTATACTTTGGCTACAGAAATGTTTCTGGGGTCTGCCTATACCTTTTCTACTGAATGGTTTGAAGAGTTCGCCTATACTCTTGCTACAGAAATGTTACTGGGGTCCGCCTATACTTTGGCTACAGAAATGTTACTGGGGTCTGCCTATACCTTTTCTACTGAATGGTTTGAGGGGTTCGCCTATACTCTTCCTACAGAAATATTACAGGGGTTCGCCTATACTTTTGCTACAGAAATGTTACTGTGGTCTGTCTATACTTTTGCTACAGAAATGTTACTGGGCTCTGACTATGCTGTGGGTGTACAAAGATGAACAAAGGCTGGATTTCCTCAGACTTCTCTTTTCCACCGATGGAAAGCAGCGGATCCTAAAGAATTCTTTTTGCTGCAACAGGAGAAAAATGCATCCTCTATCACCCTAAAAAAGAAGATAATTAGCTTTGTGTATCTCTCTCGGATATTATTACTCCTCCTCCTCCTCCTAAAACAGCATGTCATCACGCTGAACTGCCAATTTCTATGCGGCCCAAAATGCTCTGTTTAAAACCTTTGAAAGTTTTATCAGTTTTTAAAGTTTTAAAAGTAAACTTAAACCAATTTTTGCGGAGGGCTGCCTCCAGGCTCTGTTACAAATTAACCAATAACGAGCTGTATCTTCAAAAAATGTTTGTAGGTTTCACCTGCCCTCGTGGTTGAGCAATTTTTCAGGGGTACACTTGTACTCTTGGTACACCAATTTTTCAGGCCATTGCCAATACTGTTAGCAAACTAATTTTTCCAGGCTTCGCCAACACTTTTGGTAAACAAGTTTTCAGTAAAGGATTCACCTTTACTTTTGCTACAGAAATGTTACTGGGGTCCGCCTATACTTTGCCTACAGAAATATTACTGGGGTCCGCCTATATTTTGGCTAGAGAAATGTTACTGGGGTCTGCCTGTACCTTTTCTACTGAATGGTTTGAAGAGTTCGCCTATACTCTTGCTACAGAAATGTTACTGGGTTACGCCTATACTTTGGCTACAGAAATGTTACTGGGGTTCGCCTATACGTTTTCTACTGAATGGTTTGAGGGGTTCGCCTATACTCTTGCTACAGAAATGTTAGAGGGGTTTGCCTATACTTTTGCTACAGAAATGTTACTGTGGTCGGCCTATACATTTGCTACAGAAATGTTATTGGGGTCCGCCTATACTTCTGCTACAGAAATGTTACTGGGGTCTGCCTATACCTTTTCTACTGAATGGTTTGTGCGGTTCGCCTATACTCTTGCTACAGAAATGTTAGAGGGGCTCGCCTATACTTTTGCCTTTAGAAATGTTACTGGGTTCTACCTATACTTTGGCTACAGAAATGTTACAGGGGTCCGCCTATACAATGGCTACAGAAATGTGACTGGGGTCTCCCTCTACCTTTTCTACTGAATGGTTTGAGGGGTTCGCCTATACTCTTGCTACAGAAATGTTACAGGGGTTCGCCAATACTTTTGCTACAGAAATGTCACTGGGGTCCGCCTATACTTCTGCTACAGAAATGTTACTGGGGTCGGCCTATACCTGTTCTACTGAATGGTTTGAGGGTTTCGCCTATACTTTTGGTACAAAAAAGTTACTGGGGTCCGCCTATACTTTTGCTACAGAAATGTTACTGGGGTCTGCGTATACTCTTGCTACAGAAATGTTACAGGGGTTCACCTATACTTTTGCTACAGAAATGTTACTGGGGTCCGCCTATATTTGGCTACAGAAATGTTACTGGGGTCTGCCTATAGCTTTTCTACTGAATGGTTTGAGGGGTTCACCTTTACTTTTGCTGCAGAAATGTTACTGGGGTCCGCCTATACTTTGCCTACAGAAACGTTACTGGGGTCCGCCTATACTTTGGCTACAGAAATGTTTCTGGGGTCTGCCTATACCTTTTCTACTGAATGGTTTGAAGAGTTCGCCTATACTCTTGCTACAGAAATGTTACTGGGGTCCGCCTATACTTTGGCTACAGAAATGTTACTGGGGTCTGCCTATACCTTTTCTACTGAATGGTTTGAGGGGTTCGCCTATACTCTTCCTACAGAAATATTACAGGGGTTCGCCTATACTTTTGCTACAGAAATGTTACTGTGGTCTGTCTATACTTTTGCTACAGAAATGTTACTGGGGTGCGCCTATACTACTGCTACAGAAATGTTACTGCGGTCCGCCTATTCTCTTGCTACAAAAAAAGTTACTGGGGTCCGCCTATACTCTTGCTACAGAAATGTTACTGGGCTCTGACTATGCTGTGGGTGCACAAAGATGCAATACCATAGGGCCCTAGGGCAAAAAGTAATGCTAAAGTTCCAATCTGACAGCGTTAGTGGCAGAAGACGCAGTTCAGAGGGCCAACTAGCAGGGGAGGCATTGGGATCGGGCAGCAAGTCCAGAGCAAGTAGGGGAACACTCTCCAAGGCCTTTGCCAGCTTTATGGCTCCCCAGCAAGACTCTGTCACCACTCCCCAGTCAAGTTTGAGTCGGAGGGAGCACTGTAAAAAGATGGCGTGGGAGTACGTAGCCGATCGTAACAACGTCCTCCGTAATGCCTCTGTTCCATACAACTATTGGGTATCAAAGCTGGATACGTGGCACAAACTTGCGCTGTACACCCTGGAGGTGCTGGCCTGCCCTGCTGCTAGCATCTTGTCAGAGAAGGTGTTTAGTGCAGCTGGGGGAATCATTATGGATAAGCATACCCGCCTGTCAACTGACAGCGCCGACATGCTTACCCTCATAAAGATGAACAAAGGCTGGATTTCCTCAGACTTCTCTTCTCCACCGGTGGAAAGCAGCGGATCCTAAAGAATCTTTTTGCTGCAACAGGAGAAAAATGCATCCTCCATCACCCTAAAAAAGAAGATAATTAGCTTTGTGTAAATCTCTCGGATATTATTACTCCTCCTCCTCCTAAAACAGCATGTCATCACGCTGAACTGCCAATTTCTATGCAGCCCAAAATGCTCTGTTTAAAACCTTTGAAAGTTTTATCAGTTTTTAAAGTTTTAAAAGTTAAACTTAAACCAATTTCTGCGGAGGGCTGCCTCCAGGCTCTGTTACAAATTAACCAATAACGAGCTGTATCTTCAAAAATGTTTGTGGGTTTCACCTGCCCTCGTGGTTGAGCAACTTTTCAGGGGTACACTTGTACTCTTGGTACACCAATTTTTCAGGCCATTGCCAATACTGTTAGCAAACTAATTTTTCCAGGCTTCGCCTATACTCTTGGTAAGCAAGTTTTTACAGGTGTTCGCCTATACTCTTGGTACACCAATGTTACTGGGGTTAGCCTTTACTATTGCTACAGAAATGTTACTGGGTTCGCCTATACTTTTGCTACAGAAATGTTACTGGGGTCTGCCTATACTTTTGCTACAGAAATGTTACTGGGGTCCGCCTATACTCTTGCTACAGAAATGTTACTGGGTTCACCTATACTTTTGCTACAGAAATGTTACTGGGGTACCGCCTATACTTTGCCTACAGAAATGTTACTGGGGTCCGCCTATATTTTGGCTAGAGAAATGTTACTGGGGTCTGCCTGTACCTTTTCTACTGAATGGTTTGAAGAGTTCGCCTATACTCTTGCTACAGAAATGTTACTGGGTTCCGCCTATACTTTGGCTACAGAAATGTTACTGGGGTTCGCCTATACCTTTTCTACTGAATGGTTTGAGGGGTTCACCTATACTCTTGCTACAGAAATGTTAGAGGGGTTTGCCTATACTTTTGCTACAGAAATGTTACTGTGGTCTGACTATACTTTTGCTACAGAAATGTCACTGGGGTCCGCCTATACTTCTGCTACAGAAATGTTACTGGGGTCGGCCTATACCTTTTCTACTGAATGGTTTGAGGGTTTCGCCTATACTTTTGGTACAAAAAAGTTACTGGGGTCAGCCTATACTTTTGCTACAGAAATGTTACTGGGGTCTGCCTATACCTTTTCTACTGAATGGTTTGAAGGGTTCGCCTATACTCTTGCTACAGAAATGTTAGAGGGGTTTGCCTATACTTTTGCTACAGAAATGTTACTGGGGTCTGCCTATACCTTTTCTACTGAATGGTTTGAGGGGTTCGCTTATACTTTTGCCACAGAAATGTTACAGGGGTTCGCCTATACTTTTGCTACAGAAATGTTACTGGGGTCTGCCTATACCTTTTCTACTGAATGGTTTGAGGGGTTCGCTTATACTTTTGCCACAGAAATGTTACAGGGGTTCGCCTATACTTTTGCTACAGAAATGTGACTGGGGTCTGTCTATACTTTGGCTGCAGAAATGTTACTGGGGTCCGCCTATACCTTTTCTACTGAATGGTTTGAGGGGTTCGCCTATACTTTTGCTACAGAAATGTTACTGGGGTCCGCCAATACTACTGCTACAGAAATGTTACTGCGGTCCGCCTATACTCTTGCTACAGAAATGTTACTGGGGTCTGACTATGCTGTGGGTGCACAAAGATGCAATACCATAGGGCCCTGGGGTAATAAGTGATGCTTAGGTTCCCATCTGACAGCGTTAGTGGCAGAAGACACAGTTCAGAGGGCCAACTAGCAGGGGAGGCGTGGGGATCGGGCAGCAAGTCCAGCGCAAGTAGGGGAACACTCTCCAAGGCCTTTGCCAGCTTTATGGCTCCCCAGCAAGACTGTGTCACCACTCCCCAGTCAAGTTTGAGTCGGAGGGAGCACTGTAAAAAGATGGCGTGGGAGTACGTAGCCGATCGTACCACCGTCCTCCGTAATGCCTCTGCTCCATACAACTATTGGGTGTCAAAGCTGCATAGGTGGCACAAACTTGCGCTGTACACCCTGGAGGTGCTGGCCTGCCCATCTGCTAGCGTCTTGTCAGAGAGGGTGTTTAGTGCAGCTGGGGGAATCATTACGGATAAGTGTACCCGCCTGTCAACTGACAGCGCCGACATGCTTACCCTCATAAAGATGAACAAAGGCTGGATTTCCTCAGACTTCTCTTTTCCACCGATGGAAAGCAGCGGATCCTAAAGAATTCTTTTTGCTGCAACAGGAGAAAAATGCATCCTCTATCACCCTAAAAAAGAAGATAATTAGCTTTGTGTATCTCTCTCGGATATTATTACTCCTCCTCCTCCTCCTAAAACAGCATGTCATCACGCTGAACTGCCAATTTCTATGCGGCCCAAAATGCTCTGTTTAAAACCTTTGAAAGTTTTATCAGTTTTTAAAGTTTTAAAAGTAAACTTAAACCAATTTTTGCGGAGGGCTGCCTCCAGGCTCTGTTACAAATTAACCAATAACGAGCTGTATCTTCAAAAAATGTTTGTGGGTTTCACCTGCCCTCGTGGTTGAGCAATTTTTCAGGGGTACACTTGTACTCTTGGTACACCAATTTTTCAGGCCATTGCCAATACTGTTAGCAAACTAATTTTTCCAGGCTTCGCCAACACTTTTGGTAAACAAGTTTTCAGTAAAGGATTCACCTTTACTTTTGCTACAGAAATGTTACTGGGGTCCGCCTATACTTTGCCTACAGAAATATTACTGGGGTCCGCCTATATTTTGGCTAGAGAAATGTTACTGGGGTCTGCCTGTACCTTTTCTACTGAATGGTTTGAAGAGTTCGCCTATACTCTTGCTACAGAAATGTTACTGGGTTCCGCCTATACTTTGGCTACAGAAATGTTACTGGGGTTCGCCTATACCTTTTCTACTGAATGGTTTGAGGGGTTCGCCTATACTCTTGCTACAGAAATGTTAGAGGGGTTTGCCTATACTTTTGCTACAGAAATGTTACTGTGGTCGGCCTATACTTTTGCTACAGAAATGTTATTGGGGTCCGCCTATACTTCTGCTACAGAAATGTTACTGGGGTCTGCCTATACCTTTTCTACTGAATGGTTTGTGCTGTTCGCCTATACTCTTGCTACAGAAATGTTAGAGGGGCTCGCCTATACTTTTGCTATAGAAATGTTACTGGGTTCTACCTATACTTTGGCTACAGAAATGTTACAGGGGTCCGCCTATACGTTGGCTACAGGAATGTGACTGGGGTCTCCCTCTACCTTTTCTACTGAATGGTTTGAGGGGTTCGCCTATACTCTTGCTACAGAAATATTAGAGGGGTTCGCCTATACTTTTGCTACAGAAATGTTACTGGGGTCTGGCTATACTTTTGCTACAGAAATGTTACTGGGGTCCGCCTATACCTTTTCTACTGAATGGTTTGAGTGGTCCGCCCATACTTTTGCTACAGAAATGTTACTGGGTTCCGCCTATACTCTTGCTACAGAAATGTTACTGGGGTCCGCTTATACTCTTGCTACAGAAACGTTACAGGGGTCTGCCTATGCTGTGGGTGCACAAAGACTTCCTATCGCGTTGCTTTACCTATCTGGCACAAAAACACTGACTGACTTGGGCTGAAATGTGCGCCGAGGCCGAGGTCCTTGGCGCTGTGAAACCCTGCCATGTTTGGGCACTCTGATTTCTTCCTGTGTAAAACCATCTTTGTGCACCAACAGCATAGGTGAGTCCAAGGAACTTAAAGACTTCCCATTGCGGTGTTGAGCTATCTGACACCTACAGAGAATGAACAGTGTGGGGACACATGGATTTCCCATTGCTATGTAACCCGCGGCACCTTGGGTCACACAAGGTGGAGGCTGGGACCGAGTGTGACCCAGGGCCCGCTCACGTGCTTCCTACATAGAGTATTTCTGCATTGTGGAGATGTGTAGAAGTGCTGGCACCTGAGTCCCCTTTATGCCCACGTTTGCGGCTCCTGACAATTTTGTGATGGAGGTGGCACGGGATTGGAATGATGATCGTACGTCGATTTATCATCAATTCTCAACAGCATCATGAGCTATCACCCACACTTTCAAAGAGGGTCGCTGTCAAGGTGGAGGCTGGGAAAGAGCCTGACCCAGGACCCGCTCACATACTTCCCACACAGACTATAGCGGGTCCTGGTCATGGTTTCTTGGCCTTATTATGTCAAATCCTCCTCCTGCATGGAGTCAGGGGATCAGCACTGGGCAACATGTATAAAGTCCCCTTTATGCCCACGTTTGCGGCTTCTGACAATATTGTGACGGAGGTGCCACGGGATTGGAATGATGATCGTACGTCAATTTATCATCAATTCTCAACAGCATTGTGCGCTATCGCCCACACTTTGAAAGAGCGTCGCTGCCTAGCCCTGTCAACCCTCTGCAGTGTGTGCCTCTGGTTCCTCCTCATCCATTACGCACCTATAAATAGACATGAGGGTGGTGTTTATATGAAGCGAGCATGTGGCATGATGGCAACTGAAAGCTGTGCAGTGAAAATTTTGAGTGCGCTGTAGACGCAGGGTCGTGCGGGGGGGTTGGACAGCAATGCCAGCATGTAACCCCGGAGAAGAGGCAGCGGTGTCACCTGCAGGCAGAGATTGTCCTTTGTTGCAGTTAGTGTGGTGTTTAGCTAAGATGTGCCAGCGCATGTGCCTTGCTAATGAGTGTTTGTCCGTAGTTAATTGTTAGGGGGGGTGACGCCAGACTCTTGCCCCCATTTTGATTTAATAGTGGGACCTAGCAGCCTCAGATGCAGCCATGCATGCTGCCCCTGCCCTTCCCTATCCTTTTCTGTGGTGTTTCCATGACTTTCTGATGTTTTCTGGAGTTTGACAAGTCATCACCTATGCGGAGCATCGGTCCCATAAAAAAATGCTTGAGTCCCCCATTTACTTCAATGGGGTGCGTTACTCGAAACGAACTCTCGAGCATTATGAAAAGTTTGACTCGAGCACCCGAGCATTTTGGTGCTCGCTCATCTCTAGTTACATCCCATCATTTTCACTGAGCACTTGAATTATTAGCAATTGACCATCTAAAAATTGAAACTAGTATGTCTGGGTTCAGTTATGTGCTCACTCTCATTGATCACTATAACAAATTACAGTAGCAATCCCTGTTAAAGACCTTACCGCCAAAACCACAGCAGCTATTAAATGGAAGAACTTTGTTCTTAATTATGAATGTCCAAACAAAATTCTGTCAGACAGAGGTCCTGCCTTTGAATACTAACTCTTCCAAGAATTGTGTTACATCTATGACTGTAAGAAATGGAGAACTACAGCATATCATCCCCAAGGAAATGGCTTATGTGAAAAAGCTAATCAAACCATCTTAGAGCTACTAAAGACCATTCCGCAAAGACAGACACCCAATTGGACAACCCTGTTACCAGAACTAGTCTACACTTGCAACAATATCCCACATTATTCAACAGACTGCGCTCCATACTACCTGATGTTTGATCACCAAGGAAAGTTACCAGCAGACCTCTAACTTGGAGTTCAAGTCACAGATGATTATAACTAGAGATGAGCGAGCACCAAAATGCTCGGGTGCTCGTTACTCGAGATTAACTTTTCGCGATGCTCGAGGGTTCGTTTTGAGTAACGAACCCCATTGAAGTCAATGGGCGACTCGAGCATTTTTGTATATCGCCGATGCTCGCTAAGGTTTTCATTAGTGAAAATCGGGGCAATTCAAGAAAGTGATGGGAACGACACAGAAACGGATAGGGCAGGCGAGGGGCTACATGTTGGGCTGCATCTCAAGTTCCAAGGTCCCACTATTAAGCCACAATAGCGGCAAGAGTGGGCCCCCCCCCCCCTCCCAACAACTTTTACATCTGAAAAGCCCTCATTAGCAATGCATACCTTAGCTAAGCACCACACTACCTCCAACAAAGCACAATCACTGCCTGCATGACACTCCGCTGCCACTTCTCCTGGGTAACATGCTGCCCAACCCCCCCCCCCCCACGACCCAGTGTCCACAGCGCACACCAAACTGTCCCTGCCCAGCCTTCAGCTGCCCTCATGCCACGCCACCCTCATGTCTATTTATAAGTGCGTCTGCCAGAGGAACCGCAGGCACACACTGCAGAGGGTTGGCACGGCTAGGCAGCGACCCTCTTTAATAGGGGCGGGGCGATAGCCCACAATGCTGTACAGAAGCAATGAGAAATCCAATCCTGTGCCACCTCCATCTGGAGCTGCAGACGTGGGCATAGCAATGGGGAACCTATGTGCCACACACTCTTCATTCTGTCAAGGTGTCTGCATGCCCCAGTCAGACCGCGGTTTTTTATAAATAGTCACAGGCAGGAACAACTCCACAATGGGAATTCCGTGTGCACCCACAGCATGGGTGGCTCCCTGGAACCCACCGGCTGTACATAAATGTGTCCCATTGCAGTGCCTTGGACAGCAGAGCTAACGTCACATTAAATGCAGATGGGCTTCGGCCCACACTGCATGCCCCAATCGGACCAGGGTTTTTAATTCATAGACACAGGCAGGTACAACTCCCTATTGTGAAGTCCCTGTGGACCGACAGCATGGGTGGGTGCCAGGAAGCCACCGGCGGTACATAAATATATCCCATTGCATTGCCCATCACAGCTGAGGTAATAATGTCATGTTTAATGCAGGTGGACTTCGGCCCACACTGCATGCCCCAGTCAGACTGGGGTTCTTTAGAAGTGGACACATGCAGTTACAACTCCCTGTGGACCGACAGCATGGGTGGGTGCCAGGAAGCCACCGGCGGTACATAAATATATCCCATTGCATTGCCCATCACAGCTGAGGTAATAATGTCATGTTTAATGCAGGTGGGCTTCAGCCCACACTGCATGCCCCAGTCAGACTGGGGTTCTTTAGAAGTGGACACATGCAGTTACAACTCCCTGTGGACCAACAGCATGGATGGATGCCAGGAAGCCACCGGCGGTACAAAAATATATCCCATTGCATTGCCCATCACAGCTCAGGTAATAATGTCATGTTTAATGCAGGTGGGCTTCGGCCCACACTTCATGCCCCAGTCAGACTGGGGTTCTTTAGAAGTGGACACATGCAGTTACAACTCCCTGTGGACCGACAGCATGGGTGGGTGCCAGGAAGCCACCGGCGGTACATAAATATATCCCATTGCATTGCCCATCACAGCTGAGGTAATAATGTCATGTTTAATGCAGGTGGGCTTCGGCCCACACTGCATGCCCCAGTCAGACTGGGGTTCTTTAGAAGTGGACACATGCAGTTACAACTCCCTGTGGACCAACAGCATGGGTGGATGCCAGGAAGCCACCGGCGGTACATAAATATATCCCATTGCATTGCCCATCACAGCTCAGGTAATAATGTCATGTTTAATGCAGGTGGGCTTCGGCCCACACTTCATGCCCCAGTCAGACTGGGGTTCTTTAGAAGTGGACACATGCAGTTACAACTCCCTGTGGACCAACAGCATGGGTGGGTGCCAGGAAGCCACCGGCGGTACATAAATATATCCCATTGCATTGCCCATCACAGCTGAGGTAGTAATGTCATGTTTAATGCAGGTGGGCTTCGGCCCACACTGCATGCCCCAGTCAGACTGGGGTTCTTTAGAAGTGGACACATGCAGTTACAACTCCCTGTGGACCAACAGCATGGGTGGATGCCAGGAAGCCACCGGCGGTACATAAATATATCCCATTGCATTGCCCATCACAGCTCAGGTAATAATGTCATGTTTAATGCAGGTGGGCTTCGGCCCACACTTCATGCCCCAGTCAGACTGGGGTTCTTTAGAAGTGGACACATGCAGTTACAACTCCCTGTGGACCGACAGCATGGGTGGGTGCCAGGAAGCCACCGGCGGTACATAAATATATCCCATTGCATTGCCCATCACAGCTGAGGTAATAATGTCATGTTTAATGCAGGTGGGCTTCGGCCCACACTGCATGCCCCAGTCAGACTGGGGTTCTTTAGAAGTGGACACATGCAGTTACAACTCCCTGTGGGCCGACAGCATGGGTGGGTGCCAGGAAGCCACCGGCGGTACATAAATATATCCCATTGCATTGCCCATCACAGCTGAGGTAACGTCAGCTGTAATGCAGGTGGGTTAAAAATTATTTTGATTACAGTGTAGGCGAGGGCCCCCAAAAATTGGTGTACCAACAGTACTAATGTACATCAGAAAAATTGCCCATGCCCAACCAAGAGGGCAGGTGAAACCCATTAATCGCTTTGGTTAATGTGGCTTAATTGGTAACTAGGCCTGGAGGCAGCCCAGTTAAAATAAAAATTGGTTGAGGTGAAAGTTTCAACGCTTTAATGAGCATTGAAATGTATAAAAATTGTTTAGAAAAATTATATGACTGAGCCTTGTGGGCCTAAGAAAAATTGCCAGTTCGGCGTGATTATGTGAGGTTTCAGGAGGAGGAGCAGGAGGAGGAGGAGGAATATTATACACAGAATGATGAAGCAAAAAGGTCCCCGTTTTTGATGGTGATAGAGAACGATGCTTCCATCCGCGGGTGCAGCCTACGTATTATTTAGGTATCGCTGTATGTCCGCTGGTGGAGAACAGAAGTCTGGGGAAATCCAGGCTTTGTTCATCTTGATGAGTGTAAACCTGTCGGCACTGTCGGTTGACAGGTCGGTATGCTTATCCGTGATGATTCCCCCAGCCACACTAAACACCGTCTCTGACAAGACACTAGCCGCAGGACAAGCAAGCACCTCCAGGGCATACAGCGCCAGTTCAGGCCACGTGTCCAGCTTCGACACCCAGTAGTTGTAGGGGGCAGAGGCGTCACGGAGGACGAACGTGCAATCGGCTACGTACTCCCTCACCATCCTTTTACAGTGCTCCCGCCAACTCAGCCTTGACTGTGGAGCGGTGACACAGTCTTGCTGGGGAGCCATAAAGCTGGCAAAGGCCTTGGATAATGTTCCCCTGCCTGCGCTGTACATGCTGCCTGATCTCTGCGCCTCCCCTGTTACCTGGCCCTCTGAACTGCGCCTTCGGCCACTAGCGCTGTCGGATGGGAAGTTTACCAACAGTTTGTCCACCAGCGCCCTGTGGTATAGCATCATTCTGGAACCCCTTTCCTCTTCGGGAATGAGAGTGGAAAGGCTCTCCTTATACCGTGGGTCGAGCAGTGTGTACACCCAGTAATCCGTAGTGGTCAGAATGCGTGTAACGCGAGGGTCACGAGAAAGGCATCCTAACATGAAGTCAGCCATGTGTGCCAGGGTACCTGTACGCAACACATGGCTGTCCTCACTCGGAAGATCACTTTCAGGATCCTCCTCCTCCTCCTCCTCCTCCTCCTCCTCTGGCCATACACGCTGAAAGGATGACAGGCAAGCTGCATCTGTACCCTCAGCAGTGGGCCAAGCTGTCTATTCCCCCTCCTTCTCATACTCCTCCCCCTCCTCCTCCTCCTCCTCCTCCTCAGGCCATACACGCTGAAAGGATGACAGGCAAGCAGCATCTGTCCCCTCAGCAGTGGGCCAAGCTGTCTCTTCCCACTCCTCCTCATGCTCCCCCCCCTCCTCCTCAACGCGCTGAGATATAGACATGAGGTTGCTCTGACTATCCAGCGACATACTGTCTTCCCCCGACCCCGTTTCCGAGTGCAAAGCGTCTGCCTTTATGCTTTGCAGGGAACTTCTCAAGAGGCATAGCAGAGGAATGGTGACGCTAATGATTGCAGCATCCCCGCTCAGCATCTGGGTGGACTCCTCAAAGTTTCCAAGGACCTGGCAGATGGCTGCCAACCAGGCCCACTCTTCTGTAAAGAATTGAGGAGGCTGACTCCCACTACGCCGCCCATGTTGGAGTTGGTATTCCACAATAGCTCTACGCTGCTCATAGAGCCTGGCCAACATGTGGAGCGTAGAGTTCCACCGTGTGGGCACGTCGCACAGCAGTCGGTGCAGTGGCAGATTAAACCGATGTTGCAGGGTCCGCAGGGTGGCAGCGTGCGTGTGGGACTTGCGGAAATGTGCGCAGAGCTGGCGCACCTTTCCGAGCAGGTATGACAAGTGTGGGTAGCTATTCAGAAAGCGCTGAACCACCAAATTAAAGACTTGGGACAGGCATGGCACGTGCGTCAGGCTGCCGAGCTGCAAGAGCCGCCACCAGGTTACGGTCGTTGTCACACACGACCATGCCTGGTTGGAGGCTCAGCGGCGTAAGCCAGCGGTCGGTCTGCTCTGTCAGACCCTGCAGCAGTTCGTGGGCCGTGTGCCTCTTATCTCCTAAGCTGAGTAGTTTCAGCACGGCCTGCTGACGCTTGCCCACCGCTGTGCTGCAACGCCGCATGACACCGACTGCTGGCGACGTGCTGCTGACACATCTTGATTGCGAGACAGAGGTTGCGTAGGAGGAGGAGGAGGAGAAGGGTGGTTGAGTGGAGGAAGCATACACTGCCGCAGATACCACCACCGAGCTGGGGCACGCAATTCGGGGGGTGGGTAGGACGTGAGCGGTCCCAGGCTCTGACTCTGTCCCAGCCTCCACTAAATTAACCCAATGTGCCGTCAGGGAGATATAGTGGCCCTGCCCGCCTGTGCTTGTCCACGTCTCTGTTGTTAAGTGGACCTTGGCAGTAAGCGCGTTGGTGAGGGCGCGTACAATGTTGCGGGAGACGTGGTCGTGCAGGCCTGGGACGGCACATCGGGAAAAGTTGTGCCGACTGGGAACCGAGTAGCGCGGGGCCGCCGCCGCCATCATGCTTTTGAAAGCCTCCGCTTCCACAAGCCTATAAGGCAGTATCTCCAGGCTGATCAATTTGGCAATGTGCACGGTTAACGCTTGAGCGTGCGGGTGCGTGGCGGCGTACTTGCGCTCGCGATCAAACAGTGGCGCTAGCGACGTCTGGACGCTGCACTGAGAGACATTGCTGGGGCCGAGGACAGCGGAGGTGAGGGTGTGGGTGCAGGCCCGGAGACGGTAGTGCCTGTGTCCTCGGAGGGGGGTTGGATCTCAGTGGCAGGTTGGGGCACATGGGGAGAGGCAGTGGTGCAAACCGGAGGCGGTGAACGGGCATCGTCCCACCTTGTGGGGTGCTTGGCCATCATATGCCTGCGCATGCTGGTGGTGGTGCCTCCCCAGCTGATCTTGGCACGACAAAGGTTGCACACCACTGTTCGTCGGTCGTCAGGCGTCTCTGTGAAAAACTGCCACACCGTAGAGCACCTTGACCTCTGCAGGGTGGAATGGCGCGAGGGGGCGGTTTGGGAAACAGTTGGTGGATTATTCGGTCTGGCCCTGCCTCTACCCCTGGCCAATGTACTGGCTCGGCCTGTGCCCACACCCTGACTTGGGCCTCGGTGTCCTCGCCCGCGTCCACGTCCTCTAGGCCCCTACCCCTCAGCATGCTGTATTACCAGTAGTGCAGAAACAGAACGCTGTAATTTAATGTGCCGCTTATTGGCCTGTGGTTGGAGGCTGACTGCGTTTACGGAACGCCAGGAAATAATTTGGCGCACGCCTGCTGTAACACTTAGCGGCCTGCGTATGATTTTGTTGAAGTACTACACCCAGCACACACAGACCCAGAATACTGAGCAGCACAGTGAGAGGCAGGCCAAATAGATTTTTTGCCCAATATTTTTTTGAAAAGTCCAACTGCGTATATTCAATCAATAATTTATGTCTTCTGGCCCTGGAGTGTGTGACAGAACTGCAGAGTGTTGCACTGTTATTAACTGCAACAGAGCGGTGATTTCTGAGCCAGGAAATAATTTGGCGCACGCCTGCTGTAACACTTAGCGGCCTGCGTATGATTTTGTTGAAGTACTACACCCAGCACACACAGACCCAGAACACTGAGCAGCACAGTGAGAGGCAGGCCAAATAGATTTTTTGCCCAATATTTTTTTGAAAAGGCCAACTGCGTATATTCAATCAATAATATATGTCTTCTGGCCCTGGAGTGTGTGACAGAACTGCAGAGTGTTGCACTGTTATTAACTGCAACAGAGCGGTGATTTCTGAGCCAGGAAATAATTTGGCGCACGCCTGCTGTAACACTTAGTGGCCTGCGTATGATTTTGTTGAAGTACTACACCCAGCACACACAGACCCAGAACACTGAGCAGCACAGTGAGAGGCAGGCCAAATAGATTTTTTGCCCAATATTTTTTTGAAAAGGCCAACTGCGTATATTCAATCAATAATATATGTCTTCTGGCCCTGGAGTGTGTGACAGAACTGCAGAGTGTTGCACTGTTATTAACTGCAACAGAGCGGTGATTTCTGAGCCAGGAAATAATTTGGCGCACGCCTGCTGTAACACTTAGCGGCCTGCGTATGATTTTGTTGAAGTATTACACCCAGCACACACAGACCCAGAACACTGAGCAGCACAGTGAGAGGCAGGCCAAATAGATTTTTTGCCCAATATTTTTTTGAAAAGGCCAACTGCGTATATTCAATCAATAATATATGTCTTCTGGCCCTGGAGTGTGTGACAGAACTGCAGAGTGTTGCACTGTTATTAACTGCAACAGAGCAGTGATTTCTGAGCCAGGAAATAATTTGGCGCACGCCTGCTGTAACACTTAGCAGCCTGCGTATGATTTTGTTGAAGTACTACACCCAGCACACACAGACCCAGAACACTGAGCAGCACAGTGAGAGGCAGGCCAAATAGATTTTTTGCCCAATATTTTTTTGAAAAGGCCAACTGCGTATATTCAATCAATAATATATGTCTTCTGGCCCTGGAGTGTGTGACAGAACTGCAGAGTGTTGCACTGTTATTAACTGCAACAGAGCGGTGATTTCTGAGCCAGGAAATAATTTGGCGCACACCTGCTGTAACACTTAGCGGCCTGCGTATGATTTTGTTGAAGTACTACACCCAGCACACACAGACCCAGAACACTGAGCAGCACAGTGAGAAGCAGGCCAAATAGATTTTTTGCCCAATATTTTTTTGAAAAGGCCAACTGCGTATATTCAATCAATAATATATGTCTTCTGGCCCTGGAGTGTGTGACAGAACTGCAGTGTTGCACTGTTATTAACTGCAACAGAGCGGTGTTTTCTGAGCCAGGAAATAATTTGGCGCACGCCTGCTGTAACACTTAGCGGCCTGCGTATGATTTTGTTGAAGTACTACACCCAGCACACACAGACCCAGAACACTGAGCAGCACAGTGAGAGGCAGGCCAAATAGATTTTTTGCCCAATATTTTTTTGAAAAGGCCAACTGCGTATATTCAATCAATAATATATGTCTTCTGTCCCTGCCTCCACAATTCTGTCCCTGGAGTATTACTGCAGGGCGCAATGCTCTGCACGGCCGATATAGCAAAAAAAAAAAAAGTGCAACACTGCAAAAAGCAGCCTCCACAGTACTGCACATGGTTAGATGTGGCCCTAAGAAGGACCGTTGGGGTTCTTGAAGCCTACAATCACTTCTAACACTCTCCCTGCCTAACCACCACTTCTGTCCCTGTAGTTTTACTGCAGGGCGCAATGCTCTGCATGGCCGATATAGCAAAAAAAAAAATGTGCAACACTGCAAAAAGCAGCCTCCACAGTACTGCACACGGTTAGATGTGGCCCTAAGAAGGACCGTTGGGGTTCTTGAATCCTACAATCACTCCTAACACTCTCCCTGCCTAACCACCACTTCTGTCCCTGTAGTATTACTGCAGGGCGCAATGCTCTGCACGGCCGATATAGCAAAAAAAAAATGTGCGACACTGCAAAAAGCAGCCTCCACAGTACTGCACACGGTTAGATGTGGCCCTAAGAAGGACCGTTGGGGTTCTTGAAGCCTACAATCACTCCTAACACTCTCCCTACAGCAGCTCCAGCATGATAGCACTTTCCCTCAGCTAAGTCACAACGCATCTGAGGCGAGCCGCGGGAGGGGCCGATTTTTATACTCGGGTGACACCTGATCTCGCCAGCCACTCACTGCAGGGGGGTGGTATAGGGCTTGAACGTCGCAGGGGGAAGTTGTAATGCCTTCCCTGTCTTTCAATTGGCCAGAAAAGTGCGCTAACGTCTCAGAGATGAAAGTGAAAGTAACCCGAACATCGCGTGGTGCTCATTACGAGTAACGAGCATCTCGAACACGCTAATACTCGAACGAGTATCAAGCTCGGACGAGTACGTTCGCTCATCTCTAATTATAACCATTTACCCAAAACAGAATGGGTGCAAGACCATCAACGTCATCTAAAGGGAGCCCAAGAGATAGTAGATACCCGCCTAGTTGAAGAGAGAAAAAAAAAGCAGTCTGTAGACTTCAATAATAATGCCCATGCCACAGAATTTCAAGTGGGAGACCAAGTCTGGCTAAAAAAAGAACACAGCACAGGAAAACTAGACTTGAGGTGGGAATTACAAGCCTATACCATTGTCATCATCATTTCCCCAGAAAGAGTACTTTATCGTATTGCCCATCCTAATCGAACTGTCCAAATTGTACACAGGAATTGTTAAAAAAATTTGCTTGGCCTCATCTTCTTCACTTGTATCCACTGACTCTGGAACCAAAGAAATAGAAAGTGATTTAGAGACTCAGCCAAGTACAAATCCAGAAACTGAGTGCCCTTCAGTGTTTGATTGGAAAAACCAAATGATGTCGGTACCAAAATCCCTTTGCCAGATTATTATATCAGCAACCAGTACCTGTACCACCAACATCAAGTGAATCCCAAGTCCAAACACCTGTGTCATCACCTTCACTACCAACTAATCCAATTTCTTCACCCCCATCAACACCAGAACTTCCAAGTTCTCCATCAGAACCATCATCCTCCATGCAAATTGGTCCGACACCAAGAAGATCATCAGGAATCCCCATTCTCTGGAAATCCACAAGAAGTACCCGTGGACAATTGCCCTGAGACTTCAAGATTAATTTTGCTGCTTCAATTTATTTAAATCCTATGGATTATACAGAAACTGTTTAATTTATTCCAGTTCCAGTAACTAAGAGTTGTGCCCTGAGAGACTTCCCAGTGTGTTCTAACAGTTCTGCAACATTTAAGAGATGTACCTCAAGAGACTACTTGATTTTCCAACCAGTTATTGTTGTTGTTTATTGTTTATATGTTCACCTTCACCCTGTTCTTACAGAGACGCTAGACGTAGTGCACTGCACTACAGCATTCAGGACGCTATGTTTATCCTGCTCATCGTATGGACTCAGGCCTACCCCTTCTGGCAAAGTAGCCACCAGTAAAAGTTTGCCAAGCTGAATCTACAGTTCATCTTACATGTTTCCCTTTCAGGTCTTCACATGCATATGGACTTTGCAAAGGACTTAAAAATTTATGATGTGTGACTGTTGGTTCAAAAAGTGAATTCCCTTCTCTTACAGGTTACCTATTGTTCAGTATATTTCTTTGAAAATGTCATTTATACATTGTATCTAATGTTTATGCATATTCTGTCTGCCTTTGGGGATAAGAACTATGTAGGTCCCCCATAGCTAGGTGAGATCTAAGGTTTTGCCTTAGTCCAACGCAACTTCTAAAAAAATACTTGTAAGTACTCTAAAAATTAATGTGCTGACACATATACCCATTAGGTACACCTTTCTGCCCCTTGCAGCTCAGTACAGCTGAGGACAGCTGTGTTTTTAAGTAGGGGGGAACTGTAGTAGCTTAGAGGGTCCTCCAGAATAGCCACACAATCATTGTCCTGTCACACCTACCTATGAGCTTTCAGGAGGCATAGGAAATGCCTTACATCGGAGAAACCTTGTTTCCTCCTTCTTCCTAAGCTAAAAGCTTGGCAACAGCTGGCTGCCTATTGGTTGTATGTCATGCCCTCACTGATTGGTAGAGGGCTGGGAATTAGAGCTCAAAGCAGGAGAAAACAATATAGTGAGCCTCTATGCTGAGGGGAGAAGAGGAGAGAAAGTGCGGGAGTAAGGCAGGAAGTGAAGGAGGAGTTAGAGAGGAGTCTGCTTAAGAGGTCCTTGATAGAGGACATGTGGGGAGTAGGTCCGCAAAGCGAGTCAACACGTGTTTGTCCAACAGGTAGGCTAGGATTCATCAGCCCCATAGCCTGACAGCAGTGAGGAGAAACATCGGGGACCCAATCCACCTAAAACAGTGAGTTACACTAAAACAAACCCAGTGAAGTAAAACCAGGGACAGCTTTGTTTGGCACATCTGGCTCGGTTGCTGCACTGGCACCCATTGATAATGTTAGACCTGGCGGCTAATTAAAGTGAGATCCAGTTGGGTTTTTTTCCCAACAAGTAGAGGTACTTTTGTCTGTTACTGCATTTTTTTTTACTTTGATCTTGCATTTGTTATTGTATTGTTTTGCTTTATTTTTTGCTCCGGATTTTGGACCTTGACTCATCCTCTAACCACATCTTGGTCTCATCCTTTGGTCTAGAGAAATTGCAGAAACAAAAGCCTGGGGAACACAGTGCACTTGGAGCAAGAACAGTAAATCCGGACCACTATCCTGAGGATGACTCAAGACTTAGTTTTAGACTATGATATGGTTTCATTGGCACATCCGCCACCAATCGGTTACTGTTCTGAGGACAATAACCTGGGAATATGACCACAAAATTCACACAGAGAACCTGACCTCTCACCAGTCGCGATTTCCACTGCAATTCCTCAGTGCACCACTGCATTCCTAATTCTACTACACTCTCAAAGCAATTCTCAAAATTTTTTGCAGCTGATCTAGGGGGGTGCAGTACTTCTTTGTGCACTATTTGTGCTGTAAAATAATTGTTTTCACCTAAATTTAATGACTTGCATCTGGCACCTTCTCTGATTGAAGTCATTTACTATAACTATGTTTTCCATGCAGCCCAAAGCACTATGAGCACTTCTTTCAGGCTAAATATAGAAATATTTAGTTCCCTTACGCCCATGACAGCACCAGTGAAAGACCGCCTCCCATGCAGACAGGAAATAGGAACCTCCAAGATCTCTTTAAAAGCAGGCACACCCTTCACCTCCTCAGTTCCTGTTTCTTGTCCATAAGACAGGTTGGAAAAGGTAGCTGCTGCTTGACTGCCTCAGCTCTTTTAAGGTTCTCTTCCAGATTTCTAAAGGCGGTGGACAGAGTGTTCTCACTTCCAACCTCTATGGCATGAGAGGTTACCTGTCCCGGTGTAAATTTGCAATCATCCTGTCATCTCCTACAGTGGATGCTGTGCTTCCCTGGCTCTGGAGGTTATGGAGGGAAGTACCTTTCTCTACCTCATGAGATTCTGCAGTTATGGGAGAACTCTTCAGTGGTGGTATACTCCCTGGGTTGTTACACTTGGCCTGGAGGTTTGTTGTGCTTTCATCATGGGATGGAGTTAAGGTGTGTTCTGCTGTGGGCGGTGCCTAGTGTTATCACTGATTGGAGCAGGTGAGCTGGGAGAAGAAATGAGCACTTTCTGAGAGGATCTCCAGTCAGTCCAGTGAGTAGAATTACCCTGCATAAGAGATTAAATTCTGACTTTGCCTTAACCCTTCACGAATTAAAAATTTAAGGAGATTGCTATTTGAGCTCTCAATAATCAGATCGAGGAACTGTATCATCTTTGCTTTGGTCTCATGGTCTCTGGGCCTTGTTTTTGGCATCTGGACCTGCCTAGAGCCTTTTTATGGCTTTGCCTATGAGCTTCTATGGTTCTGCCTATGGCATGATAGTCTTGGCTTTGCCTATGTGTCAGGGTTTGAATCTGGGAACTCCTGTGCTCCAGATGGTGTCTCTACCTAGTGAGCTGTTCAGTCTGCTGGACAGCTCCCCTTCTGAATCGCAGCATTGTCCTTGCTCATGTTGATCCAGTTCCTGTTTCTCTGTCTGGCTCTGCCCATTCCCTTGATTAGGACACTATAAAAGCCTGGCCTGCCACTCCCTCTTTGCCTGTTTATTGAGCCCTCAGCCTTTAAACCAGCTCCTTCCTATACCTGATCACTTCAAAAAAAGATTGTTCTCCGTGTACTAACCACTGGCTTGTTTCCTGACTACGTCTCTACTGAAATCCTCTGTACTACACTGCTGTCTCAGTGTACCGACCACTGGCTTGCTTGATGACATTGCCTGTCCTTGCTGGCTACAACCCGAAACTCCAATCTAGTGCCAGAATGCAACAAAATGAACATGCCCAAACATGGAGCCCATAGCAGCCACCATGGGAAAACAAGTCGCTCAACTGCAAGAGTTCTGTGCCACCTTTCAGGAGAAAGTTATGACCTTGCAATAGGAGGTAGATATTTTACAGAGATAATTATTGGAGTTGCGTAGTTCCAATACTGATATCCGAATGCACTACCATCAAAGTTCGGTGGCGGCGACCAGTGCCAGCAACAAGGATTCCTGAACCAATGCTGCATCTATTTTCAAATGAAACCGATTCCATTTACAGCGATAGAAAGAAGGCAATGTTTATTGTCAACCTCCTGACAGATGAAGCACCTGCATGGGCCTCACCATATGTGGAAAACGACACTAACCATCTCAATAACCTCAGCACCTTCATTACAGACATGGATCAAGTTTTTGATGACCTGTGCCACAGCAGAAGGAAAACTACACAACCTATAACAAGAGTGATGCTCTGTCACCAAATATACGTCAGAATTTGTCAATGGGCCACTGATACCACATGGAACCTCGCTGCACAGCAGGACTATCGGAATGGGTTAAGGATGAGCTTGTCAGAGTAGAGACCCCTGGTAATTTGGTAGACTTTATTCAGCTATGTATTCGAATTGATCTGAAGCTTACTGAGCGATAAAAGGAGAAGCTATTGGTTTTTGGAAACAACCCTACCTATTCCCTTAGTCAACCAGCATTGAACGCCCAATAAAGGGCAGAAACTACATCTGAGCCAATGCAGATCATTGTCATCCGAAACCTCTCTCCACCGCTGAGAAAGAGAGGTGCTGTACTGAAAACTTATGCCTATATTGTGGGGGCACAGGACATTATGTTATTAACTGTCCCAATACATTCCAGAGGACTATTACCCTTGCCAGTGTCAAGATCATAAATAACCCTGTTGTTTCTAAACAGTCGGTTACTGCCATGCAGGCTACTCCACCCGTAACTCAAGAAGGCGCTAAGGTCCACCCTTCATCTCTCCATTTTGTCATTCCCGTTGAGGTCTTAATTGAGATTTATAAAATACAATGCTCTACGATGTTAGATTCAGGAGCAGGAAGGAATATCATGGACTTAGAATACGCTCTCGCTAATAACATTGCAAGCCGAACTACGTAAGCCCTTGCCAATTGAGAAGGAAACTGTAGATAGGATCACCTTTATTGTCAGGACCAGTTGCTCAGGAGACAAATGAAATACAAGTCTGCATTAAACTTGATCACCAAGAAATGATTAGTTTTCATTTAATCTCTTCTCCAAAATTTCCGGTTATTCTCGGGATCCCTTGGTTTTCTACTCATAATCCTTCAATCAACTGGGGTTCAAATGTCAGATGATGTTGTCTGCCCCCAAACATGTGCATAGTTGCCATCTCAGGATCAGCTATTCAGTGATGTCTGCAACAAGACAAAAGCTGACCAACTACCACCTCATCGGCCCTATGATTGTCCAGTAGAGTTGCTCCCTGGAACGACTATTTTGTTTGGGTGAATCTACAATCTTTCTGAACCAGAGTTAAAGATACCTAGAAAATACCTGGTTGAAACCTTAAAGAAAAGTTTAATTTGACCTTCTTCCTCCCCTGCTAGGGCACCCATATTCTTCGTAGAGAAAAAAGACTCAGCCCTGCGGCCATGTATTAATTACAAGGAACTAAATAAAATTACAATAAAAAATCACTACCCTCTACCCTTAAAGGGGTTGTCCCGCGCCGAAACGGTTTTTTTTTAATTTTTTTAAACACCCCCCCCCCCCCCTCCCCGTTCGGCGCGAGACAACCCTGATGCAGGGGTTAAAAAAACAAACCGGAGAGTGCTTACCTGAATCCCGGCGGTCCGGCGTCTTCATACTCACCTGCTGAAGATGGCCGCCGGGGGCTGCTCCCTCCGTGGACCGCAGCTCTTCTGTGCGGTCCATTGCCGATTCCAGCAAGCGCGGCTAATTTGGCCATCGGAGGCCGAAAATTAGTCGGCACCATGGAGACGAGGACGCCAGCAACGGAGCAGGTAAGTATAAAACTTTTGATAACTTCTGTATGGCTCATAATTAATGCACAATGTACATTACAAAGTGCATTAATATGGCCATACAGAAGTGTATAGACCCACTTGCTGCCGCGGGACAACCCCTTTAATTCCAGAATTGCTGGAGAGACTCCATTCTGCCAAAATCTTTATCAAACTGGATCTAAGAGGAACTTACAATCTTTTGCTGATTCAGCCAGGGGATGAGTGGAAGACTGCATTTACAAGGAGATATGGACATTTTAAATACCTGGTTATGCCTTTCGCTTTTGCAATGCCCCAGCCATCTTTCAGCACTTTGTTAATAATCTATTTCGAGACCTGTTGGATCAATTTGTGGTGGTGTATTTCAATGCCATCCTTACCTTCTCTAACTACGTTGAGGAATATTGCAGGCATGTCCGGCTAGTCTTGGAGCGAATCCAAAAGAATCATCTGTTACATTTGAGTGGGCTAGTGAACACTGGGCCCACAACAACATTACCAAGAATAGGGAGCACCAGGTGAAACAACCACCAATTAACACTTCTCCCTATCTTCTACAAAGGAGGATGACCAACCTGAGCGGGAACATTGCCCCAATAAGGGGTAGCCCAGCGGTCTTTGGATCTAGGCCCTTGCTGCCCTTGGAATCCACGCACCCAGGCTAGGACACATACACATGCCACCACCAACAGGGACAACTGAACTGAAAAATCATACTATACAGCAGCCAATATGCAAACATAGTAGCAGATGTTAAAGGGGTTGTCCCGCGCCGAAACGTTTTTTTTTTTTTTTCAACCCCCCCCCCGTTCGGCGCGAGACAACCCCGATGCAGGGAAGTAAAGAAAGTTTACCGGAGCGCTTACCTTAATCCCCGCGCTCCGGTGACTTCAATACTTACCGCTGAAGATGGCCGCCGGGATCCTCTGTCTTCGTGGACCGCAGCTCTTCTGTGCGGTCCACTGCCGATTCCAGCCTCCTGATTGGCTGGAATCGGCACGTGACGGGGCGGAGCTACACGGAGCCGCTCTCTGGCACGAGCGGCTCCATAGAAGACTGCTGAAGACCCGGACTGCGCAAGCGCGGCTAATTTGGCCATCGGAGGGCGAAAATTAGTCGGTACCATGGAGACGAGGACGCTAGCAACGGAGCAGGTAAGTATAAAACTTTTTATAACTTCTGTATGGCTCATAATTAATGCACAATGTATATTACAAAGTGCATTAATATGGCCATACAGAAGTGTATAACCCCACTTGCTGCCTCGGGACAACCCCTTTAATGCTATAAATGCCTGGTATTAGTTGATATTTTGTCCAAAATATGGAAGCTAGCGGGCTTTGTCATGGTTCCCGACAATACCGCTAGTCTTTACACTAACCAGGAGTCCAGTGACATAACCAAACAAAACCACAAGACACAAACCTTTCTTGCAGCCATCACACATAGAACCTGCACACAACACAGAGAGAAATGAGAACAGAGAAAGCTGAACACACCAATACCTGGCAAGACAGCTTCTATGTGTACTGACCTAGAGTGATTGGCTGACTGAAGACACACATACGTGAAGCCAATCCCCCACACCTGGGCAGGAAAGCTCCAGAGAACCTGTAGTACAACAGGTCTCCAGAGACAGCCGTGACATCATCTCCATATCAAACTGGAGAAATCTGAGTTTGAACAAACCTGGATGCAATTTCTGGAATATTTCTGTATAGATCCCCGCAAGATTAAAGCTATCGTTTATTGGCCAATTCCAACAAGTTTAAAAGATGTGCAATGCCTCATCGGATTTGCAAACTTCTACAGAAAAGTCATAAAAGATTTCTGCAAGATCATCTTACTGATCACCTCCCTCACCAAGAAAGCGTAAGCATTTTCATGGTCCTCGGAGGCGCAGACTGCTTTTGAGAAACTCAAGACTCTTTTCACCTCCTCACTGGTACTGATCCACCCAAATCCTGAATTATCTTTTGTCATTGAGGTAGACGCCTCCAACTCTTCTGCAAGAGCTATCTTGTCTCAACATGTTGGAGATAAAATGCAGTTGCATTCATGTGCGTTTTTGTCCTAGACCTTATCACCTGCCGAAATAGACTATGACATTGGAAATAAGAAACTTTACGCATCAAAGTTGCTTTCTCCGAATGGAGACATTTCCTGGAATGAGCCCATCATGTGGTAACAGTTCTTATGGACCATAAAATCTGGAATTTCTCCATACAGCAAAGAGACTATCGGTGAGACAAGCACAATGGGCCTTATTCTTCTCCAGATTCAACTTTATTGTGTCCTACCAGCCTGGTTCCAGAAATGGCAAGGCTGATGCCTTGTCCAGGATTCTTGCTGAACCTGAGGAAAGGTCTAACACAGACTTTGTCCCTCCAAAATTTCCTGAGTATTTTTTACTCTTTCTCGGTCAAGCACCCTAGCATCTCCCCAGATCTTCCTATCCACCGTACTTACAGGAACCTTCTGGTTGTTGACACCCAAAACTTCGCTGAGATCCTACAGTTTTCTCTATTTCCTATATCTCTACTCTCTTGCCCCGACCTGGGCACCACACATTACAACACCATTCTCAAACGCACCCTAGATGAAGCGGCACCCCCTGTGAATCAAGCCGTCTGATGCAGACTGCGGCAATCCTGGCTCACTTTTCAAATGTGCATTATCCGGTAGTGCTCTAGATGTGCTGAATGGCTGTGGAGAAAGGGGGCAGGGGCACACTGAAAAAGACATTAGCGAAGTCCACCACTGAAAAATGGGTGGAGATAGCTGAAATCTGAACCAGAAGAGTGTGAGGATTAGGAACAATACATGTTAGAAGTTCTGTTACAGAATTCACCGCCCGTAGGTCATTAACCATATGGTAGGTAGTTGGTTGGACTGGATTTCCCTTATTTTTAATTCGGTACAAAGGAGTATTGCAAGGCGACGTGGTAACTGCAATAGCCTTTGCCTGCAATAAGGCTACAATTGTTTCCTCTATATCCTTCTCTTGCGCTAAACTAAATGGGTATTGCTGAACAATAAGGACATCTGCCCCAGGCTTCAAGTATATCATTCCGAGATGACCAATCTGATCAGCTTCTACGATGAAGTAAGCTCTAGGCTGGACCTGGGAGAGTCTATTGACCTCATATATCTGGACTTCTCTAAAGCATTTGACACTGTGCCGCATAATAGGCTGATATATAAAATGAGACAGCTCGGGCTCGGTGAAAACGCGTGTATCTGGGTAAAGAACTGACTCAGAGATAGAAAGCAGAGGGTGGTAATAAATGGTTCATACTCTTATTGGGCCACCGTTGCTAGTGGGGTGCCACAGGGTTCAGTATTAGGCCCCATTCTGTTCAATATATTTATCAACGACCTGAAAGAGGGGCTACACAGTAAAATATCAATATTTGCAGATTACACAAAATTATACAATATAATCAATGCAACGGAGGACAAGGTAGGCTACAAATGGACCTAGATAAGCGGGGGGCTTGGGCAGAAAAATGGCAAATGAAGTTCAATGTTAAAAAATGTAAGGTTATGCACATGGGCAGGAGAAACAGATGTCACCAATATGCACTAAATGGGGTACTGCTAGGGAAAAGTGATATGGAAAAAGACCTGGAGGTACTATTGGATTGTAGACTAAACTGGAGTAACCAATGCCAGTCAGCTGCTGCAAAAGCTAATAGAGTCCTGGGGTGCATTAAAAGAGGTATAGGGGCAAGGGATGAGATCATTATTCTCCCACTATATAAGGCACTTGTCATATTTCACATGGAATACTGCACACAGTTCTGGTCACCGGTGCTCAGGAAAGATGTTACAGTGCTGGAGGGGGTTCAAAGAAGGGCTACTAAACTAATACATGGAATGAAGGGACTAGAATACCGAGAGAGGCTATCCAAATTGGGATTATTACCCTGGAAAAAAGACGACTAAGGGGGGATGAAATAACTATGTATAAATACATGAGGGGACAATACAAGGATCTCTCCCATGATCTGTTTATGCGCAGGACTGCGACGGTAATGAGAGGGCATCCGCTATGTCTAGAAGAAAGCAGGTTTCATCGCCAACACAGAAAAGAGTTCTTTACTGTAAGAGCAGTGAGACTGTGGAACTCTCTACCTGAGGACGTGGTGATGGCAAAATCCATAGAGGAGTTTAAAAGGTGACTTGATGTCTTTCTAGAGCGGAAGGATATTACAGGATATAAATCTTAGGTTAATTGTTTATCCGGGTATACAGGCAGGTAGAAACTATTAGGGGTTGATCCAGGGATTAGTCTGATTGCCATTAGGGAGTCGGGAAGGAATTTTCTCCCAAAAGGGCTAATTGGCTCCTGCCTCTTGGGGTTTTTGCCTTCCTCTGGATCAACAACATAGGAGGATAAACAGGCTGAACTAGATGGACATTGTCTTCATTCGGCCTTACATACTATGTTACTATGACCAATATTCTTCTTACTGGTTGCCCATAGGGAGTCAGGTACCCTTCGCAAGGGTCAGCTTCTGCAGAATGAAGGAAAACAAAAGCATTAGGCATGCATATATGCTGTTCATCTATCTGAGACTGAAAGGTAATAGTCCCATCTGAATGAAAAGAAATGTTTGCTTCTATGGCCTTAAGCACATCTGCCCCCGACAAATTCATAGGGGCGAGAAGTCAGGTATTTTGTGAGAGGGTGAAATAGAAACTAAGTTTCTGAGGTGACTATTAACTGTTCTTTCATCTACCCCCATGCATGCAATACAGTCATCAGTGATTTCATAGGGAAACATATTTTCGGTGTGTATTACGGATTTGACTGCCCCAGTATCTATCAGGAAATCAAGTATACGGTCCCCCAAGGCTACTTTGACCATAGATGCTGGTACTACGGATAATAGGACAGACACTGTGTACACACCGGATGCTGGGTTGCCAATGCCCTATGCGTCATCAGAGAGTGATGGAGGAAGGGGAGCAGTGGGCGTAGGGAAAGGGGCATCCCATGGGGGAGGGGGCGCTGAACATTACCTCTTGACATGTCCCACTTTCCTGCCATTGTAACAAACCAGTCTGTTGCTTCTGCCTTTTTCCTTATCTCTGCTTGAGGGGTTGAAAGTTCATCACCCCTCGGGGTTTAGATTTCAGATTCTGTTCTACACCTTTAGCCACACACACTAATTGAATGGTGTCTCGCAAACGCCACTCTGGCCAGGTTTTAATAAGTTCCTCCCTCAATAGCTTCTTACGCCTTCACTGACATGACTCCTTTTAAAACATAACTTTTACTATTATAAATTATAAAATAAAAATACTTCACAAACAAACAACATGTATAAACTAGAATATTGTGACAGGCACCATAGTCAACTCAGTCTAGTGACCCGTGGGTCATCATACAATAAAAGACCAAGTTCATTATGTTGATCAATTTAAAAATTGCACCAGGATATCTAGACCTACTGCAGAACAAGGGAAAAGGTGCACTAAATGGACAAGCCTAGTTGTTTTGGACTCTGGCACGAACCTTTTCACTTGTTCTGCAGTAGGTCTAGGTTTGCTGGTACAATTTTTCCGGCAAGCCATTCCTGTTGACAGAATTGTCTGGTCTTTATGGTTGGTCATAGATCTAACTAAGACTATATATCACTTAGGGTGGCTTCATACGAACGTGTTCTTGTGCGTGCATACACTAGTTAAAAGAATTCCCTGCTGCTACATCTGCCACATCTGTGGCAGATGCAGCAGAGGAATTCTTTAATTCTCTACCGCAGCTGTAACACATGTCAGCTGCGGTAGAGGATTCTGCTGCTAATTGATTTCAGGGAAGGGCTTTAAGTATAAGCCCTTCCCTGAAAATCAAGGAAAAGTACTGTAAAAACACACAAAAAAACATACTTACCTCCCTTCGACTGCCTGGCTCAGCCTCGTCTTCTCCTGTCAAATTCTTTTGATTCCCCTTCAGCTGTGATATTTTGCAATGGCTTCTTAAGTCCATCTACAAAAGAAGCCAGTAGATGCTGGTTTAAAAGGTTACAATCAGCCCTACGTGCTGACCCACAAAATGAATGTGTCCAGTAGGCTGTAGGAACTTAATTATAAAATCCTGACATGGTGGTATAAAACCCCGGCAGGGATAGCCAGAATTAACCCCTGGTATCTGGATACTTCTTGAAGATGCCTCCAGGAAAAAGGAACCTTTTTACATCTCTAGTGGTCCTGCCCATTTATTCAGTCCCTGTGGTAGGAGGTGGGGGCTCTCTATGCTGTGGTGTGTAAATACCCAATCAACATCACCCCTGCTGTCAATGATTCCTGGCTCACTGGCGCGAACCAAGGTATCTCTGCTGAGATTTGTCATTCTGGCCGTAAGGCAAATAATTCCTAGGAAATGGAGGTCCACTGTCGCCCCATCAAGATTGATGTGGCTAGAGTTCCTAGACAACTTAAAATATATGGAAGAGCAAAAGATGAACTGAGACACACTAAATTTTACGCAACCTGCGCCGTGTGGCTTCAGTTCCATACCTCTGCGGGATTAAAGGGGTTGTCCCGAGCCAAACCCGCAAAATTTTAAATCTGCACATTCCCCCAGTCACCCCCCGGCATAAAGCAGCCCTTTAAACAGTTTAAAAACCGCTTCCTACTTACTGTTGAGATGAAATAATAACATAAAGTTCAGCAGCTAAGATGGCGCCTGTGTTGTCCCGTCCCACGGTGCATCGCGCTTCCAGGAGGCCTTCATGCGGTCCAGCAGCAGCGGTGTTCTGGCCCCGCTCCCTTGTACACGTCATTGCATAGCTCCGCCCCCGTCACATGTGCCGATTCCAGCCTCCTGATTGGCTGGAATCGGCACATGTGACGGGGGCGGAGCTACTCGATGACGCTTACAAGGGGGCGGAGCCAGAATGCCGGCTCGTGCCGGAGCGAAGAAATGGCAGAAGACCCTTCTGCGCAAGCGCGTCTAATCAGGAGATTAGACGCTGAAATTAGATGGCACCATGGAGACGGGGACGCTAGCAACGGAGCAGGTAAGTGAATAACTTCTGTATGGCTCATATTTAATGCACGATGTATATTACAAAGTGCATAAATATGGCCATACAGAAGTATATAACCCCACTTGCTTTCACGGGACAACCCCTTTAAATACATGGTTAGCTAATGGGGCTGTCCCCCACTGATTGTTATGTGGATAGGTGATGTGCGCACCACATTAGATATGACCCATCATGATCAAATCAACCCCAGTGTATACTGGATAATACACCCTGATAACCCTAGCCCCCCCACCATTCCACCCTTACCCCTCTCTCACTCTTGTCTCCTTCTTCTTCTCGTTTCTTTAGTTTCCTATAGCTATTCTTCAGCTTGTTCTCACTTTCTCCCGCTTAGGAGGTTATCGCTTGATTATATGTTATAGTTAATGTTGAGGGGCTGCGCAGTTAAAGTATTTTCAACAAGTACATACTAAGGATGGCCTGTGTCATAACTGCTTGTTGGAATAATATGTAATCCCATGAATTTATGTACATAATATTTTGAATTTGCAGCTTAAATAAAATCATTTTGAACCATAAACGGTTACAATTGCTATAACCAATACCTAACCATTGCATCTGCAACCTGGTAAAGAATTTTCCTACAGTTTCGTCCTTCTCCTTTCAGAAGATTACTCTCTGCCCATTCCTCAAGAGCTGTAACATAATAAACTCCTGACTTAAGATTTTTCTCATTGTCCTCTAGCAATGTATTTGGTGGACATTCATGAGCATTTTTCATTGTTTCTTGTATAATGCGAGACACAATAGGACCTGCTTTTGCCTTCATTAAGTTTTTCAAGTCTCTCCATGTACACTGATAAGTGGACTGAATGGTCCGTAAGTGTCATACAAAGGGAGCAGGTCTCAAGTCTGGGTCTGGGAATTGTCCATACATTGCTAATTGATCCCCTGGGCTCCGAGGCTTATACTATGTTGTATTTATTGTCTGAACTTCTTCTGTACAGTTTGTTACTGTGTTCAAATTGGATTGAGGAAATGTCACAGGGGAGCATCTTACGGCCCTCTACAGGTCGTCTTACAGTCAAGGTGCTTTGTTGTGATGGACTAAACTCAGCACCCCACTTCTCCAGATCTGTAACTCTCCCTCCTACAACTCCATCCTCTTCCATCTGTCATCCCCATAGCCTCACATCCCATGCTCCACTCACATTTGGCACATTTGGTGTGATAGCAACATAATGACTCCTAGTCACCATGCAAAAGAGTTCAGCTTGTGGAGGCGGTGGTTGTCCTGCATGACAAGCTGAGCAGGTCTGTGTCCAGTCAGGATTTTGGTGTCCACAGTGTTCACATGCCTAATATGGCTTTGTCATTATGTGGTATGGGTGGGTACCAAGATTACTGCTGTCACAGTTGGCATTAACTTCATATGTAATCACCTTGCCCCATACTCTTTAAAACTATATCTTGTTAAATCTTGTTACCTTGATACATTTTTTCACTTGTTAGTCATTTCAGTAAACCTGTTATCACTCAACCATCCCCTATGTTCACAGGTAAATTTTCTTCATTTCTCCACATTCAAAAGACTCTCTGGCCACATTCCTGCTTGATTAAGCATATTTTTACACCTTTCAACTGTGTTTCTGCCTTCTCTCTCTTCCACGAGCTGCTATGCCGTCTTCCGGCCCTGTTTAACACTATTAATTAGCACACCACCCACAGTTTACCTCAAGTTTCTCTCGCTTCTTACGGCCCAGGTCTGGCTTGCCTCCACTTTATCCACACAAGCACTTACCGCTTTATCCTCTGGCTGCAATTAAAGAAGCCCTCATGGAGCTGTTTCTTCCCACAATTCACGACACAGATCTGTATTGTTGAAAGGACTTTTTGCCCTCTCTCAACAGCCTGTTCAGCACACCATAATAGGATAGACGCTCAATGTGTGCCTTATGCTACACCCTGGAGAAGCATACCACGAGGTACCTTTCTGGGTGATATATTTAAGTAACGAGCAGCCAAGCACTTCTGTTGTCCTGCTTCAATCTTAAATTCTATAGTCAATAAAGAAGGACACACGCAAGCAAAGGAAAAAGCCAAACACTTCACCTAAATGCATAAATGTCAAATTAAATATTCTCTGTCTACCGCAACAAAAAGAGGGTCTAGGCCACACAGAACTGTGATGAAAACCAGGAAAAAAGGTACTCACCCTACTTTCCTGAGGTCCTTTTACCCAACTTTCCACACAGCAGAAGATTTAGCTTTCATAGTCTGTGGTAATCTTCTCTCACACCATCCCCTCTCATGCATCATCTAGCTCCACCCACTTGAGTCTGGCTAGTTGTCCAACTCTGTTTGCTCGCACTTGGTTCTCACAGTTTAACAAGGCAAATCCCATACACAGGAACCATTCTCATATACGCAAAACAAAATAACAGATCCACAGTATTTATGGTCAGAACAAGAATAATATTCTAATTCTTTTGTGCAGCAAAAATCATACGTTTTTCATTCACATTGTACAGATATCACAACCTCCTCCTAAAATGACAGTCCCTCCTTTTCTCTAGTGTCTGGGATGGTAGAAAATTATTAATCCTCTCCATTCAAGGCTCTATATGATAAACTTCCCCATTTTCTCAAACCCATACGACCGAAATGACTGGAGAGGATTAATAATTTTTAGCCAATTGTTAGTGAAAGCAATAGAGATTTGCTTAGAAGGTATGTGTTTGGGGCTCGAAATTAGTTGTTTATGTTCGAGCTGGAAGTAACTTACAAACCACACACAAATGAGATGTGATAGGAAGTCATCTGTTTATTCCAGTAACAAGCAGCAGTATATATACAAAAGACATTTGCCATGAGGCTAGGACATGCCTTACTTGTAATAATTATAATTTATTATAATTCATTTAGCACTTTTTTCAATGAACTAAACAAGAAAATTAACATCCTAGTTGCCAGGCAGACTTCTCTCAAGCGGTGTGTCACCAACTATGATAGGCTTCTAAAAACAAAAAAGTACAGAAATATATAGCAATAAGATATTTAGGAACATGTGTCCTTCCTGCAGTGCAGGTCATGCTGACACTGACAATCAGTCTGAAATCTTAGCATCAGAATCTCCTCAGCTTAGGACATGCTGTTCACTCAAGGCCTCTTGAATAGTTATTGCATATCTGCAAAATTCTTATTTAAAGGAAAAGGACAGTGATATGACAGAGACATACAAGATGGATACCCAATACAAAATGGCTACTCATTCACTTCCCTGACAGGCATCTATATCTATGGACTTCATTGTAGATCTTCCCCTTTCTAACGAAATGACTGCCATCCTGATTGTAGTGGACCGACTCACAAAAATGGCTTATTTTATCCCCATCAAAGGGATTCCCACAGCCAAAGGACTCAAAAAAGCACGCACCTTGCGACATTTATTATCACCCAGTATGATGATTGACCATCAAATTGAACCGTCCTCCTGGCTTCACTATTCAGGCTGTGTGAAATGTAGCCATAACAGATGTATTTGTTACTCCGTTGGTCACACTACAAAAAACTTCATGCCATGTGTCACAAAAAAAACTTTCAGCATTGCTCAATATCTAAACTGTAATACTACTTTTGTAGTTTATCTCATCACATGTCTATCCTGCCAAATGCAGTATGTTGGATATACTGTCTACCGTTTAAAAACTAGGATAAGAAGACATATATCTGATATTGAACATGCTGGAAGGAAAAATGTATTGGCAGTTTCATCCCATTTCTTTTTGGTTCATAATGGAGATTTTTCCTCTCTACAAGTCTGCAGTATTGAAAGAGTCAACTGCCCATTACAGGGTGGAGATCATCACCGCAAGCTTCTTGACAGAGGCATTTTGAAACCTATGAACTGCACTGGACTTTTTATTGCATTCTTAGTTATATTTTTACCTTGTTTCCTTATAATTGCATTTTGCCTCTGGGGTCATGTGTTTTTGTTCCAAGCACCGCATTTGCTACTCGTTGTGATACATGTGTTAGGGTGGGTTCACACCAGCGTGTTTTGGTGCGTGCATATGTACGCACAAAAACACGCTTGTATTTACAACAATGCATTCCCTATGGTGTGTGTACATGTCCGTGTTTTACAGGTGCATGCCTGCAAAGATAGGACATGCGTGCACCATAGGGAATGCACGCATTGTTTTCAATGGAGCCGCGGCTGCTGCCAGTGGCTCCATTGAAAACAATGCTCTGCCGGCTCCTTGCATTCTTTTTCAGGGAAGGGCTTTACATATAAGCCCTTCCCTGAAAAAGAAAGATTTTAGTGTAAAAAAAAATGCAGGCATTCTCTTTAATGGAGCCGCTGCTGCTGCCGGCGGCTCCATTGAAGACAATGGTCTGCTGGCACCACTGAATTGTTTTTCAGGGAAGAGCTTTACATATAGGCTCTTCCCTGAAAAACAAAAACTTTGGTGTAAAAAAAAAAAAGCAGCCATTCACTTCAATGGAGACGCTGCTGCTGCCGGCGGCTCCATTGAAGACAACGGTCTGCTGGCACACCTAAATTGTTTTTCAGGGAAGAGCTTTAAATATAGGCTCTTCCCTGAAAAGGAAAAATTTTGGTGTAAAAAAAAAATGCAGCCATTCACTTCAATGGAGCCGCTGCTGCTGCCGGCGGCTCCACTGAACACAATGGTCTGCTGGCACACCTGAATTGTTTTTCAGTGAAGAGCTTTACATATAAGCCCTTCCCTGAAAATCAAGTAAAAGTGATTTAAAGAAGAAAAAAAATAGATACTCATCTCCCTTCAGCTGCGGGGGCTCAGCCATGTCTTCTCCTGCTGTCCCTTGCACTGTGGTGCTGATCTATCAGCAGGCTGGGATTTAAAATCCCCATCTGCTGAAAGAGCTGAATGTGATTGGCTGAAGTGCTCAGCCAATCACAGGCAGCTCTCCCCGAATGAATGACAGGTGAGAGCTGCCTGTGATTGGCTGAGCACCTCAGCCAATCACATCCAGCTCTTTCAGCAGGCGGGGATTTTAAATCCCCGGCTTCTGATAGATCAGCACCACAGTGCAGGGGACAGCAAGAGAAGATGCAGCTGTGCCCCGGCAGCTAAAAGGAGGTGAGTATCTATTTTTTTGTTTTTTTAAACCACTTTTATTTGATTTTCAGAGAAGGGCTTATATTCAAAGCCCTTCACTGAAATCAATTGCCGGCACTGTGACAGCTGCAGTAGAGAATTAAAGAATTCCTCTGCAGGGGACACAGCAGCGGCAGACAGGTAAGTATTTTTTTTTTTACACTACTTTTAATTGGCTTTTCAGGGAAGGGCTTATGAAGCCCTTCTCTGAAAAGCAATTGACAACTGCTGCGGCTCCGCATTGACTTCTGCCGCTGTCCCCGGCTCTGTAGTGCTGCTGAGCTATCAGCAGCCGGGGATTTAAAATCTCCGGCTGCTGGTAGCTCTGATTGTGGTTGGCTGAAGTGCTTCAGCCAATCACAATCAGAGCTACCAGCAGGCGGGGATTTTTAAATCCCCAGCTGCTGATAGCTCAGCAGCGCTATAGAGCCGGGGACAGCTGCAGAAGTCCCAGCTGAGCCCCGGCAGCTGAAGGGAGGTGAGTATTGTTTTTTTGGGGTTTTTTGCACTATTTTAAATGGCTTTTCAGGGAAGGGCTTATGAAGCCCTTCCCTGAAAAGCCATAGACGGGATGCCGGCAGCAGGATTCTCTACCGCACCTGTCATGTGTGACAGCTGCGGTTAACAATTGAAGAATTCCCCTTGCTGCATCTGCCACAGATGTGGCAGATGTAGCAGCAGGGAATTCTTTTAACTAGCGGGGGTGAAGGAAACATCTGCCGCATGCGGCGGATGTGTTCTTCATGCCCGCAGGGGTCACAGCAGTGGCGGAGAGGTACATTTTTTTTTTTTGTTTTGCACTAAAATGTTTCTTTTTCAGGGAAGGGCTTATATGTAAAGCCCTTCCCTGAAAAAGAATGCAGGGGGCCGGCAGAGCATTGTTTTCAATGGAGCCGCCGGCAGCAGCCGCGGATCCATTGACAACAAGCACGCAGCTGTGTTCATGCTTGTCTTTGCTTGTACCTAGGTGTGGACGTATGTACGCACCTAAGTACGCACCAGAACACGCTCGTGTGAACCCACCCTTACTCACATGTGCCTTATTGTCTATGATTAAGGGCAACATGTTTGCCTGAAACATGTAAGATGGCACGTCTTTTTGTTCCTCCATTTCTATCTTGATCATTCAATAAAGATTGAAAGCTTTTAACCCAATGAGGACTTTTTCTACTTTCCTGTGCATCAGCTGTAGTTTGCAGCTAGTCCGTGGGTGAGTTTGCATTTCTCCATCTATTTGTCATCTTGTTCTTATGCAATCATCAGAACAGTCTTAACTCAGATTCCTAAAGGTATTCTTTACCATGGATACCTCACCGAAGATGTGTGTTGAGGAAAAAGAGGCTTTGTCTATTGTCTTTGCAGAGAAGATTACCTGTCAAAATCTGAGGTCACAGCCAGCAGCCCAACAGAGAGGATATGAGTAAAATAGATCATAGGCAGAACCTAGAGGCTGTAAGTCAAAGGCAGATCAAAGAGCCATGGACAAAGCTCAACAGCCACAAGCCTGCAGGCTAATATGCATAGGTGAGGCCCAGAGGCTGAAAGCTCTAGGTCAAGCACAGACCCTATTTGTACCTAGGTCTGTCACGGAGGCTCTAATTAAAACCCCAAAAGGATATAGGCAAAGCCCAAAGATTGTAGACCATAGGTAAACCACAACATTTAAAAGATGAATGCCAGAAAGGCAGCTAGACTATAGAACAAAAAACCACATAGGCCATAGGCAAAGCCCCAAAGTCATAAAAGATTTTTAGGCTATAAGGCAGAAGCCACAAGGCCAAAACCACAAAGGCTATAAGCAAAGGCTACAACCGATCGCAAGGTTATCCCCTTGTATCAACCCCCTGCAGAGAGTCATCTGTTGAATTGGAGCCAGCGGAAGTGAAGCCGAATTTAGGGGACTTCTTCTTTTGTCGCTGTTGTTGTCTTCTCATGCCCCCTTTTGGCCATCTAGTTCCACTTTGCATCTGTCTGGTCTTAAGACCCCTGCGGGCCTGACAGTTATATGCATAGCCAGAGCCATAATTGTCAGCATCTCTGCTCCATTTAGAACGTTTTGTGTTGTAGAGGTCCTCTCTGAACTTGTTAAACACACTCTCCATCCTGCGCATAAAGTCAGACAGTTCCTCCACAGACAGTAATCGTTTCAATTCCTGTTCCACGGACTTCACATCAATCTGTATTTTTCTGATGTCATTCTGTAGAAACTCCATATTTAATAGCATTACATCGAAAGAATACTTATTTGTGGTGTTTTTACCAATTAATAATTACCATAAGCTTGTTTTATATTGCAATCATTTTTTTAAGTGTTATTTTATTTTTTTAGGACTCCTCAAAGTATATCAGTTCAGCAGTAATTTTTTATATTTAGGGCTCAGTCAGTCGAGCAACATGCTAAGCAACATGTAAACCCCGCTTCTCACATGCAGGGAATTCCACACATGAATGGCCTGTCCCAAGTTCCACGGAGCAGCCTGTTCACATGTCCGTGGTGCGGGCAGCCTGCTTCCATGGCTCCCATAGGAGCCTATGGTAAGTACCATGGAGCTGACAGGCAAGTCGGCACTCATTGTCTGTCCTTTTTTAGAAGTGCAGATTCTGCGCTTCTAAAAAGGGTCAGTGTGAGCGACTTTATAGCAACCTACTGGTTGCTACAGAAGCGTTGTTCTACATGCTGCTGTAGCAGCACGTAAAACATGCCGTCTGACTGAGCCCTTAGTAGCAAATTTGAAAAGCTGAAATTTTTTTAAGGACTAATTCAGTTCTGGCATGGATTTTAAGAAACTATATATATCAGAAAACCATCACGAATTACCACATTTTTTGCACCCCTCAAAGTATTCAAAATAGCATTTATTAACCCATAAGATGTTTCACAGGAATAAACGAAAAGTTCAGCAGAAATTAGAATAGTTCCATTTTTTTCCTAGATTTTCAATTTAAGGCCGATTTAACATGGGCATTAGAGATGAGCGAGCACCAAAATGCTCGCGTGCTCGTTACTCGAGACGAAATTTTCGCGATGCTCGAGGGTGCGTTTCGAGTAACGAACCCCATTGAAGTCAATGGGCGACCCGAGCATTTTTGTATATCGCCGATGCTCGCTAAGGTTTTCGTTTGTGAAAATCTGGGCAACTCAAGAAAGTGATGGGAACGACACAGAACGACACAGAAACGGATAGGGCAGGTGAGGGGCTACATGTTGGGCTGCATCTCAAGTTCACAGGTCCCACTATTAAGCCACAATAGCGGCAAGAGTGGGCCCCCCCCCAACAACTTTTACATCTGAAAAGCCCTCATTAGCAATGCATACCTTAGCTAAGCACCACACTACCTCCAACAAAGCACAATCACTGCCTGCATGACACTCCGCTGCCACTTCTCCTGGGTTACATGCTGCCCAACCCCCCCCCCCACGACCCAGTGTCCACAGCGCACACCAAACTGTCCATGCCCAGCCTTCAGCTGCCCTCATGCCACGCCACCCTCATGTCTATTTATAAGTGCGTCTGGCACAGGAAAAGCAGGCACACACTGCAGAGGGTTGGCACGGCTAGGCAGCGACCCTCTTTAAAAGGGGCGGGGAAATAGCCCACAATGCTGTACAGAAGCAATGAGAAATCCAATCCTGTGCCACCTCCATCAGGAGCTGCAAACGTGGGCATAGCAATGGGGAACCTATGTGCCACACACTATTCATTCTGTCAAGGTGTCTGCATGCCCCAGTCAGACCGCGTTTTTTTATAAATAGTCACAGCCAGGTACAACTCCGCAATGGGAATTCCGTGTGCACCCACAGCATGAGTGGCTCCCTGGAACCCACCGGCTCTACATAAATATATCCCATTGCATTGCCCATCACAGCTGAGGTAATAATGTCATGTTTAATGCAGGTGGGCTTCGGCTCACACTGCATGCCCCAGTCAGACTGGGGTTCTTTAGAAGTGGACACATGCATTTACAACTCCCTGTGGACCCACAGCATGGGTGGGTGCCAGGAAGTCACCGGCGGTACATAAATATATCCCATTGCATTGCCCAACACAGCTGATGTTACGTCAGCTGTAATGCAGGTGGGCCAAAAGTTAATTGGATTACACTGTAGGCGAGGGCCCCCCAAAATTGGTGTACTAATAGTACTAATGTACCTGAGAAAAATTGCCCATGCCCAACCAAGAGGGCAGGTGAAACCCATTAATCGCTTTGGTTAATGTGGCTTAATTGGTAACTAGGCCTGGAGGCAGCCCAGTAAAAATAAAAATTGGTTCAGGTGAAAGTTTCAACGCTTTAATGAGCATTGAAACGTATAAAAATTGTTTAGAAAAATTATATGACTGAGCCTTGTGGGCCTAAGAAAAATTGCCCGTTCGGCGTGATTATGTGTGGTTTCAGGAGGAGGAGCAGGAGGAGGAGGAGGAATATTATACACAGATTGATGAAGCCAAAAGGTCCCTGTTTTTGATGGGGATAGAGAACGATGCTTCCATCAGCGGGTGCAGCCTACGTAATGCTTAGGTTTCACTGCTGTCCGCTGGTGGAGAAGAGAAGTCTGGGGAAATCCAGGCTTTGTTCATCTTGATAAGTGTTAGCCTGTCGGCACTGTCAGTTGACAGGCGGGTACGCTTATGTGTGATGATTCCCCCAGCCGCACTAAACACCCTCTCTGACAAGACGCTAGCTGCAGGACAAGCAAGCACCTCCAGGGCATACAGCGCGAGTTCAGGCCACGTGTCCAGCTTCGACACCCAGTAGTTGTAGGGGGCAGAGGCGTCACGGAGGACGGTCGTGCGATCGGCTACGTACTCCCTCACCATCCTTTTGCAGTGCTCTCGCCGAGCTGGGGAGTGGTGACACAGTCTTGCTGGGGAGCCATAAAGCTGTCAAGGGCCTTAAAGAGTGTTGCCCTGCCTGTACTGTACATGCTGCCTGATCTCCGCGCCTCCCGTGCTACCTGGCCCTCGGAAGTGTGCCACTAGCGCTGTCGTATGGGAATTTCACCATCAGTTTGTCCGCCAGGGTCCTGTGGTATAGCAACACTCTTGAACCCCTTTCCTCTTCGGGTATGAGAGTGGAAAGGTTCTCCTTATACCGTGGGTCAAGCAGTGTGTACACCCAGTAATCCGTAGTGGCCAGAATGCGTGTAACGTGAGGGTCATGAGAAAGGCATCCTAACATGAAGTCAGCCATGTGTGCCAGGGTACCTGTACGCAACACATGGCTGTCCTCACTAGGAAGATCACTTTCAAGATCCTTCTCCTCCTCCTCCTCCTCCTCCTCAGGCAATACACGCTGAAAGGATGACAGGCAAGCAGCATGTGTACCCTCACCAGTGGGCCAAGCTGTCTCTTCCCCCTCCTCCTCATCTTCCTTCTCCTCCTCCTCCTCACCGCGCTGAGATATAGACAGGAGGGTGCTCTGACTATCCAGCGACATACTGTCTTCCCCCGCCTCTGTTTCCGAGCGCAAAGCGTCTGCCTTTATGCTTTGCAGGGAACTTCTTAAGAGGCATAGCAGAGGAATGGTGACGCTAATGATTGCAGCATCGCCGCTCACCACCTGGGTAGACTCCTCAAACTTTCCAAGGACCTGGCAGATGTCTGCCAACCAGGCCCACTCTTATGAAAAGAATTGAGGAGGCTGACTCCCACTGCGCCGCCCATGTTGGAGTTGGTATTCCACAATAGCTCTACGCTGCTCATAGAGCCTGGCCAACATGTGGAGCGTAGAGTTCCACTGTGTGGGCACGTCGCACAGCAGTCGGTGCACTGGCAGATTAAACCGCTGTTGCAGGGTGCGCAGGGTGGCAGCGTCCGTGTGGGACTTGCGGAAATGTGCGCAGAGTCGGCGCACCTTTCTGAGCAGGTCTAACAAGCGTGGGTAGCTTTTCAGAAAGCGCTGAACCACCAAATTAAAGACGTGGGCCAGGCATGGCACGTGCGTGAGGCTGCCGAGCTGCAGAGCCGCCACCAGGTTACGGCCGTTGTCACACACGACCATGCCCGGTTGGAGGCTCAGCGGCGCAAGCCAGCGGTCGGTCTGCTCTGTCAGACCCTGCAGCAGTTCGTGGGCCGTGTGCCTCTTATCTCCTAAGCTGAGTAGTTTCAGCACGGCCTGCTGACGCTTGCCCACCGCTGTGCTGCAACGCCGCGCGACACCGACTGCTGGCGACGTGCTGCTGCTCACACATCTTGATTGCGAGACAGAGGTTGCATTGGAGGAGGAGGAGGAGGGTGCTTTAGTGGAGGAAGCATACACCGCCGCAGATACCACCACTGAGCTGGGGCCCGCAATTCTGGGGGTGGGTAGGATGAGAGCGGTCCCAGGCTCTGACTCTGTCCCAGCCTCCACTAAATTCACCCAATGTGCCGTCAGGGAGATATAGTGGCCCTGCCCGCCTGTGCTTGTCCACGTGTCCGTTGTTAAGTGGACCTTGCCAGTAACCGCGTTGGTGAGGGCGCGTACAATGTTGCGGGAGACGTGGTCGTGCAGGGCTGGGACGGCACATCGGGAAAAATAGTGGCGACTGGGAACTGAGTAGCGCGGGGCCGCCGCCACCATCATACTTTTGAAGGACTCCGTTTCCACAACCCTATACGGCAGCATCTCCAGGCTGATAAATTTGGCTACGTGCCCGTTTAACGCTTGAGCGTGCGGGTGCGTGGCGGCGTACTTGCGCTTGCGCTCATACAGTGGCGCTAGCGACGGCTGGACGCTGCGCTGACAGACATTTCAGGATGGGGCCGAGGACAGCGGAGGTGAGGGTGTGGGTGCAGGCCAGGAGACGGTAGTGCCTGTGTCCTCAGAGCGGGGTTGGATCTCAGTGGCAGGTTGGGGCACAGGGGGAGAGGCAGCGGTGCAAACCGGAGGCGGTGAACGGCCTTCGTCCCACCTTGTGGGGTGCTTGGCCATCATATGTCTGCGCATGCTGGTGGTGGTGAGGCTGGTGGTCGTGGCTCCCCGGCTGATCTTGGCGCGACAAAGGTTGCACTCCACTGTTCGTCGGTCGTCTGCACTCTCAGTGAAAAACTGCCAGACCTTTGAGCACCTCGGCCTCTGCAGGGTGGCATGGCACGAGGGGGCGCTTTGGGAAACAGTTGGTGGATTATTCGGTCTGGCCCTGCCTCTACCCCTGGACACCGCACTGCCTCTTGCAACCTGCCCTGCTGCTGCCCTTGCCTCCCCCTCTGAAGACCTGTCCTCAGTAGGCATAGCAAACCAGGTGGGGTCAGTCACCTCATCGTCCTGCTGCTCTTCCTCTGAATCCTCTGTGGGCTCCTCCCTCGGACTTACTGGCCTTACTACTACCTCACTGATAGACAACTGTGTCTCATCGTCATCGGCCTCCTCACCCACTGAAAGGTCTTGAGACAGTTGCCGGAAGTCCCCAGCCTCATCTCCCGGACCCCGGGAACTTTCCAATGGTTGGGCATCAGTCACGATAAACTCCTCTGGTGGGAGAGGAACCACTGCTGCCCAATCTGAGCAGGGGCCCGAGAACAGTTCCTGGGAGTCTGCCCGCTCCTCAGAATGTCTCATTTTCATGGAGTGAGGAGGCTGGGAGGAAGGAGGAGCAGCAGCCAGAGGATTCTGAGTTGCAGCAGTGGACGGCGCAGAACTGTGGGTGGACGATAGATTGCTGGAAGCACTTTCTGCCATCCACGACAGGACCTGCTCACACTGCTCATTTTCTAATAAAGGTCTACCGCGTGGACCCATTAATTGTGCGATGAATGTGGGGATGCCAGAAACGTGCCTCTCTCCTAATCCCGCAGCAGTCGGCTGCGATACACCTGGATCAGAAGCTCGGCCTGTGCCCACACCCTGACTTGGGCCTCTGCGTCCTCGGCCGCGTCCATGTCCTCTAGGCCTACCCCTACCCCTCAGCATGGTGTATTACCAGTAATGCAGAAACAGAACGCTGTAATTAAATGTGCCGCTTATTGGCCTGTGGTTGGAGGCTGACTTCGCTTACAGAACGCCAGGAAATAATTTGGCGCAAGCCTGCTGTAACACTTAGCTGGCTGCGTATGATTTAGGAGAACTACTACACCCAGCACACACAGACCCAGAACACTGAGCACAGTCACAGGCAGGCCAAATAGATTTTTTGCCCAATATTTTTTTGAAAAGCCCCACTGCCTATATTCAAGGAATATGTCTTCTGTCCCTGGAGTATGTCACTGAACTGCAGAGTGTTGCACTGTGGACTGCAATACTGCAGTAATTTCAGAGCCCAGACAGAGCCAGGAAATAATTTGGCGCAAGCCTGCTGTAACACTTAGCTGGCTGCGTATGATTTAGGAGAACTACTACACCCAGCACACACAGACCCAGAACACTGAGCACAGTGACAGGCAGGCCAAATAGATTTTTTGCCCAATATTTTTTTGAAAAGCCCCACTGCCTATATTCAATCAATAATATTTATATGTCTTCTGTCCCTGCCTAACCACCACTTCTCTCCCTGGAGTATTACTGCAGGGCACAATGCTCTGCACGGCCAATATAGCAAAAAAAAAAAAAAAAGTGCAACACTGCAAAAAGCAGCCTCCACAGTACTGCACACGGTTAGATGTGGCCCTAAGAAGGACCGTTGGGGTTCTTGAAGCCTACAATCACTCCTAACACTCTCCCTATACCAGCTCCAACACAATAGCACTTTCCCTCAGCTAAGTCAGAACGCATCTGTGGCGAGCCGCGGGAGGGGCCGATTTTTATACTCGGGTGACACCTGATCTCGCCAGCCACTCACTGCAGGGGGGTGGTATAGGGCTTGAACGTCGCAGGGGGAAGTTGTAATGCCTCCCCTGTCTTTCAATTGGCCAGAAAAGCGCGCTAACGTCTCAGAGATGAAAGTGAAAGTAACTCGAACATCGCGTGGTGCTCGTTACGAGTAACGAGCATCTCGAACACGCTAATACTCGAACGAGTATCAAGCTCGGACGAGTACGTTCGCTCATCTCTAATGGGCATATTTGCGCACAAAAAATTGGCGCAATATGTAGAAAATAGAACACATTAATTTCAATGGGCTTGTTCATATGCGCATATTTGGCACGTGCAATTCAGTCACAAAAAATACGCAGCGTACTATATTTTCGTGAGGATTTGCACAGGGAAAGAACACACCTTGAACTCATTAAACTAATTTGCCATTTCAATAGCTGAGAGCATTGGTGCATCTTCTTTTTTCCGCATGTAATTACACACTAATTGCATACGCAAAAAGTACAATAAAGTATGCTGCTGCGCATGCAAATATGCAATGCCTGATGCCCAAAAACATGGTGCACAGCAGAAGTTACCATAGAAACAAAACTCATAATTTTTTACCTGGATTCTGCAGTTTTTAGAAAAGCCCCATATGTGGAGTAAACTGCTGTTTGGGCTCACGGCCAGGCTCAGAAGGCAAGGAGCGCTATTTGGCTTTTGGAATGCAGATTTTGCTGGAATAATTTTCAGACCCCATGTTGTGTTTGCAGCCCCTGAGGTACCAGTATATATGAAATCCCCCAGAACTGAGCCCATTTTGGAAACTAGACCCCTCAGAAAATTCATGAAGGGGTTTAGTGAGCGTTTTGACCCCACAGCTGTTTTGTGACTTATTTTTAACATTTTGATTTGAAAACAAGAAATTCCAATTTTTCCAGTAATAAGTAGGTTTTGTCCACAGATTTTTTAAATTTTGCCTGGTTTAGAAGGAAAAAAAACATCGCACAATGAGTATGGAAATACCCCATATGTGGACCTAAACTACTGCATGGGCACATGGCAGGGGTCATAAGGGAAGTACGGCGTGTGGCTTTATCTATAAGCTGTGCAGAGTCCATCAGGGTAAAACATACAACAGTGGTTTAATGCTAAAATACAATTAAAATTCCAGGGTTGCTTGGAATTGTTTTGTAAGAATCTTTCATGCTCAGGCCGGGTTGTGTGTGGCACATTTCACAGTGATCAATAGTGTCCTTCCTTATCCATCATTTGTAACAGACTCTGCACCTTTTTTGGGTCCTTCCCTTCCAACCCTTCTATTACTAGGAAAGTCTTGCCCTCGTACAATACGTGTGGCCTCGCTTCCAGAAGTATTGGGCTCCATCTTTTCCTGGTCTCTAAATACTAGAACCTTGATGGCCTCTTCCTAGAATTTAAGGAAGGTGCCCCTCTGGCCGGCACATTGATATAGCAGGTAGGCATTATACAGAGCCACCCATATGAAGTGTACGTACAGTTTTTTGTACCACACTCTTGTTTTCCGCATGGCATTGTATGACCCGAGTACTTAATCAGACAAGTCAACCCCTCCCATGTACCTATTGTAGTCACGGACACAGTCTGGCTTGGGTGTCTCTGTATTGGTACCTCGTACTGGGCAGGGGGTATTGCTATGGCCGTGTATTGTGCTCAATATAAGGACATATCTCTTGTCCTTAAACCTGACACACAATAGTTTGTCACTGCATAGAGCCCAGCTCTCACCCCTTCTGAGAATTTGCCCAAGCAGCGACTCAGGGAGGCTTTTCTGGTGTTATCACTTCCTGCAGTCATTAGAGCCTCCTGTCACACAGTCATAATGAAAGAGATGAGCGCTCAGTAACTTTGACTGTATACTTATGGTATCTTATCATATTTAGGAGCAGGGCAGCATTACTTAAAGGTCATGCTGCAAAAGGGCCATATTATGTTGTACTTGTAAAGAAAAAAAATGCATTTTCCAAGAAGAGCACAGATCAGGAGCGGACATCCCGTCTGTGCATCTGTTTCATCTGCACAGGGGCCTAGTAAGGGAAGGGAGCCTGAGCTGTGTGTGTATGTGTGTGTATATATTGTAGGTAATTAAAGGGTGAAGTTGTGGATAGAGTATATCTCCCTCCCAGGCTTTTACTCTGGGCAGGGTTGCGGTCCAGTCGACAACTTCACCCTAGTTCTCAGGAAGCTCAGCCGTAGGCACTGACCCCATTACTGGAGCATAAAAGACCGCCGCTCCAGGGAGTCATTGTCTGACAAGCTGAGGAGAGAGCAACATCCTGCTGTGTGGACCTGAACACCCTGCGTGGTGCACCTTTTCCGTTTATTACGTTGAAATTGACCTTTTCTGTTTGTCTTCTGAAATAAACTGAAGTACGTTTATCAACAGTCTAGTCCAGAGTGTCTGTGCCGCCCCCACCCCCTGAAGGACTGTCTCACATATGGTGCTCGGATGCGGGCAACAATCCTAACTCCTAATGGCAATGGCACAGCACCTGGTGGATGTCCTGGATAAAGCCTGCAATGCAAACGCCAACCACAGCTATGGAGGAGCTGTTGGCGTGGATGGACCAGCTGACGGATGTCCTCCTCAAACATCCAGCCCTAAGGAAAGACAGAGCTCCGACTACAGCCAGACCCAGAGAGACTGTGCAGAAATTTCTGTAAAAGATGACTCCTGAGGACGATATTGAGGCCTATCTGACTGTGTTTGAGAGAACCGCTGAACGAGAGAAACTCCCCAAGGCTGAGTGGGTCGAGGTTCTAGCACCGTTCCTCAGAAGGCATACCACCACTTCAGTAGTCACAAGGTAAATGACTACACCAGATTAAAAGCAGAGATCCTGCCTCGTCTGGGTGTTACAGGGGTGGTCCGGGCTCTAAGAGTGCATAATTGGAGCAACAGGTCCGACCAATCAGCCAGGTCACAGATATTTTACCTATATCATCTATGATAAAAATGTCTGGAACCGGACGTTTGCACACCTGTCCAGATAGTCGACAAGGTCGTGGTAGATCACTATACCCGTGCCCTGCCGGCAAATCTGCAATGCTGGGTCGGCCATGGAGGATGCTAACCAGGTGGTAGACCTGATTGACCGCTACACTGTGACTTAGAACTACCCCTGGGACGTCCATTCCATCCAGACCCTCGCTATGAGTCCCAGACCTGCACGGCGTAAGAGACCACTAGATGCCGGAGGGAAGCTGTGGCATGGCGGGAAGGAGGTTGGGCCACCAGAAAGGGCACCGTTAGAGTTAAAAGGCTCTGATAGCCCAGCCAGTTTCCTAAGCCAAAGAAACCAGGCTTTTGAGGATCTGGAGGTGCCAGGAGCTTGGGCATGTGTTGGCTCAGTGCCCTATGACCAATGAGCCTATAGAGTGTGACGGTGCTTGGCACCAGTCCTTGTTCGCAAGTACTATTTGCAATGCCTCACAGAGACTAGAGACAGAGCCACAAATGTGTCACATAAGTGTAAAACACCATTCTGTGGAGGCTCTACTGGACTCGGGTAGCCTGGTCATCTTAGTGCATGCCAGCCTGATAGTGGGAGGCTTCACACTGGGTAAGCACGTGAGTGTGGTATGTATACATGGTGATACAAGAGTGTATCCTATGGCACAGTGGAACTTTGAAACTCATATCGGAACCGTGAACTACAATGTTTTCCTGCATTCTGAGACTTGTGGGGAAAAATGACAATACCTCTCAAAGAGACTGACGCAAACCCAACTGACCTTACGCCTCCCCAGGATGGCGAGGTAAATGTGGATGTTGAACCAGAGAATGTAACTTTTCCTTTACAGGTCTAGGCTGAAGATGATGCTGAAGAGGAAGTCTACCCCTCGGCTCAGGATGTGTCCGATCTGGAGGTTGCACCTGGGAACTTTGGGACAGCCCAGTTAAGGGACCCCATGCTTGTCAATGCAAAATAAAATGTCGTAGTGATAAATGGTGTGTTACAGGAACCGGGTTCTGACCAATGGTTCCCCCATTTTGCCATGAATATTAACTTGTTGTATAGAGTAACAAAAACAAACGGGAAAAAGGGTGGAACAGTTGGTCATGGCTAAGCCATACAGGCGCATGGTGCTAGACTTAGCACATAATCATGTATTAGGAGGACATTTAGGAACTGACAAAACACAGGATAGAATTCTTCAAAGGTTCTTCTGACCAGGGGTATACAAGGACATAAAGGAGTACTCTGAGTTGTGCCCCACCTGTCAGATCACCACTTCTGTGTCGCACTTCCGCAGTCCCTTAGTAACTCTCCCGATTATAGAGGTTCCTTTTGAAAGAATTGGAATGGATTTAGTGGGTCCCATAGTCTAGTCGGCTAGAGGATATCAATACATTTTTGTCGTGTTAGATTATGCCACTCGATACCCTGAGGCAATCCCTTTAAAAAGCCCTAGTGCCAAAAACATTGCACAAGAGTTGTCCCTTATGTTCCCCAGAATAGGTCTTCCCAAGGAAATCCTCATGGACCAAAGGACCCCGTTCATGTCCAAAGAAACAAAAGAATTGTGCCAACTCTTTAAAATTGACCACATACGAACCTCGGTATACCACCCTCAGACGGACGGGTTGGTGGAGAGGTTCAATAAGACCCTGAAGCAAATGCTAAAGCGGGTAGTAGAGAAAGATGGTTGGGACTGGAACCATCTGTTATCTCATCTCATGTTCTCCATACGGGAAGTTCCACAGGCTTCTCGCCATTTGAGTTGCTATACGTTCGGCACCCCAGAGGGTTGTAGGATAGAGCCAGAGAAACCTGGGAGACCGATTCTACTCCCTATAGGAGCGTCATAGAGCATGTGGCTCAGATGCAGGACCACATTAATACTGTAATGCCCACAGTCAGGGAACACTTGCAGAGGGCAAAGGAGGCCCAAAGCAGAGTGTACAATCTTTCTGTCAGGGTGAGAACCTTTAGTCCCGGTGACCGAGTTCTTATCTTTGTGCCTACTGTAGAGAGTAAATTCCTCGCTAGATGGCAGGGTCCCTACAAAATCGTTGAGAAGGTAGGCAACGTAAACAATAGAGTGCATCAGACGGGGAAAAGGAAGCCATATCAGGTGTACCATGTTAATTTAATAAAACTCTAGAAGGATAGAGAAGCTCTGGCTATCTCAAGCATCAGGAAGGGTGGGCCGCAGCCCTCCCTGCCCTATGTTAAAGTAGGTGAGTCCCTCTCGTTGTGCCAACGGCAGGAGGCAAAAGAGTTCCTACAAAGAAACAAAGACAAATTCTCTGACCAGCACGGTCATACACACGTCATAACACATGATATCATAACTGTACCCGGGATGAAGGTAAACTTAAAACCGTATAGGATTCCAGAAGCACGTAGGGAAGCAGTTTTTTTTGCCGAGGTTAAGCGCATGCTGGAATTAGGGGTGATAGAGGAATCAAAAGGCGAGTGGTCAAGCCCCATTGTGTTAGTCCCCAAACCAGACGGTACTTGGAGGTTTTGCAATGATTTCAGGAAGTTAAACGAAATCTCCAAATTTGATGCGTATCCCATGCCGGGGGTTGATGAATTAATTGAGAGACTGAGTGATACAAGATATATCACCACACTTCACCTTACCAAAGGGTACTGGCAAATACCTCTGACTGAGAGGGCCAAAGAGAAAACGGCCTTCTCAACCCCAGAGGGCCTGTTTCAGTATAAAGAGATGCCGTTTGGTTTACATGGGGCGCCTGCTACCTTTCAAAGGTTAATGGATCATATTTTGAGGTCTCACTGTAACTATTCTGCGGCATACCTAGACGATGTTGTAGTCTTTAGTACCGATTGAGAGAGTCACCTTGGGAAGGTACAGGTGGTCATGGATGCCATAAAAGTGTCAGGTTTAACCTTACACCCCGGAGAAAGGGAGGACTGGGCCGGAGCCCGCAGGGCCATAGGTAGAGGCGGACATGACGGGGTTAACGGGGAGGAAGGGGTTAATAATTTTAAAAGTAAATCGGTGAGTATGAGGTAAAAGGGGGGGGTAAGAAAGGGGGAGTGAAGGATTATGGGTAGAGAAAAGAGCGCGAAAGGAAGGGGAGGAGTCATTCCGGGAGCAGCAGGGGAAGAAGAAGGACCTGGAGCCGGACGGAGAGAAGAGTGAAGACCAGTGAGAGAAAAGTGAAGTTCAGCAGGAGTAAAGAGAAGTGCAGCGGGAGAAGACCAAGGGGAGAAGACCTGAGGAAGAAGACTTACGGGAGAAGACCGGAGGAAGAAGACTTACAGGTGAAGACCGGAGGAAGAAGATTGTCCAGGAGAAGACCGGAGGGTGAAGCGAGTAGGAAGAGCCTGAAGAGGACGGTACCGGGGTAGAATGGAGGCATTGCTGGAGCGGATCCGGGTGGCGGCGGCTGAGAGAGGCATCGGGTGGCATGTGAGGGAGAGGAGAGAGCAGCGGCAGTTCCGGAGAGAGAGAGGAGGCCGCGTCGGGCGCGTGCGCCGGAGAGGCTTAGCCCCGAGCACGCGCCTGTGCGTCGGCGCCGCAAAAGGAGCCCAGTTATGGTACCTCCAGCCGGGTTATCCCCCGCAATGGCAGGCGGGGGGGCCAGGGCTGGGAGGAATCCTGCCCGGCGGCGTAGCGCAGCGTGCAGCTCAGGTGCCCGTGCTGGAAGGGGGGCGGGGCCTGCGGCTGCACAGTCGGCTCCAAGAGCAGTTAGAGGGGGGGCCGTTCCAGTGTTGAGCGTAGTAGAGAGGAGCGCCCCTGCCCCAGCTTGTCGGGAGGATCCGGAGAAGTAGTTAGCAGGGGGTCCAGAGCTGCAGGTGAGGAGCAGTGTGGACTCAGTGGGGGGGGGCTGGCCAGGAGGCCAGGGAGCAGGGTGGGGAGCAGAGGATTGAGCAAAGAGGGGGACAGCATCAGGCTGGTCCGGGAGATGTTCCTAATGCCGGTTTTTTGAGTTCCAGCGGGGCGGCTGCGTGCGCAGCAGAGAGGCGGCAGTTGGCAGAGGAATCGGACAGACCGAGCGGGACATGGATGGATTCCAGGTCGAGACGCCAAGAAGACGGATCGGTGGCTGGTGGGCTCACAGCACCTGCGCAGCACGGTGAGTTACCCACTTTACAAAACACTTACAATTTGGTTGCTAGATCTGTGCCCGCCGGGGGAAATTTGGGAATAGGTAGTGGTGCGGTCGGTTTTTCCGGTGCGCATGGGGGGGGGGCAGCGAGATGAGGGCACTGTTAGGTTGAATGTGGGAATTTTTGTGGAGGCAGGAGATGGGGCCTGCGGGTTTTTCTGTTTCGGAGTATAGCACGCCGTGTAGTGCGTCGTCTGGTAGGGAGGGCTCGCTGACGGGACACCCCGCCGGGGGGACTGGCGGAGAACAGGCAAGGGGTACTGGCGGGCCAGGCATTGGACCGTCGCCGGTTGAGGGCTGGAGTAGTTCACTGCCAACATCATCCAGTAGGGTAAGTACTCTGGGTGGAAGCTCGGTAGGGGCAGAGGAGTCGGCGTTGGGGGTGGCGGTAGCGGTACAAACAGAAAAAGATGGGGAAGCGGTGCGGTTGGATGATAGGGCAAAAGGGGAAGTGTATGTGTGCTTCGAGGGCCCCTTAGGGGACCATCTAAAAAAGGAGGTTAGGGAGAAGATATGGAGGGACGAATATGTAGAAATATTCTCCCTCTTGCCTTTGAAAAAATTTAATTTAGACAAAGGCAAAAGAACGGAGTACAAGAAGGAGGAGGAAGAGAAACGCAGGTGGCGTTTAATTCCTCAGACTTTCAATAACTGGTTGCAGACGTTCGCCATCTTGGCAAGTGTGATAGGAGAGAAGGCGCCGGATAACTGCTCGGGCCTTTTCTGTTATTTAGACTCAAGAGGCGAAGCGTATCGTGTGTACGGGGTTCAAACCTGGTTAAGATACGATGAGCAATTTAGGCAACGAAAGGCGATAAGGCCGTCAATCCGATGGGACCAAAAGGACATTGGTCTATGGCTTCGGGTTATGGCACCAAGTCGCTATGGGCAGCCTTTTCACGGGGGAGCCGGGCCATCAGGCCTGGCCTCTACATCGCACGGAGGAAACCAGGGGGGTCAGTCGGGGGGTAACAGAGTTGGTTTGTGTTGGCAATTTAATGAAGGCCAATGCAAATTTGGGCCAGGTTGCAGATTTAAGCATATCTGCTCCCATTGTAATGCCGGGTCACACGGAGCATCCAAATGCTTCAAGAAAGGGAAGGGAAAAGCCCCAGGGGGGATTGGAAAAAGGGATGACGCCGGTGAGACTGGAAGAGATGGTCAGGTTTCTAAATAGGTATCCTGACAGAGAAAAGGCTAAATTACTATTGGAGGGTTTTCGGGACGGTTTTCATATTCCGCCCCCGTTACACGAAATTCCATTCTCAACAAGGAATTTACTCTCGGCCATAAGGAATCCGGAGGTGGTTTCGGAAAAACTCGAAAAAGAAATTAGCTTAGGTAGGATGGCGGGTCCCTTTCAGGAGCCTCCCTTCCCGGATTTCGTGGTGTCTCCTCTTGGGGTAGTCCCCAAGAGGGAACCGAACAAGTTTCGGTTAATCCACCATCTTTCCTATCCAAAAGGGGCATCAGTAAACGATGCCATAGACCCTGAGCTTTGTTCGGTGATTTACACATCGCTCGACGCAGCGGTACGCTGGGTGAGAAGGTACGGGAGAGGGGCGATGTTAGCGAAGGCTGACATTGAGTCGGCATTTCGCCTTTTGCCAGTTGCCCCGTGCAGCATTCGCTTGCTGGGTTGTTTTTGGGAAGGAAAGTATTTCGCTGATAGGTGTTTGCCCATGGGATGCTCAATCTCGTGTGCATACTTTGAAGCCTTCAGCACATTTCTGGAATGGGTAGTGAGAGACACTGCAGAGTTGCAGTCAGTATTTCACTACCTTGATGACTTCCTGTGTATTGGACCAGGGGAGTCGCCAGTGTGTGCGACTTTGCTGGGAATATTACAGTGGGTGGCTGACCGGTTTGGGGTGCCATTGGCCCCTGATAAGACAGAGGGACCCACAACTTCCCTCCAGTTTTCTTGATCGATACAGAGGCGATGGTGTGCCAATTACCGGAGGATAAGTTGCATGATTTAAAAAACGAGGTGGAAAGGGCCCGGAGTTTGCGAAAAATTACGTTAAGAGGGCTTCAGTCATTATTGGGCAAGTTGAATTTCGCTTGCAGGATAATGCCTATGGGGCAAATTTTTTGTCGAAGAATGGCATCGGCCACGGCGGGGGTTCAAGCCCCGCATCACTACATCAGATTGGGGAGGAATGTAAAAGGGGACTTGGCGGTTTGGTCGTCTTTTTTAAATAAATACAATGGGAGGTCCATGATCATCTCGGAGATGAGCGAGAACGTGGACTATGAGCTATTCACGGACGCGACAGGGAGTGCAGGATTTGGCGCATATTGCCAAGGGCAATGGTGCGCTGGGGAATGGCCAGAGAGATGGAAGGTGGAAGGTTTGACAAAGAATCTGGTGTTGTTGGAATTGTTTCCAATAGTGGTGGCTGTTGCGCTTTGGGGCGCTCGCCTTCAGAACATGAAGGTAAGGTTCCATTGCGACAATATGGGGGTGGTACAGGTGATTAATTCCCTGACTGCTTCCTCCCCCCCTGTGGTGAATTTGTTACGCCACCTGGTATTGGAAGCCTTGAAGTTGAATATTTGGATAGTGGCGGTGCACGTACCAGGGATTAAGAATTCAATCGCGGATGCTCTTTCTCGGTTTCAGTGGGAGCGATTCAGGACCCTGGCCCCCAAGGCGGAGGATCGAGGGAGGACGTGCCCGTCTCATCTTTGGAGTGTGGTAAGCGAGCAGTGGGGCACCTGATTGAGAGGTCACTGGCTCAGGGTAGTAGAGCTGCCTACATCGCAGCTTGGCAGGAGTGGGAAGGTTGGGTAGGACACCTTAAGGCAGGAGAGTCGGAGGAAGATAGAGTGGGGGCGTTATTGAGTTGGTTAGGAAAGGTAGAGCAGGATAACATTTCGGTGTCGCGTGTTAATCGGTTTATGGTGGGGGTAGCGTTTGGGTGCAAGTTAAGGGGTTTGGGGGATATAACTAAGAATTTTTTAGTGAAGCAAGCTTTAAAAGGTTTTAAGAAAGGTAAAGAGAGGATTGATTCATGTAGGCCAGTTTCGTTTCAGTTATTAGAGAAGATTGGGGAGGTACTGGAAGGCATTTGTGGGGCATTATTTGAAAAATTGTTATTCAGGTTAGCATTTTCATTGGCCTTTTTTGGGGCGTTAAGGGTGGGGGAGTTGGTTTCTCCCAGTAAATCGGTTGGGGAGGCTTACAGGCGGGAGATGTAAGGAAAGTTGATGACCATTTAGAGTTGTTTATTCGCCGATCAGAAACAGATCAGGCAGGGCGGGGACAGTTGGTCAGGTTGGGAAGGGTTCATGGGGCAATAATGTGCCCTGTGAAGGCGTGGGAAAATTATACTAGGGTAACGGGCAAGAGGCTAGGTCCTTTACTGCAGCACGAGGGGGGGCAGTTTTTGTCACGCTTCCAGTTTGCAGCGATCTTTAAGAAGGCGCTGAAGAAGTTGGGATTGGATGGGTCACAGTTCGGGACTCACTCGTTCAGAGTGGGGGCAGCTACAGAGGCAACGGTGCAAGGGTTATCGGGTGATTCGATCAAAAGGATTGGCAGGTGGCAATCAGGGAGGTATAAATTGTATGTGCGCCCTCAGTTGTTGTAAAGGTTTGTGGGCGGGGGTAGTTTAAAAGGGGAGTTGGTCAATATTGTTTTTTTTCTTTCGTTGCAGGTCCACAATTGGCGTTAGTCTGGATTATGGGCCACTCTTATGTGTATTGGGGGGCGGAGAGAGCCAGCATTAGGCAAGATGGGAGGCAGTTGAGGTTCCCTAGGTCTGAGGCGGTGTTGAGATGGATGGGAAGTAGAGGGATGTCTTGGTGCAAGGTGTTACACGAATTTGAGAGGATGGTGAGCCTAGACAGGGCCCCGGACAAAGTCGTGATACACGCTGGGGGTAATGATTTGGGGAAGAGGCCATTCAGGGACTTATCAAGGGATATCAGGTATGATATCCTGAGATTATTAGCGTCGCATCGTAAAATGGTAGTGGTTTGGTCCGAGATTGTACCAAGACAAATTTGGAAGTTCGTACGGTCAGCAAAGGGTTTGGACAAGGCAAGAACAAAACTTAACAGAGAGGTCTCGCGCTTTGCCGGTAGGAACGGGGGTGTAGCAGTGCGACACATAGACTTGGAGGCTGGCACTGGGAATTATTGGAGACAGGATGGGGTTCATCTAAATGAAATTGGGCTAGATTTGTGGCTAGAGGCAGTGCAGGAGGGAGTTGAGCACGCCTTGGTCTTGTGGAGGGCGGCGCAGACTTGAGGGCTCAAGCCGTGCTGGCTGTGGTGGTTAAGGAGGGGTCCTCGGAGTCAATTTACGAGGGGGTTGGGGGGGGAGGCAGGGGTAGTAGAGTTACCTCCTCCTCCCTCCGGTTCGGATTAAGTGTAGGTGGGTTTGTCTCCTCTTGGTTTGACAGGGGGTTCCCTGAAAAAGTGGTTGGTGTTGCTAGCCAGGGTATGGCTAGATAGCCCCGGGGTCGGGAGGTAGGCGACTCGAGGCGAAGCGGCGAGTCTCCTGAGTCAGGTTATTAGAGACGGGAGGCGTGGTTTAGGAAAATAGGGTCTCCCGAGTCAGGTTTTTTAGGAGACGGGAGACAGTTACACCTATTTTCCCTTGGTTGGTGAGGCGACAGATAGACTTAGTTGAGAGCTCCAAGGATCTCTCCAAAATAGTTTAGGATTAGGATTAAAAAGTGTTATTTATGTTATATTGTTATGTTATAATAAATTGGCTGCTGTGGCCAAAAAATTAATCCAAAAAGAAGTTGTCGGTGGTTATTTTAGATAAGTGGGGGGTAAAAGGGGGGTAATAGGCTACAGCAGACAACTCCATTGTACCGAATCATGTGCACTAGCCCTGGAGGAAGCCAAGTACCATGGCTATGTTATTGGCCATGGCTTCATTAAACCCCAGGTCAACAAGGTAGAGGCTTTATAGGTATGGCCTAGACCTTTAACAAAAAAACAGGTCAGAGCCTTTTTAGGAATGACCGGGTACTACAGTAGGTTCGTACCTAATTTTGCCTCCGTTGCAGCACCACTTACAGACTTGACGAAAGGGGGCAAGTCGGTAATGGTGGCATGGACAGCCGAGGCCGAGCAGGCCTTTCAAAATTTTAAGTCGGCCCTTTGCCAACAGACAGCATTGATAACGGCCGACTTCTCGAAAGAGTTTATTGTGCAGACGGATGAATCTAATGTAGGGTTGGATGCAGTGTTGTCCCAGTCTATAAATGGGGAAGAACATCCAGTACTGAATTTAAGCCGGAAACTATCTCCTGCGGAGAAGAATTATGCAATTGTTGAACGTAAATGTTCAGCAGTAAAATGGGCGATGGAAATGTTAAGGTATTATCTCTTGGGGATCAAGAGATCAAAATTTGGTGTCAGACCATGCCCCCTTGACCTGGATGGAAGAAAATAAGGAAAAGAATGCGAGGGTGACAAGGTGGTTTCTTTTGCTTCAGAACTTCAAGTTCACCCTCGAATATAGACTAGATAAGTCACAAGGTAATGCTGATGCCCTGTCTAGGGTGCATTGTCTACTCACCAAAAAGGCCCAGCCCTCCGGTTGGGAGAGGAGGGAGAGGATATGTAGGCAATTAAAGGGTGAAGTTGTGGATGGAGTATATTTCCCTCCCAGGCTTTTAGTCTGCACAGGGTAGCAGTCCAGTCCACAACTTCACCCTAGTTCTCAGGAAGCTCAGCTATAGGCACTGACCCCGTTACTGGAGCATAAAAGACTGCAGCTCTAGGGAGTCATTGTCTGACAAGCTGAGGAGAGAGCAACATCCTGCTGTGTGGACCTGAGCACCCTGCGTGGTGCACCTTTTCCGTTTAACCTCTCCAACCTCAAGCATAGGTATTTACTAGCCCCATGTAAAAGTTAAGGTGAGGACCAACTTTCCTGCCAAGTCCTCAAGCATAGGTATTTACTAGCCCTATGTAAACGTTCAGGTGAGGACCCACTTTCCTGCCAAGTCAAGTTTGACAAAAAGTAAAAAATGAAGCCCCTCGTGTGTCTGTAAATTTACAGTTTTAGAAATAGTTCAAAAAGTAGTAAAGATTTTATATATAAAATTGTTTTTGGGGGGAGGACAGGCACACCCTTTGCACAGGGTTCCTCAGCACTCTGTGTATACCCCTGGCACGGGTCACTGTACTAAAGTCATGGGTTTACCAATTATGTGGGGGGTTTTATTTTATGTTATATCGTTTTTCTAATAAATAAATCATATTTTATTGCATTAAAAATGCTTCTTTTTTGGCCATCAATATAAATGAGGAATGAAGATCCAGTATGATTCTTTTTCTCCCCTCTATGCAATGTAATAGGATGAGTAGTTGGTACTTTTTAGCACAAAACATCTACTATAGAAACTGCTACATGATAACTTTATCTGTAGAGGTCAATATATGTAGAATTTAATGTGCTTGTTTTTCAGCATTTTACATTACAAAGTTTGGCATATGGAATGTGTTCTATAGGACCCAGTCTGTGTAAAAATGCATTTGCAGAGACTAGTTCTTATAGGAAATGGTCACTACTAAACTGGTATATTTGAGACCATTGGTTTGTGTGTCTCTCTGATCTGCCTTATAAACTGTGTTCGGAGCTGCTCTCTACCCCACGATATCCATATGGCATGATAGGTTATATGCACAGTGTTTTGCAATAGAACAACTCCATGCATATCATTATGGGTAATTATAGTGGCTTCTAACATATTTTATATATATGACAATAAAATGTGTTTGGTTGTCTTTAATTGCACTTTGATAATCTACATCTTTTAGACACTTCTAAAATTGCCATACAATAGCACATTTTGTAGATGGCGTTGACTGTTTTCTTGCTGCCATCTTTGACTTTCCTGGCGTACAAAAGATTATGAAGCATTTGGGAAAGAATAGACAGACCAAAACCCCAACTGCAGACACCAAGATGGCAAATACCTCTGCAGCTACTGTGTACTTCCCTTTGGTGCTCAGGTACGCAGGTATAAAGGTAATCCAGACACTGAAAAAGACCAACATGCTGAATGTAATGAACTTTGCTTCATTGTATCTGTCAGGTTGATTCCTAGCAGGAAAAGCTATGAAGAAACATCCCATTGCGAGACAACCAATGTATGCCAGCATTATATAGAAGCCAATATGCTCTTCACATTCAATGACTATCTGACCAGGCTGTGAGTGCAGATCAAAAAATGGGGTAGGAGGACATGTTCCGAGCCACAAGGCACAGATAAGAGCCTGAGTAGAGGAGCACACACCAACAATGAAGAATGGAAGCTTCTGCCCCATGAATCTTTTCAGCCAGCTTCCAGGCTTGGTAGCACGAAAGGCTAAAACCACAAGTACAGTTTTTGCCAACACAGAGGACACGGATACTGTGAAAGACAAACCAAAAACCGTTTGCCTTAGTAAACAAGTTTTGTGCCCTGGATATCCAATGAAGGCCAGACAGCTGCAGAATGTAAAAGTGAGGGAGCAAAGAAGAAGGAAACTTAGGTTTCTGTTGGTCGCCTTCACAACTGCAGAGTTCTGATAATGGGTGAAGATAATCAAGATCAACAGAGCAGTAACAGAAAGCACAACAGCACTAGAGGCAAGAGTTGTACCCAACAATTCTTTATAGGACAGATAGTTCACTTGTTTTGGAATGCATTTCTCTTTCTTTTCATTTGGCCATTGGTGATCTGGACATTTTGAGCAGCTGATCGTGTCTGCAGGGAAGAATTGAGCACACTGTAAGATAGAAACTGAAAAATGCTTGTGCCATATACTGATAACCATGGTTTTGCAAGTCCTTACCAGTGTGATTGGTAACCTCTCCTATGGGACAAGGGGCACAACCATAGCAGCAGGTTGGCTTTCTTTCTAGAGTTGTCTTCCTGAACCCTACTGGACAGCTGTCAGTGCAGACAGAACGTGGTGGTGTCTAGAAGAGGAACAGAAATGTGTGGTCAGTAGTTCTTTGTAGACACAAGTGTCAGGAATTGAACCCTGGACCTCCTGCACTCCAGTCAGTGGCTCTTCCTGCTGATCCATCTAGCCTTTTGGACTGTTCCCCAGCATGACTTTTGCCTTGTTCCCAGATCCTGCAAACCCAGTTCCCATGCTAGTTCCACCCTGATTAGGCCCACGATAAAAGCCTGGTCCTGCCACTGACTACGATACCCGCCTCTTCCTTTGTACTGCAAAATGACACCTACTGATACTGACCTCCCGGCTTTTCTTTTGACAACGATACCCGCCTCCTCCTTTGTACCACAAACTGGGACTTACCGATACCGACCTCTGGCTCTCCTCTGACAACTCTCTGAACCTGCACTGCTACTACACCCACAGCTGCAAACCTAACGCCAGAAATGCCACAAAATAATCATGCCAAAAATTGAGTCTATAGTGACCATCCCATGGAAACATGTTACAGACCTCCAAGAATTCTGCGCCCTCTACCAAGAAAATTTTTCTGGATTACAAACACTAGTGCTGGATTAACATAGGGGGATAATGGCCTTACAGAAACAACTTCCGGATTTGCATCATTCAGGCTCAGCTGTCCGCATGCTACTGCCAGCAAAATTTGGTGCAGATTGTCATCACTATCAAAGTTTCCTCAACCAAAGCGAATCTATTTTCAGATGCAGCCCACTTTGTTCACCAGTGACAGGAAGTATTTCTCCTTCATCATTAACCCTCTCACTGATGAGGCGCTTGCATGTGCCTCACCATTCGTGGAGATCAACAGTAAAATCCTCGATAGCCTTGTTGCCTTCACGTCCGTTATGGATCAAATTGTTAAGGATCCCAATCTCTGTGCCACAGCCGAAGGTAGGTTAAACAACTTACAACAAGGGCAATGCAGAATATGCAGCAGAAATTCCTCACTGGGTGCCTGATACAATGTGGAATCAAGCGAAACAACTAAGCCTATTTCGTCGGGAATTATCCGAGTGCACTAAGGATAAACTTGCCGGGCCATGGTCTAGCTGGCAGTGAGGCAGAACGCAGAAAAAAACAGCTCTGCCGTCCAGCCTTTGAAATCCCCTAAAATCCTGCTAATAAGAGGACCCTGATCTGCCGATTGGGTCCTGTGCTCTCCTCCCTTGTCTTTGGGTAGCATCTAGAGACATTTTAATACTTTTAAGGTCTTTCTGTTGACAGACTCCGACTGGGGGTTATTGCTTGGCTGGAGCGCCAATAAATTTGATTGTCCTGAGGTATCCGAGTGGGACTGGGCGGTCAAAGTAACTTTTGATACTTCTTGATGCCATTAGCCTTGCATTTACTCTCTCCTATGTAGAGCAGGTGAATCCTTCGTAGCATTGGAAGAATAATTGACTGTGTATTACTTTAATGCTGAGACTGTTCTACGGATGTATAATGAGTACATTGAAACAACTGTTTTGCACTGCATAATATCTCTTTCCCTTTAACCCCTTGAGTGGCACGCCCGGAAATTTTCCATTGCCCATAGCGATATAGCCCTGAAGATTTCCGGGCTATGTATCACTATGGAAGCTGCAGAGCACACTGCCATAAGCTATGGCAGTGTGCTCTGCCTGCACAGACCCACACAGAGCAGTGCAGGAAGATATTGCCGATCCTGCACTGCTTTGTTTACAGGTTGCCATAGAGACTATTGGCTTGTCAGAAGCCAGCCAATGGTCTCTATAGCAGGGAGAGCTGGTGCTTGGCTGTCAGAGGATAAACAGGCACCAGATCTACACAGCAGAGAATGGAGAAAACCTTCGATCTTTGCTGTGTTAACCCTTTAAATGCTGCTATCTATGGGACTGCAGCATGTAAGAGGCTGTCACCATTGGACTCCTGGAATGTGATCAGGGTGTCCTGATGGGTCTCTGTGGAAGTCCCCTAAAGGGATAAAAATAAAAAAATGAAAAGTTTTTAAAAAAAGTTATAAAAAATAAAAAAAATTATTAAAAATATAAAAACACTTGTCTCTCTTAAAAAATTAAAAACAAAATTACACATGTGGTATCCCTGCGTCGTAATGACCCAGAGAACGAAAGTACATTTAACCCCTTAATGACACCGCTGCCTCTTCTCCTGGGTTACATGCTGCCCAACCCCCCTACACGACCCTGCGTCCGCAGAGCACGCAAAAGTGTCCCTGCACAGCCTTCAGCTGCCCTCATGCCACACACTGGCTTCATAGCCACACCAGCCTCATGTCTATTTATAAGTGCGTCTGCCATGAGGAGGAACCGGAGGCACACACTGCAGAGGGTTGTCAGGCCAGGCAGCGTCCACCTTTGAAAGGAAGGGGGTGGGGGCGATAGCCCACAATGCTGTTGAGAATTGATAATAGAATGATGTTCGATCTTCATTCTAATCCTGTGCCACCTCCGTCAGGAGCTGCAAACGTGGGCATAAGGGGACTCAGCTGCCAGCCCAGCACTTCTACACATCTTCACAATGCAGCAATACTCGGTGTAGGAAGTATGTGAGCGGGCCCTGGGTCTGCCTCTGTCCCAGCAAACACCTTGTGGGGCCCAAGGTGCTGCGAGTGACATAGCAATGGGGAATCCATGTGTCCACACACTACTCATTCTGTTTGGGTGTCGGATACCTCATCGACAACGCAAGGGGTAAACCATCTGCACTCTGCACCCTACCCAAGTCTGTCAGTGTTTTGGGGACAGACAGTTAAAACACCGCTTTGGGAAGTCTGTGTGCACCCACATCATTGGGTGGCTCCCAGGAACCCACAGACGGTACAGAAAGAAATTCCACTGCAGTGCTCCGTATAGCTGAGGTTACGTGAGAGAAAATCGATGTTGGCTTCGGCCCACACTCCATGCCCTTGTCAGTCTTGGTTTTTTAAAGTGCCAGGCAGGTACAACTCTGCTATGGCAAGTCTGTGTGCACCTGCAGCATGGGTGGCTAGCAGGAACCCACAGACGGTACAGAAATAAATCCCATTGCAGTGCCCCGGAAAGCTGTGGTAACGTGAGAGAAAATACATGTTGGCTTCGGCCCACACTTCATGCCCTGGTCAGTCTGGGTTTTTTTTTAAGTGCCAGGCAGGTACAACTCTGCTATGGCAAGTCTGTGTGCACCAGCAGCATGGGTGGCTAGCAGGAACCCACAGACGGTACAGAAAGAAATCCCATTGCAGTGCCCCGGATAGCTATGGTAACGTGAGAGAAAATACATGTTGGCTTCGGCCCAACCTCCATGCCCTAGTCAGTCTGGTTTTTTAAAGTGCCAGGCAGGTACAACTCCGCTATGGCAAGTATGTGTGCAACCACAGCATGGGTCGCTAGCAGGAACCCACAGACGGTACATAAACAAATCCCACTGCAGTGCCCCAGATAGCTGAGGTTACGTGAGAGAAAATACATGTTGGCTTCGGCCCACACTCCATGCCCTAGTCAGTCTGGTTTTTTAAAGTGCCAGGTAGGTACAACTCCGCTATGGCAAGTCTGTGTGCACCCACAGCATAGGTGGCTAGCAGGAACCCACAGACGGTAAAGAAAGAAATCCCATTGCAGTGCCCCAGATAGCTGTGGTAAAGTGAGAGAAAATACATGTTGGCTTCGGCCCACACTCCATGCCCTAGTCAGTCTTGGTTTTTTTTAAGTGCCAGGCAGGTACAACTCCGCTATGGCAAGTCTGTGTGCACTCACAGCATGGGTGGCTAGCAGGAACCCACAGACGGTACAGAAAGAAATCCCATTGCAGTGCCCCAGATAGCTATGTTAACGTGAGAGAAAATACATGTTGGCTTTGGCCCACACTCCATGCCCTAGTCAGTCTATTTTTTTTTTTAAGTGCCAGGTAGGTACAACTCCGCTATGGCAAGTCTGTGTGCACTCACAGCATGGGTGGCTAGCAGGAACCCCCAGACGGTACAGAAAGAAATCACATTGCAGTGCCCCGGATAGCTGAGGTTACGTGAGAGAAAATACATGTTGGCTTCGGCCCTCACTCCATGCCCTAGTCAGTCTTTGTTTTTTTTTAAATTGCCAGGCAGGTACAACTCCGCTATGGCAAGTCTGTGTGCACCCACAGCATGGGAGGCTAGCAGGAACCCACAGACAGTACAGAAAGAAATCCCATTGCAGTGTCCCGGATAGCTGAGGTTACGTGAGAGAAAATCGATTTTGGCTTCAGCCCACACTCCATGCCCTAGTCAGTCTGGTTTTTTAAAGTGCCAGACAGGTACAACTCCCCTATGGCAAGTCTGTGGCACCCACAGCATGGGTGGCTAGCAGGAACCCACAGATGGTACATAAAGAAATCCCATTGCAGTGCCCCGGATAGCTGTGGTAACGTGAGGGAAAATACATGTTGGCTTCGGCCCACACTCCATGCCCTAGCCAGTCTTGTTTTTTTTTTAAAGTGCCAGGCAGGTACAACTCCACTATGTCAAGTCTGTGTGCATCCACAGCATGGGAGGCTAGCAGGAACCCACAGACGGTACAGAAAGAAATTCCACTGCAGTGCCCGGATAGCTGTGGTAACGTGAGAGAAAATACATGTTGGCTTTGGTCCTCACTCCATGCCCTAGTCAGTCTTGGTTTTTTTTTAAGTGCCAGGCAGGTACAACTCCGCTATGGCAAGTCTGTGGGCAACCACAGCATGGGATGCTAGCAGGAACCCACAGACGGTACATAAAGAAATCCCATTGCAGTGCCCCGTATAGCTGAGGTTACGTGAGAGAAAATACATGTTGGCCTCGGCACACAATCCATGCCCTAGTCAGGCAGGGGTTTTTGGGGGCCAGATAGGTAGAACACCACGATGGGAAGACTTAGTGCACCCATAGTGTACACAGACCCCTGTAATATTCCTGTAGCAAAGGTATAAGTTGACCCCAGTAATAGTTATGTTGCAGAAGTCTAGGGAGACCCCAGTATCTTTTCTATAGTAACAGTACAGACAGACCCCTGTAACATTTCATTAGCAGAAGTATAGGCAGACCCCTGTAACATTTCTGTAGCAGAAGTATAGGCAGACGCGTGTAACATTTATGTGCCAGAAGTATAGGCAGACTCCAGTAACATTTTAGTAGCAGAAGTATACGCAGACCCCCTAGTAACATTTATGTAGCCGCAGTATTGCCAGACCCCTGTAACATTTCTGTAGCAGCAGTATAGGCAGACCCCTGTAACATTGGTGTTGCAGCAGTATATGCAGACCCCTGTAACATTTCAGTAGCAGCAGTATAGGCAGAGCCCAGTATTTGTAACATTTCAGTAGAAACAGTATAGACAGACCCCAGTAACATTTCTGTAGTAACAGTATAGGCAGACCCCTGTAACATTTCTGTAGCACCAGTATTGGCAGACCCCTGTAACATTCCAGTAGCAGGAGTATAGGCAGACCCCCTGTAACATTTAAGTGGCAGCAGTATAGGCAGAGCCCAGCACCGTTCTGTAGCAGAAGCATAGGCAGACCCCAGTAACATTTTTGTAGCAGCAGTATAGGCAGACCCCAGTACCATTTCTGTAGAAGTAAAGGCAGACCCCAGTAACATGTCTGTCGCCGCAGTATAAGCAGACCCCTGAAACATTTATGTAGCAGAAGCATAGGCAGACCCCAGTACCATTGTTGTAGCAGAAGTATACGCAGAACCCTGAACATTTCTGCAGTAACAGTATAGACAGATCCCAGTAACATTTCTGTAGCAGACGTATAGGCAGACCCCAGTAACATCCTTGTGGTAGCAGAATAAGCAGACCCCTGTAACATTTATGTAGCAGAAGCACAGGCAGACCCCAGTACCATTTTTGTAGCAGCAGTATATGCAGACCCCTGTAACATTTCAGTAGCAGCAGTATAGGCAGAGCCCAGTATTTGTAACATTTTAGTAGTAACAGTATAGACAGACCCCAGTAACATTTCTGTAGTAACAGTATAGGCAGACCCCTGTAACATGTGTGTTGCAGCAGTAGAGGCAGACCCCTGTAACATTTCAGTAGCAAGAGTATAGGCAGACCCCTGCAACATTTCTGTAGCACCAGTATTGGCAGACCCCTGTAACATTTCAGTAGCAGGAGTATAGGCAGACCCCTGTAACATTTAACTGGCAGCAGTATAGGCAGACCCCAGCACCATTTCTGTAGCAGAAGCATAGGCAGACCCCAGTAACATTTTTCTAACAGCAGTATAGGCAGACCCCAGTACCATTTCTGTAGAAGCAAAGGCAGACCCCAGTAACATGTCTGTCGCCGCAGTATAAGCAGACCCCTGAAACATTTATGTAGAAGAAGCATAAATGTTGATGAAGTAGTGGAAACAGCAGATCAAGGTGCAAAACAATGAAGTTTTCTTTATTTCTTTCCTCCCAGACAGATAAACACGACGTTTCGACTACAAGAGTCTTTGTCATACTTGACAAAGACTCTTGTAGTCGAAACGTCGTGTTTATCTGTCTGGGAGGAAAGAAATAAAGAAAACTTCATTGTTTTGCACCTTGATCTGCTGTTTCCACTACTTCATCAACATTTGTACTAAAGAGCGGCTTGGCTTGGATCCCAAACCCAGTGGGCGTGCAGGATACCTGTTCAAACCATATGGTACTCATATTGTGCTGCTGACAACTTGTTTGTCTTTGTAGAAGAAGCATAGGCAGATCCCAGTACCATTGTTGTAGCAGAAGTATACGCAGACCCCTGTAACATTTCTATAGTAACAATATAGACAGATCCCAGTAACATTTCTGTACCAGAAATATAGACAGACCCCAGTAACATCCTTGTGGCAGCAGTATAAGCAGACCCCTGTAAAATTTATGTGGCAGAAGTATAGGCAGACCCCTGTAACATTCAAGGGGCAGCAGTATAGGCAGACCCCTGTAACATGTAAGTGGCAGCAGTATAGGCAGACTCCTGTAACTTTCTTGTAGCAGAAGTATAGGCAGGCAGATCCCAGCAAAATTTCTGAAGTAATAGTATAGGCCAACCTCTGAAACATTGGGATACCATGAGCGTAGGCGAAGGACGGAAAAATTAGTTGGATAAGAGTGTAGGCGTGAGCCCAAAAAATAAGTGTACCAAGAGGGCAGGTGAAACCCATAAACATTTTTTTAAAGATATAGCTCACTGCTGCTTAATTTGTAACAGAGCCTGTAGGCAGCCCTGTTGAAAAAATTGGTTCATGTTACAGTCTCAATATTTTTGAAACTTTGAAAAGTTGTAAAAACATTGGTAGATGTAGATGAGCCTTTTGGGCCGCAGAAAAATTGGCACGATGACATGTTGTTTCTGGAGGAGGAGTAGCAGGAGGAGGACCAATGTCAAAGACAGATTGACAAAGATAAATGCCCTGTTTTCCTGGTGATAGAGAAGAGTGCTTTTATCTGCGGTTGCAGACCGCAAAGCGTCAGCCTTTCTCAGCAGGCATAACAGAGAAATGGTGACGCTAATGATTGCAGCATCGCCGCTCACCATCTGGGTAGACTCCTCAAAGTTTCCAAGGACCTGGCAGATATCTGCCATCCAGGCACACTCCTCTGTAAAGAATTGAGGAGGCTGACTCCCACTACGCCGCCCATGTTGGAGTTGGTATTCCACTATTGCTCTACGCTGCTCCTACAGCCTGGCCAACATGTGGAGTGTAGAATTCCACCGTGTGGGCACGTCGCACAGCAGTCGGTGCTCTGGCAGATTAAACCGATGTTGCAGGGTCCTCAGGGTGGCAGCGTCCGTGGTGGACTTGCGGAAATGTGCACAGACGTGGCACACCTTGGCGAGCAGGTCAGATAAGTGTGGGTAGTTTTTCAGAAACTGCTGAACCACCAGATTGAAGACGTGGGCCAGGCATGGCACGTGTGTGAGGCTGCCGAGCTGCAGAGCCGCCACCAGGTTACGGCCGTTGTCACACACGACCATGCCCGGTTGGAGGCTCAGCTGCGAAAGCCAGAGTTCGGTCTGCTTTGTCAGACCCTGCAACAGCTCGGGGGTCGTGTGCCTCTTGTCAACTAGACTGAGTAGTTTCAGCACGGCCTGCTGACGCTTGTCCACTGCTGTGCTGCTGCGCCGCGCCACACCGACTGCTGGCAACCTGCTGCTCACATTTCTTAATTGAGAGGTAGAGGTTGCATAGGAGGAGGCGGAGGGTTTAGAGGAGGTGGCATAGACCGCCACAGATACCAGAACCGAGGAAGGACCCGCAATTCTGGGTGTGGGTAGGACGTGTGCGGTCCCAAGCTCTGACTCGGTCCCAGCCTCCACCAAATTCACCCAATGTGCCATCAGGGAGATATAGTGGCCCTGCCCACCAGTACTTGTCCACGTGTCCGTGGTTAAGTGGACCTTCCCAGTAACCGCGTTGGTGAGGGCACGATTGATATTGCGGGAGACGTGCTGGTGTAGGGCTGGGTCGGCACACCGGGAAAAATAGTGGCGACTGGGGATCGAGTAGCGTGGGACCGCCGCCACCATCATGTTTTTGAAAGCCTCCATTTCCACAAGCCTGTACGGCAGCATCTCCAGGCTGATCAATTTCACAATGTGCACGTTTAAAGCTTGAGCATGCGGGTGCGTGGCGGCGTATTTGCACTTGCGCTAGCAACAGCTGGACGCTGCGCTGTGAGACATTGCTGGATGGGGCCGAGGACAGCGGAGGTGAGGGTGTGGGTGCAGGCCGGGAGGCGCTCGTGCTTGTGCCCTCAGAGGGGGGTTGGATCTGAGTGGCAGGTTGGGGCACAGGGGAAGAGGCAGTGATGCGACCTGGAGGCGGTGAACGGCCTTCATCCCACCTTGTGGGGTGCGTGGCTATCATATGCCTGTGCATGCTGGTGAGGGTGAGGCTGGTACTGGTGGCTCCCCGGCTGATCCTGGCGAGACACAGGTTGCACACCACAGTTCGTTGGTCGTCCGCGCTCTCACTGAAAAACATCCACACCTTTGAAGACCTAGGCCTCTGCAGGGTGGCTTGGCGCGAGGGGGTGCTTTGGGAAACAGTTGGGGGAGTCTTCACTCTGGCCCTGCCTCTACCCCTGGCCACCCCACTGCCTCTTCCAACCTGTCCTGCTGCTGCACTTACCTCCCCCTATGAAGGCCTGTCCTCAGTTGGCTTAGCGAACCAGGTGGGGTCAGTCACCTCATCGTACAGCGGCTCATCCTTCGAATCCTCTGTGCGCTCCTCCCTCGGACTTACTGTCCTTACTACTACCTCATTGATAGACAACTGTGTCTCATCATCATCGTCCTCCTCACCCACTGAAAGGTCTTGAGACAGTTGCCGGAAGTCCCCAGCCTCATCACCCAGACCCCGGGAACTTTCCAAAGTTTGGGCATCGGTCATGACAAACTCCTCCAGTGAGAGAGGAACCATTTTTTCCCAATCCAGGCAAGGGCCCCAGAACAGTTCCTGGGAGTCTGTCTGCTCATCAGAATGTGTCATTTTCATGGAGTGAGGGGGCTGGGAGGAAGGAGGAGCAGCAGCCAGAGGATTCAGAGTTGGAGCAGTGGACGGTGTAGAAGACTGGGTGGTCGATACATTGCTGGATGCATTTTCTGCCATCCACGACAGGACCTGCTCACACAGCTCTGTTTGTAATAAAGGTCTACCACGTGGACCCAAAAATTGTGATATAAAGCTGGGGACCACAGAAACTTGCCTCTCTCCTAATCCCGCAGCAGCTGGCTGCGATTTACCTGGACCAGAAACTCGGCCTGTGGCCACACCCTCACTTGGACCTCCGCCTCGCCCGCATCCACGTCCACGTCCTCTAGCTCTACCCCTACCCCTCAGCATTGTGTATTACGAATAGAGCAGACACTGAGCGATGTGAATAATTATGGAATTATTGGCGTATACTTTCACACTGACAGCAGTTATGTAACGCAAACTCCAGGCGGAAACAAAGAATAAGAAAGGCTGCAAACAAGCATAGCCGTGCAATAGTGATTCACTACAACTCCCAGCAGCCAGGTAGTAAAATACACACAGTCACAGATAGCCCAACGAAGGAGCTTTTATTTAAATTTTTTTGAAAAAGAATACAGGCTATATAGCATGTCTATGACTTTCCCTGTATAAGGGGCTGTCGCCGCACGCTGGGCGTGAAGTTGACAGCAAACACAGAGTGGTGTAAAAATTATGGAAATATTGGCGTCCAGTTGGAGGCTGACAGCGGTTATGTAACGCAAACTGCAGTCAGAAAAAAATTATACGCAAGGCTGCAGAAAGGCCTAGCTGGGTAATAGTGAGGCACTACAACTCCCAGCAGCCAGGCAGTAAAATGCACACGGTCACAGGTAGCCCTAAGAAGGAGCTTTTTAGGGGGTTTTTGTAGACAGGATTTTACACTACCACTGTCCCTGCCTCACCAGTAATGCCCCTATACTCTGTATAATTGACTGCAGACTGAGAACGCTATAGCTGTAATAGCCTGCATCGCCCGAGATGAAAAAAAAATTTTTTGGGTGCAAAACTGCTCCCAGCAGCCACAACAGTAATGCACACGGTCAGATGTGGCCCTAATAAGGACCGTTGGGGTTCTTGTAGACAGGATTCTACACTACCACTGTCCCTGCCTCACCAGTACTGCCCTTATACTCTGTATAATTGACTGCAGACTGAGAACGCTATAGCCTGCACAGCCCGAGATGAAAAAAAAAAATGTGGAAAACTGCTCCCAGCAGCCACAACAGTAATGCACACGGTCAGATGTGGCCCTAAGAAGGACTTTTGGGGTTCTTGAGGATGCCAACACTCTAACTATAGCACCAGCAGCACCCTCCCTAATCTCTGCCAGCGTGTGTCTGAGGCGAGCTGCAGGCGGGACTGCTTTATATACTCGGCGGTCACTTGATCTTGCCAGCATACTCACTGCAGGGGGGTGGGATAGGGCTGGCACATCACAGGAGGAAGTTGTAATGCCTTCCCCGCATGTCTATTGGCCAGAAAATGGCGCTAAACATGCAGGGAAGGAAATGGAATTGACTCGAGTAACGTGTGGTGCTCGTCTTGAGTAACGAGCATCTTGAACACCCTAATACTCAAGCGAGCATCAAGCTTGGACGAGTACGCTCGCTCATCTCTAATCTCTGTTCCACAAAATGCTTGGGTAATGGCAAGTCTGTTTTACATGTCCTAATGGTGCTTTCATGTCCACATATCCTTTTCTTGACCTCATTCGTGGTCTCTCCAATGTAGACCAAGCCACATGGGCACGTGATCATATAGACCACGAATGAGGACAGGCATGTAAAGCGACCATTTATGTAATATTGTATTGACTTGAACTGGCACAACAGGATAAAAGTCTTTTACCTGCAAGTTAAGAGCAACTGTTCTAACTACCAGTTCATTTAACCAAGTGTAGTTAGACTGGAATTCATTTAATAAGAAGGAGTCAGAAAACTAAAGAGTTAAGGTTGTTGAGGCACCGTCGTGAATCAGTTAGTTAGCAGAGCTGTCACAGGCTCCCTGAGTGGAATAAGGGTGGGAGTTCCAGTTCATTTTGTATTACGCACTTAGAAATTGATAACAGTGTTAGAAGACGGAAGTGAAAGGGAGTAGGTAGTATGGAGTCGACAGTGAAGAAGTCACTCAGAGAGGAGAGTAGCCGAGATGGACACAGAGGAAGCCAGCGGATATCCATGATCCAGCTTCTTCTTTCTCCTCTGTTCTGCCGTAATTAGAGACTCGTTATGTAAACTTTCAAGAAATCCTGTGTGCAGCAGCCCATAAACCCCTGGACAGATGCTGAGAGAGCTGGTTTTTCCAAACCTGATGTCCGCTCAAGCCTGAGCCGCTTTCTACCGGACGACAACTTCAGATGAGAAGTATAGAATCTTCATAGATCTTTGTGAGTACTAAAGTAAAATTGAGCACAGTGTATCAGGAATGGCAAAACAGTTAGTGGAGTTTATAAAGGGTATTTCTTGTCAGGTCTCTCCTTATAGCTCTTCCTTAGCTCAGATGCTGTCTCCTGAGAGTTTGTTTATCTGTGTATAAAATCTTAATCCGTGTGTATGCAAATTGTATATGCGATTTCTGGAGCATACGAATAATGCAGACAACCACAAGCCTGAAAGTAAAAGGTGTGCCTGTCATTTACCTACATACGTGTGTTAGTCATATTTCACTACCATGCTCTCTTAATCCAGGCACTGGCGTCACGATCACCATATTCCATTAGTCGTCCAGATCCTGTTATATACCTTCAATAGTGCACAAGATTACAAAGAGCGTGCTGCACTCATTGCCACCGTGACACAACTCCTCAGCCACATCTTAGAAACCACTCAGAGGGTGCAGGCCTCTTCTCACTTGTCACCCGTTGCAATATCGTTTGCCTGTATGAGGGTGTGTAAAGCTATCCCCTATTATCAAATTGCTACAGCAAACACAGTTCAAACAAGGGTAATTCCATGCATGATACGATTGTTACCTTGGAGCTAGATGCTCAGAGTTCGACGTATCGTGGATGATGTTTGTTGCCCAACAGTTGGCCCAAATGTGCGACATGTTCTACAAAAGGGGTTACCCTAAAGAAGTGGTGGACCGTTATAGTGTAAAGGCATGAGAGACTGGCCGCAATTATCTGCTAATGGTGTAACAGCGTAATATAAAAGCACTGAGGATCCCATTTATATCCACATATAGGCCGTTAAGTGGAAGGATCAGAAACATCATTGGCAGACATTGGCAGTTATTGTCCAATTGTTATCCTGAAATAGTAGAATTTGCACATTTACTGATAATGGCATATGGACGTGCCCGTAATTTGAAGGACCAACTAGTGCATAATATGTCACAGCACAACAGTCGGTCCAAACAATTAACATTAACAATTGTAAGAAGAGGGAATTACCCATGTTTGAACTGTGCTTGCTGTAGCAATTTGATAAAAGAGGATAGCTTTACACACCCTCGTACGGGCAAACAATATCATATAAGGGGTCATTTTACATGCCTGTCCTCATTTGTGGTCATAGGCGTACCATCAGGGGTCACTAGGGTCGCAATGGTGACCCTGCTCCTGCGCTTAAGGGGGCCCAGAGGTCGCCCTTCGCCATATTCAAAAACACATTCAGGTTGTGCTGTCAGTGGCCGTGTGATTAGTGCTGTCCGGCCGACAGCACGAGCATGGGGAGGAAGGACTCAGAAGGGGGGCGGGAGAGGGAGAGCAGCGACGCGGAGGGTGCAGTGGAAGCAGACACATATGCATCTAACATATCTATTTTTATTTCTATCTATCACTCATATCTATCACTCTCTCAAATTTCTATCTATCTATCTATCTATCTATCTATCTATCTATCTATCATATCTATTTCTATCTATCTAACCATCTATCTCATATGTATCTATTAGAGATGAGCGAAGTACTCGTCTGAGCTTGATACTCGTTCGAGTATTAGCGTGTTCGAGATGCTCGTTACTCGTGACGAGTACCACGCGATGTTCAAAGTACTTTCACTTTCATCTCTGAGATGTTAGCGCGCTTTTCTGGCCAATAGAAAGACAGGGAAGGCATTACAACTTCCCCCTGCGACGTTCAAGCCCTATACCACCCCCCTGCAGTGAGTGGCTGGCGAGATCAGGTGTCACCCGAGTATAAAAATCGGCCCCTCCCGCGGCTCGCCACAGATTTATTCTGACATAGATGAGGGAAAGTACTGTTGGTGCCGGAGCTGCTATAGGGAGAGTGTTAGGAGTATTTTAGGCTTCAAGAACCCCAACGGTCCTTCTTAGGGCCACATCTAACCGTGTGCAGTAGTGTGGAGGCTGCTTTTTGCAGTGTTGCACTTTTTTTTTTTGTATATCGGCCGTGCAGAGCATTGCGCCCTGCAGTAATTATACATACTCCAGGGCCAGTAGTGGTGGTGAGGCAGGGACAGAAGACATATATTTATTGAATATAGGCAGTGGGCCTTTCCAAAAACATTTGGGGAAAAAAATCTATTTGGGCTGCCTGTGACTGTCCTCAGTGTACTGGGTCTGTGCTGGGTGTAGTTGTCCTCCTAATTCATACGCAGCCAGCTAAGTGTTACAGCAGGCTTGCGCAAAATTATTTCCTGGCTCTGTGTTGGCTGTTACATCACCGCTGTATTCCAGTCCACAGTGCAACAGTCTTCAGTTATTTTACATACTCCAGGGCCAGTAGTGGTGAGGCAGGGACAGAAGACATATATTTATTGAATATAAGCAGTGGGCCTTTCCAAAAACATTTGGGAAAAAAAATCTATTTGGGCTGCCTGTGACCGTCCTCAGTGTACTGGGTCTGTGCTGGGTGTAGTTGCCCTCCAAATTCATACGCAGCCAGCTAAGTGTTGCAGCAGGCTTGCGCAAAATTATTTCCTGGCTCTGTGTTGGCTGTTACATCACCGCTGTATTCCAGTCCACAGTGCAACAGTCTGCAGTTATTTTACATACTCCAGGGCCAGTAGTGGTGAGGCAGGGACAGAAGACATATATTTATTGAATATAGGCAGTGGGCCTTTCCAAAGACATTTGGGAAAAAAAATCTATTTGGGCTGCCTGTGACCGTCCTCAGTGTACTGGGTCTGTGCTGGGTGAAGTTGTCCTCCTAATTCATACGCAGCCAGCTAAGTGTTACAGCAGGCTTGCGCAAAATTATTTCCTGGCGTTCCGTAAGCGAAGTCAGCCTCCAACCACAGGCCAATAAGCGGCACATTTAATTACAGCGTTCTGTTTCTGCACTACTGGTAATACACCATACTGAGGGGTAGGGGTAGGCCTAGAGGACGTGGACGCGGGCGAGGACGTGGAGGCCCAAGTCAGGGTGTGGGCACAGGCCGAGCTCCTGATCCAGGTGTATCGCAGCCGACTGCTGCGGGATTAGGAGAGAGGCACGTTTCTGGCGTCCCCACATTCATCTCACAATTAATGGGTCCACGCGGTAGACCTTTATTAGAAAATGAGCAGTGTGAGCAGGTCCTGTCGTGGATGGCAGAAAGTGCACCCAGCAATCTATCGTCCACCCAGAGTTCTGCGCCGTCCACTGCTGCAACTCTGAATCCTCTGGCTGCTGCTCCTCCTTCCTCTCAGCCTCCTCACTCCATTACAAAGACACATTCTGAGGAGCAGGCAGACTCCCAGGAACTGTTCCCAGGCCCCTGCCCAGAATGGCCAGAAATGGTTCCTCTCCCACCAGAGGAGTTTGTCGTGACCGATGCCCAACCATTTGAAAGCTCCCGGGGTCCGGGGGATGAGGCTGGGGACTTCCGGCAACTGTCTCAAGACCTTTTAGTGGGTGAGGAGGACGATGACGATGAGACACAGTTGTCTATCACTCAGGTAGTAGTAATTGGAGTAAGTCCGAGGGAGGAGTGCACAGAGGATTCGGAGGAAGAGCAGCAGGACGATGAGGTGACTGACCCACCTGGTTTGCTACGCCTACTGAGGACAGGTCCTCAGAGGGGGAGGCAAGGGCAGCAGCAGGGCAGGTTGCAAGAGGCAGTGCGGTGGCCAGGGGTAGAGGCAGGGCCAGACCGAATAATCCACCAACTGTTTCCCAAAGCGCCCCCTCGCGCCATGCCACCCTGCAGAGGCCGAGGTGCTCAAAGGTCTGGCAGTTTTTCACTGAGAGTGCAGACGACCGACGAACAGTGGTGTGCAACCTTTGTCGCGCCAAGATCAGCCGGGGAGCCACCACCACCAGCCTCACCACCACCAGCATGCGCAGACATATGATTGCCAAGCACCCCACAAGGTGGGACGAAGGCCGTTCACCGCCTCCGGTTTGCACCGCTGCCTCTCCCCCTGTGCCCCAACCAGCCACTGAGATCCAACCCCCCTCTCAGGGCACAGGCACTACCGTGTCCTGGCCTGCACCCACACCCTCACCTCCGCTGTCCTCAGCCCCATCCACCAATGTCTGTCAGCGCACCGCCAAGCCGTCGCTAGCGCAAGTGTTGGAGCGCAAGCGCAAGTACGCCGCCACGCACCCGCACGCTCAAGCGTTAACCGTCCACATAGCCAAATTTATCAGCCTGGAGATGCTGCCGTATAGGGTTGTGGAAACGGAGGCTTTCAAAAGTATGATGGCGGCGGCGGCCCCGCGCTACTCAGTTCCCAGTCGCCACTACTTTTCCCGATGTGCCGTCCCAGCCCTGCACGACCACGTCTCCCGCAACATTGTACGCGCCCTCACCAACGCGGTTACTGCCAAGGTCCACTTAACAACAGACACGTGGACAAGCACAGGCGGGCAGGGCCACTATATCTCCCTGACGGCACATTGGGTGAATTTAGTGGAGGCTGGGACAGAGTCAGAGCCTGGGACCGCTCACGTCCTACCCACCCCCAGAATTGCGGGCCCCAGCTCGGTGCTGGTATCTGCGGCGGTGTATGCTTCCTCCACTAAACCACCCTCCTCCTCCTCCTCCTCCTACGCAACCTCTGTCTCGCAATCAAGATGTGTCAGCAGCAGCACGTCGCCAGCAGTCGGTGTCGCGCGGCACGGCAGCACAGCGGTGGGCAAGCATCAGCAGGCCGTGCTGAAACTACTCAGCTTAGGAGATAAGAGGCACATGGCCCACGAACTGCTGCAGGGTCTGACAGAGCAGAAGGACCGCTGCCTTGCGCCGCTGAGCCTCCAACCGGGCATGGTCGTGTGTGACAACGGCCGTAACCTGGTGGCGGCTCTGCAGCTCGGCAGCCTCACGCACGTGCCATGCCTGGCCCACGTCTTTAATTTGGTGGTTCAGCACTTTCTGAAAAGTTACCCACGCTTGTCAGACCTGCTCGGAAAGGTGCGCCGGCTCTGCGCACATTTCCGCAAGTCCACCACGGACGCTGCCACCCTGCGCACCCTGCAACATCAGTTTCATGTGCCAGTGCACCGACTGCTGTGCGACGTGCCCACACGGTGGAACTCTACGCTCCACATGTTGGCCAGGCTCTATGAGCAGCGTAGAGCTATAGTGGAATACCAACTCCAACATGGGTGGCGCAGTGGGAGTCAGCCTCCTCAATTCTTTACAGAAGAGTGGGCCTGGTTGGCAGACATCTGCCAGGTCCTTGGAAACTTTGAGGAGTCTACCCAGATGGTGAGCGGCGATGCTGCAATCATTAGCGTCACCATTCCTCTGCTATGCCTCTTGAGAAGTTCCCTGCAAAGCATACAGGCAGACGCTTTGCGCTCAGAAACAGAGGCGGGGGGAGACAGTATGTCGCTGAATAGTCAGAGCACCCTCCTGTCTATATCTCAGCGCGTTGAGGAGGAGCATGAGGAGAATGAGGAGGAGGGGGAAGAGACAGCTTGGCCCACTGCTGAGGGTACCCATGCTGCTTGCCTGTCATCCTTTCAGTGTGTATGGCCTGAGGAGGAGGAGGATCCTGAAAGTGATCTTCCTAGTGAGGACAGCCATGTGTTGCGTACAGGTACCCTGGCACACATGGCTGACTTCATGTTAGGATGCCTTTCTCGTGACCCTCGCGTTACATGCATTCTGGCCACTATGGATTACTGGGTGTACACACTGCTCGACCTACGGTATAAGGAGAACCTTTCCACTCTCATACCCCCAAGAGGAAAGGGGTTCGAGAGTGATGCTATACCACACGACCCTGGCGGACAAACTGATGGTAAAATTCACATCCGACAGTGCTAGTGGCCGAAGGTGCAGTTCCGAGGGCCAGGTAGCAGGGGAGACGCAGAGATCAGGCAGCATGTACAGCACAGGCAGGGGAACACTCTCTAAGGCCCTTGACAGCTTTATAGCTCCCCAGCAAGACTGTGTCACCGATCCCCAGTCACGGCTGAGTCGGCGGGAGCACTGTAAAAGGATGGTGAGGGAGTACGTAGCCGATCGCACGACCGTCCTCCGTGACGCCTCTGCCCCCTACAACTACTGGGTGTCGAAGCTGGACACGTGGCCTGAACTCGCGCTGTATGCCCTGGAGGTACTTGCTTGTCCTGCGGCTAGCGTCTTGTCAGAGAGGGTGTTTAGTGCGGCTGGGGGAATCATCACAGATAAGCGTACCCGCCTGTCAACCGACAGTGCCGACAGGCTTACACTCATCAAGATGAACAAAGCCTGGATTTCCCCAGACTTCTGTTCTCCACCAGCGGACAGCAGCGATACCTAAACAATACGTAGGCTGCACCCACGGATGGAAGCATTGTTCTCTATCACCATCAAAAACGTGGACCTTTTAGCTTCATCAATCTGTGTATAATATTCATCCTCCTCCTCCTGCTCCTCCTCCTGAAACCTGACGTAATCACGCCGAACGGGCAATTTTTCTTAGGCCCACAAGGCTCAGTCATATAATTTTTGTAAACAATTTTTATACGTTTCAATGCTCATTAAAGCGTTGAAACTTTCACCTGAACCAATTTTTATTTTAACTGGGCTGCCTCCAGGCCTAGTTACAAATTAAGCCACATTAACCAAAGCGATTAATGGGTTTCACCTGCCCTCTTGGTTGGGCATGGGCAATTTTTCTGACGTACATTAGTACTGTTGGTACACCAATTTTTTGGGGCCCTCGCCTACAGTGTAATCCAATTAATTTTTTGCCCACCTGCATTAAAGCTGACGTTATATCAGCTGTGTTGGGCACTGCAATGGGATATATTTATGTACCGCCGGTGGGTTCCAGGGAGCCACCCATGCTGTGGGACCACAGGGAGTTGTAACTGCATGTGTCCACTTCTAAAGAACCCCAGTCTGACTGGGGCATGCAGTGTGGGCCGAAGCCCACTTGCATTAAACATGACATTACCTCAGCTGTGATGGGCAATGCAATGGGATATATTTATGTACCGCCGGTGGCTTCCTGGCACCCACCTATGCTGTCGGTCCACACGGAGTTGTAACTACATGTGTCCACTTCTAAAGAACCCCAGTCTGACTGGGGCATGCAGTGTGGGCCGAAGCTCACCTGCATTTAATCGGACGTTACCTCAGCTGTGATGGGCACTGCAATGGGATACATTAATGTACAGCCGGTGGGTTCCAGGGAGCCACCCATGCTGTGGGTGCACACGGAATTCCCATTGCGGAGTTGTACCTGCCTGTGACTATTTATAAAAAACCACGGTCTGACTGGGGCATGCAGACACCTTGACAGAATGAATAGTGTGTGGCACATAGGTTCCCCATTGTTATGCCCACGTGTGCAGCTCCTGATGGCGGTGGCACAGGATTATATTTCTCATTGCTTCTGTACAGCATTGTGGGCTATCGCCCCGCCCCTTTTAAAGAGGGTCGCTGCCTAGCCGTGCCAAACCTCTGCAGTGTGTGCCTGCGGTTCCTCCTCATGGCAGACGCACTTATAATTAGACATGAGTGTGGCGTGGCATGAGGGCAGCTGAAGGCTGCGCAGGGACAATTTGGTGTGCGCTGTGGACACTGGGTCGTGCAGGGGGGGAAGGGGTTGGGCAGCATGGAACCCAGGAGAAGTGGCAGCGGAGTGTCATGCAGGCAGTGATTGTGCTTTGTTGAAGGTAGTGTGGTGCTTAGCTAAGGTATGCATTGCTAATGAGGGCTTTTCAGAAGTAAAAGTTGTTGGGGGGTGGGCCACTCTTGCCGCTATTGTGGCTTAATAGTGGGACCTGGGAACTTGAGATACAGCCCAACATGTAGCCCCTCGCCTGCCCTATCTGTTGCTGTGTCGTTCCCATCACTTTCTTGAATTGCCCCGATTTTCACAAATGGAAACCTTAGCGAGCATCGGCCATATACAAAAATGCTCGAGTCGCCCATTGACTTCAATGGGGTTCGTTACTCTAAACGAACCCTCGAGCATCGCGATAATTTTGTCCCGAGTAACGAGCACCCGAGCATTTTGGTGCTCGCTCATCTCTAGTATCTATCTATCTAAATCTTCTATCTATCATATCTATTTATATCAATCTATCTCATTTGTATCTATCTATTTATATCTTCTATCTATCATATCTATTTATATCTATATCATATCTATCTCATATGTATCTATCTATCTATATCTCATATCTATCTATATCTTCTAGTTATCATATCTATTTCTATCAATCTATCTATCTTTCATATATATTTCTATCTATCTCTCCTATCTATCTCATATGTATCTATCTATCTATATATCACATCTATCTAAATCTTCTATCTATCACATCTATTTCTATTAATTTATCTATCTCATATGTATCTCTCTATCTATATCTCCTATCTATCTATCTATCTATCTATCTATCTATCTATCTATCTATCTATCTACCTATCTATCATATATATTTCTATGTATCTATTTATCTATCTTATATGTATCTATGTATCATATATATTTCTATCTATCTCGCTTGTATCTATCTATCTCATATCTATCTATCATATCTATTTCTATCTATTTATATATCTATCTATCTATCTCATATGTATCTATCTAGCTCATATGCATCTATCTATCTATATCTTCTATCTATCATATCTATTTCTATCTATCTCCTATGTATCTATCTATTATATATATATATTTCTAGCTGTCCATCTTTCCTATCTATCTATTTCTGTCTATCTATCTATCTATCTATCAATCCATCATATCTATTTGTATCTGTCCATCTTTCCTATCTATCAATCTATCTATCTCATACCTATCTATCATATCTATTTCTGTCTATCTCTCAAATCTATCAATCTAACTCATATATATCATATCTATCTGTTGTATCTTTTTCTATCTATCAAGAGCTCCGTCTTTTGGAAGCTGGAGAAACAACACTTTCTTGATGAAAATTCCGAAATTCCAAAACATTATTAAAAAAACGATTGAGAAATATTTTCAGATTAATGATACCCCAGAAACATGTCGATTCACACTCTGGAATGCCCACAAACCAGTGGTCAGAGGTATTATGATTCAACAGGGCTCCATATATAAAAACAAAATAACCATCTAAAAAAAACATTCGAAGAACTAAAAATATTTCAACAAAATATTCAATCTTTACCTCGGCCCTCTTTACACGATTCTCTCAGGGAAACCAGGCTCAAGGTTTACAATATTCTTATTGATAAATATGAGAAAAAATTGAAATCTCTAAAAACTAACTACTATACTAGCAACAACAAATACACCAGATTAATGGCTAACAGAGTCAAACAAAAGAGAATTAAAACAAAATTCCCCTATTTAATTGACCCAATCATGAGAAATAAGATTTCAGATCCAATTGCAATAGCTGACAAGTTTAGGAGATTCTGCGAATCCCTAGATAATCTCAAGGGAGATCCTTCTCTACCTCAGCCTACAGAAGAAGAAATTGGAAATGTCTTGTCTTCCATCCACTCCCAAAACTAAAGAAAACACAACTTGAAAAACTTAACTCTCCTATTACTTTTCAAGAAATTCAGCAAATTATTAATAAAGCTAAAAAAGACAAAGTCCTGGGCCCGGATGGATTCACCAATGAATATTTTAAAATTAAAAAAACCCAGCTAGTTACCCATATGAGGAATATTTTTAATGCAACTAGGCTAAATGGCTCCCTACCCCCGGAAATGCTCCAGGCAAATATCATAACAATTCCCAAACCAGGCAAGGCCACGACCTCTCCTGCAAATTTTAGACCTATATTATTATTAAATAGCGACACAAAAATTTATGCAAAAATATTAGCATTAAGATTATTAGAAATTTCTCCAGATCTTATCCACAGCGACCAAACAGGTTTTGTCAAGGGACGACAATCACGGGACGCGACAAGGCGATTGCTGGATGTTGTTAGTGAACTGGAGGCCTCTCGGACACCTTGTCTGCTTCTCCCTTTGGATGTGGAGAAGGCGTTTGACAGGATCCACTGGGGATACACCTTTTTTGTATTAAAGGAATTGGGTTTTGAAGGTAAAATATTGGGAGCAATTCCAGCCCTTTATGGTGCTGCATCTGCCCATGTTCTTATAAATGGAGTAATTTCCAACTCATTTATTATTACAAATAGGACGAGACAGGGCTGCCCACTCTCGCCCATGTTGTTTATCTTGACTATGGAACCTCTAGCAGAAGCAATTCGCATGAGGGATGCAATCAGAGGGGTACCCTTGGCAAGCAGATAACACAAAATAGGTTTATTTGCGGACGACATAGTACTTATGCTGACCTCTCCACTGGAGTCCCTTAGGGCGGCCTCTAATCTTTTGAATCTATTTAGGAAGATTTCTTACTATAAAATTAACCCAACAAAATCTAAAATTTTGGCTATTAATTTGCCCCCTAAGTTTCAGTTCCTGATAAAGGAGTTTCCATATGGGTGGGATTCAAATGGAATTCAATTCCTGGGTACAACAATTACCACTCCTACAAATAATATACTGAGCCTTAATATAAAATTATTGATGGAAGAGATCCCGAAAAGCCTTGGTAATTACAACAAAGTAGAATTTTCCTGGTTAGGGCAAATAGTAATCTATAAAATGATGATTCTTCCAAAAATATTATACATTTTCAGGACCGTTGCGTTACAGTGCTCTTCTAAAACACTCAAGAAAAACAATTAATGTCATTTGTCTAGGGAAAATAACACCCTAGAGTGGCTACGGCAATAATGTTTAGTCCCAAAAGACGTGGTGGTATGGGTGTACCCAAACTAGAAGCGTATTATAAAGCAAATATTATTTTGCAGTTGAGAGCCTGGTGTGTACCACAAGAGAGAACAAGCTGTTCTAATATCGAACAGCGTTCACAAGGGAACAAATCCCTCAGAAATCTACTGTTAGTGTCAAATACAAATAGAGATATAATCTTGTTAAAGAATCCAATGATTAAAAATGCTATACTGGTATGGCAACAATTAATACAAATAACAAAAGAACACTCTCCTAGGAAAGTAGTGTCTCTCCTGATAGAAATATTAGAATTTTGGTCAGATAACATAAACACACGATCCTGGAGATCAAAAGGCATAGTCTTAATTTCTGACATCACTGAAGGTTTTAAAATAAAATCTTTTGAAAGCCTACAGGAGGAATTTGGTCTAGTGGGTGGAGGTTTCCTCTTGTACTCTCAGGTCTGTGGGATGATCCTCCCTCATACAAATTAGCTCTATAAGATATCTATGAATTTTTTTGTGGAGGAGGGGATCACACACACAACCCGCAGAAAAAAGCACATCTTATTAACTGGGAGAGGGAACTGGGGGACCATTCTCTCTTTCACAGTTGAAAATGCTCATTTATGGACAAACAAGGCATCTTCTTGTGCTTCTCTAATGGAGGTCCATTATAAAACCCTTACACGATGGTATAGATCCCCAGTGAGATTGGCAGATTTCTTTCCAGAGATATCTGATAAATGTTGGAGAGGATGTGGGAGAAGAGGCTCCTTATTGCATATTTTCTCGGGCTGCCTGGGTGTTTGGGCTATGTGGCAGGATCTCTTCACACTTATTAGCAAAATAACTAAAATAAGAATCCAACTCTCACCAGAATTAGCGGTGTTCTTCATAGGAATAGAAAATATCCCCACCAAATTCAGAAGATTGGTAGTACACAGTTTCCCTTTCTATTAAAGGGGTTGTCCCGCGCCGAAACGGGTTTTTTTTTTTTCAATAGCCCCCCCGTTCGGCGCGAGACAAACCCGATGCAGACGTTTAAAAAAAAAAACGGATAGTACTTACCCGAATCCCCGCGCTCCAGTGACTTCTTACTTACCTTGTGAAGATGGCCGCCGGGATCTTCACCCTCGGTGGACCGCAGGTCTTCTGTGCGGTCCATTGCCGATTCCAGCCTCCTGATTGGCTGGAATCGGCACACGTGACGGGGCGGAGCTACGAGGAGCCGCTCTCCGGCACGAGCGGCCCCATTCAGAAGGGAGAAGACCGGACTGCGCAAGCGCGTCTAATCGGGCGATTAGACGCTGAAGATTAGACGGCACCATGGAGACGGGGACGCTAGCAACGGAACAGGTAAGTGAATAACTTCTGTATGGCTCATAATTAATGCACAATGTACATTACAAAGTGCATTAATATGGCCATACAGAAGTGTATACCCCAACTTTGTTTCGCGGGACAACCCCTTTAAGCTACTGATTGTAGGGAAATGGAAATTACAACAAATTCCATCCTTGTCGGAAATAAACCACTCTTTTAGCATGCTGAAAGAGAACAATCAGCCTTATCAGGAGTTCACAGCGGGATAGAGCTGATACTATTGTTTCAGCTGTATCCTGCTCCATGAACTTGCCAGAAAAAGAAGAACCCAGCGGTCCAGCTGCGTTCCGCACACCCCGTGATTTTTGGCTAAGGGCTTCAAATATTAGTCCTTCCTTGAAAATCATTCCAACCAAGAGTAAAAAAACAACAAATCACCTGTCCGCCGCTGACTGGGCTCAGCCGTGTGTAGCCATCTTCTCACTGCACTGCTCTGAAGTTCTTTCATCAGGCGGGGATTTAAAATCCCTGCCTGATGAAAGAGTTATATCTGATTGGCAGCTGAGCACTGCCTGTGATTGGCTGAGCGCTGAGTATATATATTTTTTTGTTATTTTTTACACTTGATTTACAGCCTCCAGCTAATATTCAAGTACTATATTATATTATGGTCCAAGTGATACTCCTAGATGCAAGCCCATTGATATTAATGGGAGACTTTAACCATCTCATGGACCCTGTAAGGGACCGTCTCCACCAGACGAATCTGATGAATTCCCAATTACCTACATGGGCCTCCTCCTAACTGCTGGAGGAGATATGGCGCCTAAAACATCCACATGACACAGCATACTCTTGCCACTCAGTGTCGCATGGTTCCTTCTCTAGAATAGATCTGTGTTTTGGGTCCCCGGAGTGCCTTCTCTTGGTCTGTGACGTCTCTTATCTGCCTCAGGGTATTTCTGATCACTCGCCAGTCCAGCTAACTCTCAATTTGAGATGATGGGGAATATGTTCCCCGTGAAAGCTTAATCCCCTATGGCTTGATCAGCAGAAAGTCTGCGACTCTACTGGTCAGCAAGCAGAGATTTACTGAAGGGGTCAATGTTGCTTCGTCGTCCGAGGTCTATGGTCTGGGAGGCTTTCAATGACTTTACTAGGGGCTCTTCTGCTGTAGCGATTTCTACCTATAGAAAGTCCTTGCAGCAGGATAGGCTTGACTTAGAGCACTGCCTCTCTTAAGCAGAGTTCTGTTATACTACAGATCCCACTGAAGCTAAGCATGCTGCTCTTAACTGCTTACAAAGGGAGTATAAATTGCTGCTACTCAGTTACAGTAGGAAAAAGCTCCTGCACTCCCAGCATCAAGTTTTCGACCAAGGAAATAAAAATAGTCAATTACTGGCCTATCTTACTAGCGAAGACAGTGTTATACCTCCAATTGTAACAGTTCGAGATGTATCTGGAGCTAAGGTTACTGACCCCGAGCTCATTAACAATACATTTGCCAATTTTTACACAAACCTGTATACCTGTAAACTCACTTGTCCTGAGGGAGCCCTAGCTGTTTATCTAGACAATATTACCTTTCCGAAATTACCCAAAGTAGTGTGGATATGCTAGATGGAGATTTAGAGCAGGAAGAGATTGTGGAGGCTGTTTAGTCTTTCCAAACAGGAATTCCGTGGGACCCGAGAGGTTTCTAATGGAATGGTAAAAGAAGAATGTAGAATTCATCAACGGAGGTTATAGGATTCCGGTTGAAAACCTATGTAGAGCGTGTGGTGCTATACGCGGATGATACCCTGCTGTTCTTACAAGACCCGGAGTCATCCCTGACCTCAGTCCTTTCTATTTTGGACGGCTTTGGAGTATACTCCGGAGTGAAGGTTAACTGGCATAAGACCAGACTGATGGCAGTAGATAGTCCTGCGGCTTCCGTAAGCCTCCCTACCCCCTAGGATAGACAATGTTACCTACTTGGGCATAGTGGTACGGAGATCCACTGACTACTTTTATGCAGACAATCTAGCTCCACTTTTGGAATGGGCGAAAGATAGGGCAACGCGTTGGGCTTCACTATCATTGACGCTAGTGGGTCGTATATAAATGTAATTGAAATGAAGCTACTGCCCAAATTCTTGTACATATTCCAGAGTACCCCCATCTTAATCCCTATAAGATTCTTCACAATACTGTGCAAGATACTCCTTCATATATTGTGGTGAGGCTCCACTCCTAGAATTAAACTGGAGATCTTCCGCTTATCCGCGGAAGAGGGGGGACTGGCTCTCCCCCACTTTCACTGCTATTACTTAGCTAGCCAGTGTCTGCAGGGTGTGTGCAGGGTGGAGGCTGTCTTCCACTGACTATAACCCAGTGATAAGACTTGAACGCAGATTAATAGGTCCTGAACAAGGCTTGAGGGGCATGCTGCTAAGGGAACCGTTCTCGTGTGTAAGTACTCTACCTACACCTATGTGGGTGACTCTCAAGGTCTGGAATATCGTCCTCCATCTGATACTCGATTAAAGCAGCCAATGGTTACCCCACACTCCCCTATGGAACGATACCAATCTTCCAAACTTACAGTGCATACAACATACTGTCTTCTGGAGATGTCATGGAATCCCTACCCTCTCAGGAAATAGTGGAAGGCGGCAATCTTTGCTCAGTTTTACAACTACGGATATGCTTTGGCCTCTTTAGTAAGTCTCTTTTTAGATACTTCCAACTCCAACACGCCCTTAGAGCCCAATTTGGGGGCTTGAACATCCCCCACACTCTTTAGAGATATGGGGCTCATATATACCGGGCCTGGACTCAGACGACTGGAGTGGCATCTTGGCCACCTCCAGACCTAATCCCCCCCCCACCACCACCACCACCACCCCTGATTAGCGCTAGGGACAGATTAATACAAGTTAAGCTCCTTCATAGAATATATTACACTCCCACGCAGCTGCATGCTATGGGCCTTTTTCACCTGAGGCGGTCTGACCAAGATGCCTGACGGGTGTAGGCACAATCATGCATATGTTCTGGCAGTGTCATGTCTTACAGACTGACTGGCATGATATTCCCAAGTTTCCAGAAACAAAATTGGAAACCCACCATATTTTGCACCCTAAGGTTTGCCTCTTTGTCCTTGTGGAAGGCATTCCAGTTGACGCAGCAACACCCACTCTATACAAACTATTGCTTTTCTACGCAAAAAATAGTAATATTATTCAACTGGAAGCACCCCAAAACCCACTAAGATTGCTTGGCTGTGTGAAATATATAGTGTTATCCCTTTATATAAGCTGACATACATGGCTCGAGGTTGCCCTGCCAAATTTAATAAGATATGGGGCTGGTAGATTGAATGCCCTAACACTACATCAAACATGTCTAACTAATTCCTTTAGGGAAATTTAAAGTTCTTCATCTTTTTCTCGAATTTTGATACTTGCATAAAGACTAAAGGTCCGCTGTACTGGCGATAGCGCTGTGGGTGAAGTTAAAGTAAGAGGTTTAGTATGTCTATACATTGTGTTTTTTGTTGTACTATATTTTAGTTAAGAATAAAAAAGAGAGTATTATAAATCCTAAAGGATTGATGAAAGTATGATGGCCTAATAGTGTGAAATATTATTGATGCGGGGGGCGGAGCCTGGCCACGGACTGTGATGGCTGCATGAGAACAGCGCTCCATCACTAAGGCACGGAACCCGGCTCCAAACAGCAGCGATCTGCAGCAAAATGGGGAAAATCACGAGAGAAGGAGGAGGAGAACAGCAGGGGACACCTCGCCCTGCCCGGAGCCAGACGGATATGCAGAGGTTTCTAAAAGACTGGAGCTCCCGCTCCCCGCACGGAACGGGCAAGATGGCGCCGGCTGCAGCTGCAGCATCGTCCTCAGCAAGGGAGAGAGAGAGTTCATTGGAGGGAGAAGAGGACGAGCCACTTTCCAAAGGTTTTATGAAAGAACTCCTGCTGCAAACAATCAAACCAGTAATGTCTGAACTTTCAGAAATCAAAGAGGAGGTAAGGAGCATGGGGAGGAGGGTGGAGGAATTAGAGAACTCTGCCACCGCCATAACCACACATTCAAGTGAGCTTGCCACAGTAGTTAAAGAACAACACCTGCACATTAACAGACTGCTCCTTACACAGGAGGATATGGAGAACAGGAGCCGGCGTAAAAATATTCGTATTAAGGGCTTGCCAGAGTCTTGGGCACAGGACACTCTTGAAAAAATCACCCGAGAGATCTTTACAGACCTGGGGGGGGGGGGGGGGGGGACAGAGCTGTCTCCATAATCATAGAGAGGATTCATAGAGCTCTAAGGCCACAACCCACAACTAATGACCCCCCCAGAGATATCATATGCAGACTCCTGGCTTTTCCAGACACAGCAGCAATACTGAACACCGCTAGAAACGCCAGAAATATAACATATGAAGGCGAGTCAATTCAACTATTCCAAGACCTTTCGCCCTCAACACTGGCTAAACGCAGAATGCTCAAACCCTTATTGGAGGCCCTCAAAGCAAAAAACATCCGCTACGCATGGCTATTCCCGTTCGGTCTAGGCATCACTCACAAGGGGAAAAGACTGAACATACACACCCCGGAAGACCTCCATAACAATTGGAAACACCTAGACCTGGACCCCATTGAGCTCCCTAACTGGCTCCCGTTACCGGAGTTTCCGAGCCTCCCACCTCTTCCCGCTCCAGAGCAATGGCGTACAGTCAACCACACCAAATCTCCCAGAAACAAACAAAAAAAAAAAACAGAGAGGATAATACCCTTGGAGACACCTGACCTACAGGACATAACGCGAATAACTTCTCCACAAGGATATAGTCCTTTTTGGTTACTCCACCTCAGTTCACCCTCGTTTTATTAAGATGTCAAGACGTCCACCCGCTGGACCACCTACACCCCACCTACAGAAGGAGACCGATCGTGCCCTTCCGACCAGGCAACTTCCGTTTATCTTTTCCTTTTGTATTTTTCTTTCTCCTAAATCTTTTCAAGCCACAGTTTAAAGTTCGTCAATTCACCATTCTGACCGCCTCGACCAGACGGCTAGACCTCTCCATGTGACAGAAACTAGCCGTCCCTCTGAAAAGAGGACTGTTTCTGTTTTTTGTTTTTTTTTTCTCTTTTTTGGACTCAGAGTGCATTAACCATCTTCACCACTCACGTGGGCCATCTTTTTTGTTTATTTTTCAGTGTTGATTGTGTTCCCCCTTTTCCCCTTCTTTTCCCTTCTCCTCCTTTTCCTCTCGTTATTTCCCTCCCCAATCCTTCCCCCTGCATACCCAACTTGACCTCCCGCCAATTCTTTCCACGCAGGTACTCAGACCTTAACCTCAGGCGAGCAGAGTGATACAAGCAGTATCTGACTCCTATTGACTTCTTCATTGCAGAGTCTACCCAGTCTCAGCTGCTCCTACACCCGCTCGAACAACCACCTTAGCAAGATCCCAAGACCAGCACCAGCGAGGAAATCATGGAAACGGTAAGATTCACGTAATTTAATGTCCGGGGTCTTAATACACCGCAGAAAAGATATAGTGTTTCACAATTAGTCAAAAAGTACAAATCCAAGGTACTTCTATTACAAGAAACACACTACAAATCAAACAACTGCCCCAATTTACCAGGACGTCAATTTAGTCAATGTTTCCATAATTCCCATCCGACCTCCGCCTCCAAGGGGGTTTCCATCCTCCTTCATAGATCCTTGACGTTCAATCTTAAAGCCAAGTACTCGGATGAATTAGGTAGAGTATTGTTTATTAAAGGCACTTCTGATAACGTTAAATTAACGATAGCTAATTTATACTCACCAAACACCAACCAGGTCAACTGGCTGATAGACCAACTAAATACACTGAGGGAGTTCGCAGAAGGATTCATAATCCTGGGAGGAGATCTAAATACAGTCCTAAACCCATTATTAGACTCCTCAACAGGTAGATCCTGGATCCCCCTGAAACAAATCCAAAAGCTAAATAAAACTTTAGCAGACATGGGCCTCGTGGACACATGGCGATCCCTCAATCCCTCCCTAAAAGACTACTCCTTCTTCTCCCAACTGCATTCCTCACACCATAGGCTCGATTATATCCTCGCATCCCAGAAGCTGTTAACAAAAATCGAAAAGGCACATATGGAAGCTATTACGGTGTCTGATCACGCACCTACCCATGCAGACATTAAATTCAAAGGGGGGGGGGGGGGCGGGGAGTGGAGCTGGAAGCTAAATATTTCTCTTCTAGACTCAAAGGAAGATAAAGCGCAACTGTCTAAACAGTTGTCGGAATTCTTTTTACTGAATGACACGGAGGACCTGGAATTCCCAGTAGTATGGGAAGCGCATAAGGCTTATATAAGAGGCCTCTTTATAGCGCTAGGCTCCAGGATCAAAAAAACAGCTACAAGCCGAAATTGATACCCTTTTATCTAAAATAGCAAAGCTAGAACAAATTGCTAAGCTCTCGCAAGCTACAGACAAACAAAAGGACCTATGGGAGCTTAGACGCGAACGTAAAAATCTTCTGGAGGCCAGGCATAACAAAAAACACCTTTATATTAAACATATGACATACGCACACGGTAACAGAGGAAGCAAGCTTCTCACATCCCTAATCAAGAAAACAAAATCTAGAAACGCCATCGCCACAATTAAAGATCACAAGGGTAAACCGACCTCTTCCTCCCAGGGAATTGCCGAAAATTTCCAACGCTACTACGTAAATCTATATAACCTTAAAAAACAAAACTCCTTTAAAACCCAATCGGAGAGAGGAGAACATATTGACCAATTCCTAAACTCCATCCATTTGCCAAAATTAGAAGAAAGTGCAACCAAATCCCTCCTGGCCCCCATAACCACGCAAGAAATAGAGGAGATCGTGATGCAATGCCCCGCCGGGAAAAGCCCCGGGCCGGATGGCCTACCAAGCACTTACTACAAAACCTTTAGAGAAATACTAATTCCCAAACTTAAAAACCTTTTTGACGCACTATTGGCCGGAGAAACGCTTACTAAACAAGCGCAAGAAGCGCACATAACGCTTATATACAAAGAAAATAAGGATCCGGAACTCTGTAGCAGTTACAGATCGATATCCTTGATTAACGTAGATGTCAAACTCTGGGCGAAACTGCTTGCAAAAAGGCTAGAGAATAGAGATGAGCGAGCACCAAAATGCTCGGGTGCTCGTTACTCGGAACGAACTTTTCGCGATGCTCGAGGGTTCGTTTCGAATAACGAACCCCATTGAAGTCAATGGGCGACCCGAGCATTTTTGTATTTCGCCGATGATCGCTTAGGTTTCCTTGTGTGAAAATCTGGGCAATTCAAGAAAGTGATGGGAACGACACAGCAATGGACAGGGCAGGCGAGGGGCTACATGTTGGGCTGCATCTCAAGTTCACAGGTCCCACTATTAAGCCACAATAGCGGCAAGAGTGGGCCCCCCCCCCCTCCCAAAAACTTTTACTTCTGAAAAGCCCTCATTAGCAATGCATACCTTAGCTAAGCACCACACTACCTCCAACAAAGCACAATCACTGCCTGCATGACACTCCACTGCCACTTCTCCTGGCTTACATGCTGCCCAACCGCCCCCCCTCCCCCCCACAGCGCACACCAAAGTGTCCCTGCGCAGCCTTCAGCTGCCCTCATGCCACGCCACACTCATGTCTATTTAGAAGTGCGTCTGCCATGAGGAGGAACCGCAGGCACACACTGCAGAGGGTTGGCACGGCTAGGCAGCGACCCTCTTTAAAAGGGGCGGGGCGATAGCCCACAATGCTGTACAGAAGCAATGAGAAATAGAATCCTGTGCCACCGCCATCAGGAGCTGCACACGTGGGCATAGCAATGGGGAACCTATGTGCCACACACTATTCAATCTGTCAAGGTGTCTGCATGCCCCAGTCAGACCGCGGTTTTTAATTCATAGACACAGGCAGGTACAACTCCCTATTGTGAAGTCCCTGTGGACCGACAGCATGGGTGGCTCCCTGGAACCCACCGGCGGAACATAAAAATATCCCATTGCATTGCCCATCACAGCTGAGGTAGTGATGTCATGTTTAATGCAGGTGGGCTTCGGCCCACACTGCATGCCCCAGTCAGACTGGGGTTCTTTACAAGTGGAAACAGATGCATTTATAATTCCCTGTGGACCCACAGCATGGGTGGGTGCCAGGAAGCCACCGGCGGTACATAGAAATATCCCATTGCATTGCCCAACACAGCTGAGGTAGTAATGTCGTGCTTAATGCAGGTGGGCTTCGGCCCACACTGCATGCCCCAGTCAGACTGGGGTTCTTTAGAAGTGGAAACAGATGCATTTATAATTCCCTGTGTGGACCCACAGCATGGGTGGGTGCCAGGAAGCCACCGGCGGTACATAGAAATATCCCATTGCATTGCCCAACACAGCTGAGGTAGTAATGTCGTGCTTAATACAGGTGGGCTTCGGCCCACACTGCATGCCCCAGTCAGACTGGGGTTCTTTACAAGTGGACAGATGTAGGTTAAACTCCGTGTGAACCTACAGCATGGGTGGCTCCCTGGAACCCACCGGCGGTACATAAAAATATCCCATTGCATTGCCCAACACAGCGGATGTAACATCAGCTGTAATGCAGGTGGGCTAAAAATTCATTTGATTACACTGTAGGCGAGGGCCCACAAAAATTGCTGTATCAACAGTACTAATGTACATCCAAAAAATTGGCCATGGCCAACCAAGAGGGCAGGTGAAACCCATTAATCGCTTTGGTTAATGTGGCTTAAGTGGTAACTAGGCCTGGAGGCAGCCCAGTTTAACGAAAAATTGGTTCAAGTTAAAGTTTCAACGCTTTTAAGAGCATTGAAACATATAAAAATTGTTTAGAAAAATTATATGAGTGAGCCTTGTGGCCCTAAGAAAAATTGCCCGTTCAGCGTGATTACGTGAGGTTTCAGGAGGAGGAGCAGGAGGAGGAGGAGGAATATTAGACACAGATTGATGAAGCAGAAATGTCCCCGTTTTGGATGGTGAGAGAGAACGTAGCTTCCATCCGCGGGTGCAGCCTACGTATTGCTTAGGTATCGCTGCTGTCTGCTGGTGGAGAAGAGAAGTCTGGGGAAATCCAGGCTTTGTTCATCTTGATGAGTGTAAGCCTGTCGGCACTGTCGGTTGACAGGTGGGTACGCTTATCCGTGATGATTCCCCCAGCCACACTAAACACACTCTCTGACAAGACGCTAGCCGCAGGACAAGCAAGCACCTCCAGGGCATACAGCGCGAGTTCAGGCCACGTGTCCAGCTTCGACACCCAGTAGTTGTAGGGGGCAGAGGCGTCACGGAGGACGGTCGTGCGATCGGCTACGTACTCCCTCACCATCCTTTTACAGTGCTCCCGCCGACTCAGCCTTGACTGGGGAGCGGTGACACAGTCTTGCTGGGGAGCCATAATGCTGGCAAAGGCCTTGGAGAATGTTCCCCTGCCTGCGCTGTACATGCTGCCTGATCTCTGCGCCTCCCCTGCTACCTGGCCCTCGGAACTGCGCCTTCTGCCACTAGCGCTGTCGGATGGGAAGTTTACCATCAGTTTGTCCACCAGCGCCCTGTGGTATAGCATCACTCTCGAACCCCTTTCCTCTTCGGGAATCAGAGTGGAAAAGTTCTCCTTATACCGTGGGTCGAGCAATGTGTACACCCAGTAATCTGTAGTGGCCAGAATGCGTGTAACGCGAGGGTCACGAGAAAGGCATCCTAACATGAAGTCCGCCATGTGTGCCAGAGTACCTGTACGCAACACATGGCTGTCTTCACTAGGAAGATCACTTTCAGGATCCTCCTCCTCCTCCTCTTCCTCCTCCTCAGGCCATACACGCTGAAAGGATGACAGCCCAGCAGCATCTGTACCCTCAGCAGTGGGCCAAGCTGTCTCTTCCCCCTCCTCCTCATCCTCCTCATGCTCCTCCTCCTCCTCCTCAACGCGCTGAGATATAGACAGGCGGGTGCTCTGACTATCCAGCGACATACTGTCTTCCCCTGGCTCTGTTTCCGAGCGCAAAGCATCTGCCTTTATGCTTTGCAGGGAACTTCTCAAGATGCATAGCAGAGGAATGGTGACGCTAATGATTGCAGCATCGCCGCTCACCACCTGGGTAGACTCCTCAAATGTTCCAAGGACCTGACAGATGGCTGCCAACCAGGGCCACTCTTCTGTAAATAATTGAGGAGGCTGACTCCCACTGCGCCGTGCAAGTTGAAGTTGGTATTCCACTATAGCTCTACGCTGCTCATAGAGTCTGGCCAACATGTGGAGCGTAGAGTTCCACTGTGTGGGCACGTCGCACAGCAGTCGGTGCACTGGCAGATTAAACCTATGTTGCAGTGTCCGCAGGGTGGCAGCGTGCTTGTGGGATTTGCGGAAATGTGCACAGAGCTGGCGCACCTTTCCGAGCAGGTATGACAAGTGGGGGTAGCTTTTCAGAAAGCCACCAAATTAAAGACATGGGCCAGGCATGGCACGTGCGTGAGGCTGCCGAGCTGCAGAGCCGCCACCAGCTTACGGCCGTTGTCACACACGACCATGCCCGGTTGGAGGCTCAGCGGCGCAAGCCAGTGGTCGGTCTGCTCTGTCAGACCCTGCAGCAGTTCGTGGGCCGTGTGCCTCTTCTCTCCTAAGCTGAGTAGTTTCAGCACGGCCTGCTGACGCTTGCCCACCGCTGTGCTGCCACGCCGCGTGACACCGACTGCTGGCGACGTACTGCTGACACATCTTGATTGAGAGACAGAGGTTGCGTAGGAGGAGGAGGAGGAAGGTGCTTTAGTGGAGGAAGCATACACCGCCGCAGATACCACCACCGAGCTGTGGCCCGCAATTCTGGGGGTGGGTAGGACGTGAGCGGTCCCAGGCTCTGACTCTGTCCCAGCCTCCATTAAATTCACCCAATGTGCCGTCAGGGAGATATAGTGGCCCTGCCCGCCTGTGCTTGTCCACGTGTCTGTTGTTAAGTGGACCTTGGCAGTAACCGCGTTGGTGAGGGCACGTACAATGTTGCGGGAGACGTGGTCGTGCAGGCCTGGGACGGCACATCGGGAAAAGTAGTGGCGACTGGGAACCGAGTAGCGCGGGGCAGCCGCCGCCATCATGCTTTTGAAAGCCTCCATTTCCACAAGCCTATACGGCAGCATCTGTAGGCTGATCAATTTTGCAATGTGCACGTTTAACGCTTGAGCGTGCGGGTGCGTGGCGTCGTACTTGCGCTTGCGCTCAAACTGTGGCACTAGCGACGTCTGGACGCTGCGCTGAGAGCCATTGCTGGATGGGGCCGAGGACAGCGGAGGTGATGGTGTGGGTGCAGGCCAGGAGACGGTAGTGCCTGTGTCCTCAGAGGGGGGTTGGATCTCAGTGGCAGGTTGGGGCACAGGGGGAGAGGCAGTGGTGCAAACCGGAGGCGTTGAACGGGCATCGTCCCACCTTGTGGGGTGCTTGGCCATCATATGCCTGCGCATGCTGTTGGTGGTGCCTCCCCAGCTGATCTTGGCGCGACAAAGGTTGCACACCACTGTTCGTCGGTCGTCAGGCGTCTCTGTGAAAAACTGCCACACCGTAGAGCACCTTGACCTGTGCAGGGTGGCATGGCGAGAGGGGGCGCTTTGGGAAACAGTTGGTGGATTATTCGGTCTGGCCCTGCCTCTACCCCTGGCCACCGCACTGGCTCGGCCTGTGCCCACACCCTCACTTGGCCCTCCGCGTCCTCGGCCGCGTCCACATCCTCTAGGCCTACCCCTACCCCTCAGCATGCTGTATTACCAGTGATTTGATTTCCCAGGCAGGAAAGAAATTGGCGGTAGGCTGCAGTAAAGCGTAGCTGGTTGCGTCTGATTTTTGTTCGTTGTACACGCAGCACACACGTACACGCAGACCTTAGGACTGACACAGGCAGGCCAAATATAATTTCTTTTCCTTTTTAGCAAAGGGAAGACCCCACTGCGTATATTCAATGAACAAGAAGTTTAATATCTGTGGTGTGGCCCTCAAAAAGTGTCACACAACTATAGTGTAGCAGAGTTATTAACTCTAGCAGAGCAGGTATTTGCCAGTCAGGAAAGACAATGGCGCTAGGCTGCAGTAAAGCGTAGCTGGTTGCGTCTGATTTTTGTACGTTGTACACGCAGCACACACGCACACGCAGACCTCAGGACTGACACAGGCAGGCCAAATATAATTTCTTTTCCTTTTTAGCTTAGGGAAGCACCCACTGCGTATATTCAATGAACAAGAAGTTTAATATCTGTGGTGTGGCCCTCAGAAAGTGTCACACAACTATAGTGTAGCAGAGTTATTAACTCTAGCAGAGCAGGTATTTGCCAGTCAGGAAAGACAATGGCGCTAGGCTGCAGTAAAGCGTAGCTGGTTGCGTCTGATTTTTGTACGTAGTACACGCAGCACACACATACACGCAGACCTTAGGACTGACACAGGCAGGCCAAATATAATTTATTTTCCTTTTTAGCTTAGGGAAGCACCCACTGCGTATATTCAATGAACAAGAAGTTTAATATCTGTGGTGTGGCCCTCAAAAAGTGTCACACAACTATAGTGTAGCAGAGTTATTAACTCTAGCAGAGCAGGTATTTGCCAGTCAGGAAAGACAATGGCGCTAGGCTGCAGTAAAGCGTAGCTGGTTGCGTCTGATTTTTGTACGTAGTACACGCAGCACACACGTACACGCAGACCTTAGGACTGACACAGGCTGGCCAAATATAATTTTTTTCCTTTTTAGCAAAGGGAAGACCCCACTGCGTGTATTCAATGAATAATGTATGTCTTCTGGCCCTGCCTACACAATTCTATCCCTGTAGTATTAATGCCGGGTGCAATGCTCTGCACAGCCGGTTTTGAGAAAAAAAAAAATATGCAACACTGCTAACAGCAGCCTGGACAGTACTGCACACGGATAGAAGTGGCCCTAGAAAGGACCGTTGGGGTTCTTGAAGCCTACACTAACTCCTAACACTCTCCCTGCCTAACCCCCACTTCTGTCCCTATTGCTGGGCGCAATGCTCTGCAGATCCAATTTTGGACAAAAAAAAAAAAATTACTGTGCTAACACAGTACTGCACACTAGTAGATGTGGCCCTTAGAAGGGCCGTTGGGGTTCTTGAAGCCTACACTGACTCCTAACGCTCTCCCTACAGCAGCACCAGCAGCAGCACTTTCCCTCAGCTAAGTCACAAGGCATGTGTGGCGAGCCGTGGGAGGGGCCGATTTATATACTCGGGTGACATCTGATCGCCCCAGCCACTCACAGCAGGGGGGTGGTATAGGGCTTGAACGTCACAGGGGGAAGTTGTAATGCCTTCCCTGTCTTTCAATTGGCCAGAAAAGCGCGCAAACGTCTCAGAGAGGAAACTGAAAGTAACCGGAACACCGCGTGGTACTCGTTACGAGTAACGAGCATCCCGAACACCCTAATATTCGCACGAATATCAAGCTCGGACGAGTACGTTCGCTCATCTCTACTAGAGAACTTGATCCCCTCCTTGATAAACAACGAACAAACAGGCTTTGTCAAAGGTAGGGAGGGCAGAAACAATTGTTATAGACTCCTCCACGCTACGAAATATGCACAAACCAAGAAAATCCCCTTAGTTCTGATTAGCACTGACGCCGAAAAGGCATTTGATAGGGTGGACTGGACTTACATTAAAAAAGTACTATATCACTCTAATCTCCCTCCGACATTTATTTCAGCGATTTTCTTGTTATAGCAAGAACCACACGCCAGAATAAAAATAAATAATCTACTATCACCGCCATTTAACATCAGAAACGGCACTCGCCAGGGCTGCCCCCTCTCCCCGACCCTCTTTGTCCTATCGATGGAACCCCTCCTGCAGGGAGTGAGACTAAACCCCAATATAAAAGGCCTTAAAACAAGATCCAAGGAAATGCATACGGCAGCTTTCGCAGATGATGTGATGTTTGTCATTTCCGACCCAGAAAAGAGCATCCCAAACCTACTAACTCTACTAGAAGAATATAGTAGTATTTCCAACTTTAAAATCAACTTTTCTAAGTCCACCATCCTAAATATCACTCTCCCACCAAGCAAATTTAAAATTTTAAGCACAGGCTCACCCTTCAAATGGTCCAACTCATCAGTCGAATATTTAGGGATCACTATCACCAAAGAAGCGGAGGATCTTTATAAACATAACTATATCCCTCTGTTAGCACAAGTCAAACACCTTCTCCACACATACGACATGCCGTTCATATCGTGGTTCGGCAGGAAAAATGTGCTAAACTCTTATGTCCTCCCTACGATCCTGTACAAAATCAGAATGCTTCCGGTTGTACTCCCTCGGGCCTTCTTCAAAACACTACGCTCAGCCTTCTCGGGATATGTCTGGAGACAGAGAAGGCCACGATTAGCATATAGCCTTATGGTGAGAAGAAGAGAAGAGGGTGGGATAGGTATGCCGTGTGTCCACGATTTCTACTTGGCCTCACAACTTAATTACTGGTGGGAACTAGTATCTACCTCGGGAGATACTACATTACAGTCACTAGCAGCAGATACGCACGGAGACACATTACTAGAGGATTTATGGTTCCCCAGAAGAGGTATCTATAGGCCCAAAAAGATTAATCCTCTATTGAAGGGACCCCTGGAAGTATGGGATAAACTGAGATCATTCCTGGCCCCCATACCATCTCCAGCGACCCCTCTTAACCTTCTCAATAAGATCCTTGGAAGACCAATGGACGAGGTGATCAGAAACATCTGGAAAGACTTAGCTCCATTAAAAATAAGAGATTTACAAGCTCAAGCACATTAAAAAAACCCTGATATTATAGCGACCTTACTACCCCATACCTCACTCTCCTTTCTGCAAAGAGCCCACTTAACCTACACGATCGAGGAATTTAAGAAAAAAATTTAGCTCCACTCGACCCGATACCTCATTCGAAAAACTTCTTAGCCGAGACACCTTCAACAAAAAAGCTATAACGTTACTCCGGAAAAAAATCATAACACCCCCAGCAGACTACAAACCCAATTTTCTCCAATCCTGGGAAAAAGAACTAAACATCTCCCTCTCTCCCACCGATACAAAATTAATCCTCCAAACAGCGTTTGGTGCATCCCCATGCATTTTGCTACAAGAAAGCCACTATAAGCTTCTAGTCCGCTGGTATAAGACCCCACAGTGGCTTTGTGCTTATAAATTAGCCCCACACGATAGATGTTGGCAATGCGACAAAGACGTAGGATCCTTCAAGCACATTTGTTGGGAGTGCCCAAGTATCTCAGCCTACTGGGAGGAAATAGGGAAAGCCTTACAACAAATAAAACCGAACTTCGCATTGACAGCAGAGATGCTGTTCTTGTGGAGGCCCTCATCTACATTCCATCCACTGAAAGATAGGTTGATAGCATTCCTATTAGATGCAGCTAAGGCGCTGATACCAGCCCTTTGGATGCAGAAGACTCCCCCGACCCTCTCTCAGTGGAGAACGAAAGTGGATGCAATCTATAATATGGAGGAATTATCTAGCTGGAACAAAGGTTCTCATGGCTGCTTTGACAGGATCTGGGCCCCTTGGAGGCGGATGCGATTTGAGTAAGATAGACAGGAACAGACTAATTGACTTATCGGAGAGAAAGGCAGATGAGAAGGGGAAGGGATGATAACTGTACCCCATTTGTCCCCCCCGAAAGTAAGAATAGACCCTGGCATTGTTTGTGACGTGGATCTGATCGCTACATCCGACCTAAGGCTGGAGAGGATCACCACCCGTGCCTCCCATCTCGCTCTCCCCCTCTCTCTCCCCTCCCCCCTCCCCCCCCCCCACCTCGTAACGTTTACACTCTTTATAATTTTAGGTTTGTCTTAAATGTTTTATCTCCACCGATACTCATAGATGGGACTCTGATATTAAGGACCCTGACACGTCCAGGATCGTTTAGTAATTTCTACTGATATGGTCCTATACCTATTACATACTATGCATGAAGGTTTGTAAAGAAGGAATTATAGAGTATCTCCATGTGGGGAGAGTTTATAGTAATGTTGTTTATAATTGTAAAATACCAATAAAAATCGGATTTAAAAAAATATATATATTATTGATGCACCTTCCTTAATGTTCTTTTTGAATTGTGATGTATAAAATGCCCAATAAATGTTCCTTTAAAAAAACTATAAACTTGCCAAGTGGTAACCCTGGTAACCTGGATTTTATATAGCTATGTATCTGAATTGACCAGAGACTTTCTGAGTGGAAAAGGGAGAGACTGATAGGTTTGGGCACCCACACACCTTTCTCCTTCAGTCAATCTATGTTGAGACCCCAGCCAAGGACTGAAGCTGCATCGGAACTGATGTAGGTTGATGTCATCCGTAAACTCCTTTCGTCCACTGAAAAAGATAGGTGCCGTGCTGAAAATCTATGCCTTTATTGTGAAAGCTCAAAACATTAGGCCTTTAAACTGTTCAAATAAGTTCCAGAGGGCTCTTGCCCTAACAAACGTCAAGACCACGACCAATTCAAGCTGTCATGAAACAAGGGGATGCCAGCAAACAAACCTGGGCACCTGTAATTCAAGACTGTGTGAAAACGCTTACTCTGCTCCACCATTTTCTCCTCCCAATAGAGATTTTAATGGGAAGTCGGATGATGCAGTGCCCAGCAATGTTGGATTCCAGAGCGGGAGGAAACTTCACGGACTTAAAGGGGTTGTCCCGCAGCCAAAATGAAACATTTTTCACACCCCAGTCCCCCATGTTAAGCAAGCATTACAAACTACCCATATAAATTGTTTTTTAAGAGCGTTTCTGCTCACCATGAAGCTGTTTCATGAAGTTATAAAAATCTTCTTCCAAGATGGCCGCCGTCATTTCCCAAGGTGCACCGCTGGTCTTCTCCCATGGTGCACTGCGGGTCTTCTCCCATGGTGCACCATGGATGTTCTTCTCCAGTCTGAGCTCCACTGCCGATTACAGCCACCTCATTGGCTGATCGGCACCACGTGACGGGGGCGGAGCTACGCAATGATGCTGAGAAGGGGGAGGAGCCAGGACGCAGCTCGTGAGCCCGGGCCTCCAGAAGAAGATTCTTATCTGTGCAAGCGCGACTGTTGCGGCGACCAGAGAAGAAGGCTTCAGTCGTCGCCATGGAGACGGGGACGCCAGCACCGGAGGAGGTAAGTGTATAACTTCTGTATGGCCAATATTTAATGCATGATGTATATTACAAAGTGTATTAATATGGCCATACAGAAGTGCATAACTGCACTTGCTTCTGCGGGACAACCCCTTTAAGATTCGCTCTTGACAAAGACATTGCACCAGACCAAAGCCCATACCTATTGATATGAAAACCGTGGATGGGTCACCCTTGTCCTCGATACCAGTCACACAGGAGACAATCAAACTGGAGCTCAACATGAAACCTGACCACCAAGAAACGATCAGCTTCAAGGTCGTCTCGTCCCCTAAATTTCCGGTGATTCTCGAGATACCCTGGTTCTCTACCCATAATCCCTCTATCAACTGGCAATCAAGGACCATTGCCTTCCCTTCAGAGAACGGAAAACTTATTCACCCCTTAGTGACCAAGCCTGTTTGCACCTTAATGACCAGGCCAAATTTTGGAAATCTGACATGTGTCACTTTAACATAGAATAACTCCATAAACATTTTGCATATCCAAGTGATTCTGACATTGTTTTTTCGCCACATATTGTACTTCATTTAAGTGGTAAAAATAGGCCGATAGAGTTTGTGTATATTTATTAAAAGCACCAGAATTGGGAAAATTTTGAAAACATTGTCATTTTTTCACATTTTCAATTGTAATATGTCAAATATGTGCAAACATCCTGTATAAATTTTTGATAATTATTTCCATCTGTTTACTTTATTCTGGACACACATTGGAAAAACATCCGGTTTTTTTAACCATTTAGGAGATGTACATATTTAACATTGATTTTTAATGTTTTAAGGAACATTTTGTTTTCCTACACCAAGCCAAGATTGCAAAGGTTCATAAGTGTCAGAATGATAGATACACCCACAAATGACTCCATTTTAAGAACTTAATGTATTCACTGAGGGTGATCAGGAGTATTTTTACCCCACAGTTTTTTTCGGACAATTACTGCAATTTAGAGGAGAAAATAAAATTTCATATTTTTGCAAATATGCTATATAAAGACAGGATTGTTTTTCTATAGTACACATTAAAATGAGGATTTTCACCCAAAATGGATACCCCCGTTTGTCCTGTGTTCAGAAACATCCCCAACGTGGCCCTAATCTTGTGTTCATATGCACAACGGGGCCCAAACCGAAAGGAGCAGCCGATGACGTTCAGAACAGACATGCTTAAAGGTGTTTTGGCCCTATTGCCCACTTGTAGAGTCCTTAAGCAGCCCAAACGATGGAGAACCCCCACAAATGATCCAACTTTGAAAACTAGACCCTTTAACAAATTCATCTAGGGGTGTAATGCATATTTTCACCCCACAGTTTCTAAATGAATCTGAGGAAAGCAGGAGGGAAAAAATTATGATATTCATTTTTTTTGCAATTTTGTCATTTTTAAAACAGTTTTTTTTGTACAGCATACATATTAATGGATCCCCCTGTTTGTCCCGTGTTTAGAAACATACCCATTGTGGCCTTAATCGCATGTCCGTATGCACAACAGAGCCCAAACCGAAAGGAGCCCCTAGTGGCTTTCAGAACAGACATTTTGCCCATTGGCTACTTGTAGAGACCTTGAGCTGCCAAAACGAGGGAGAACCCCCACAAATCACCCCATTTTGAAAACTAGACCCCTTAATGCATTCATCTAGGCATCTACTATGTATTTTTACCCCAAAGTTTTTGTGTATCTGAGCAAAGCAGAAGGCAAAAATTACGATTTTTAAATTTTTTTTTGCAATTGTGTCATTTTAAAAACAGATTTTTTTTGTACAACACACATCTGAATGTAGACTTTCACCCCAAAATGGATCCCCCCGTTTGTCCCGTGTTCAGAAACTAACCGTTGTGGCCCTAATATTATGTCCGTATGCACAACTGGGATCGAACCAAAAGGCGCATCAAACTTTAACTGTCTTAACTTTTACGTAATCGCCATTATCCATTCGATAACAGCGATCACGTGACTGGGGACGGCTCACTGCGGCCTTCGGTCACTGCTCCAGGCTCAGCTCTCTTTAGTAGCCAGGACCAAGAAGACTTTAAATTTCTTAGGTAAGTATTTTCACCTCCCCTCATGGATCAGATCCGTGAATGGAGTTGAAACTTTAACTTTTTTCACTTTTACATGATCGCCGTTTCCTATTGGAAAACAGTGATCACGTGACCAGGGACCACATACTGCGGGGCTCCTGTGAACTCTCCAGGCTCTTGACTATGTTTGTTAGCCAGGAGCAGGGAGATTTTAAATTACCCTGGCAATCTGCGGCTTTTGCACATGTGTTCACCACTTTGGCGGCGGGCGCGTGCGCAGAAACCATGGTGAGGTCCACAGATAAATCTGGGGGCCTTGGGTACTTAATTTCCTCTCCTATCACAGATATAAAACTTTTTTAAAACTTTTTTTAACTTTACAAGATCGCTGCTATCCATTGGATAGCAGCGACCATATGACCGGGAACCGCATACACGGCTCCCGGTGACATCTCTCTGCTCTCGGATACATATAGGAGCCAGAGAGATTTTAAATTTCCCGGACCGCGCAGTCTTTTGGGCATGTGCCCGACGTATGACATCTGGCGCACATGTGCAGAAGGTGCCGCCAGGATCCGGGAGGCCAGGACACCGCGGGACATAAAAGAAGAGGCAGGTGAGTGATTTCAGCTGCTCTGATGGATCTGATCCATCAGGGCAGCTGAATCTTTAATTTTTAAAAACTTTTTATTGACTTTTATATGATCGTGTGAGCGGGGTGGGGGTCCCGCAACGCGGGATTACAGCTCCAGGTTGTCGGCTACCTCCGGGAGCTGGCAGCATGGAGCTGTCATGTCCTCAGCTTGCAGGGCTCTAATCCCTGCAGGAAGCATGTTTCTACGTTCTCAGGGATTAAGGCCCAGCAAGCCAGGATGTAAAAAGGCAATGGGCTGGTCACTAAGGGTTAATGGAGTTGTCCGGTCATGCAGGGTGAAAATATTTTTATAATAATAATGCTTTCCTTTTACTTACCATTCTAAAACACAGCATACATTGGTTCAAAACGCCAGGCATAGTACCTGTTCTGTCTTTTTCTTACTTTGTAAACTGATGTTGAGAGTAGATTTCAAAGATGGTGCCATTGTGCTGCAATCCCACAATGCCCTACGCCTCCCCCCTCTGTGTGTGCACTCCCAATGACGGTAGGAAGCATTGACATGAAAAGTAGTCTCTCCTGCCACCACACAGCTCCCACCCAGACCTCGCCCACCTCCATTGAATTAACCCCTTAGTGACGGCCCCATCGGGAAACTACGTCCTCAGTAAGTGGGCTTTAATCCTAGAGGACGTAGTTTTCTACATCCTCTTTGGATGAATGCCCACTTGCCTGAGGACGTGACAGCTCCATGCTGTCAGTGACCGCAGGTAGCCGACAGCATGGAGCTGTCATCCCAGGATGCGGGCAGTCACCCCCGGCATTGCGATCGGCGCTATCCAATGGATAGCGCCGATCGCAATAAAGTAAATAAAACAGTGTAAAATGTTAGATATTCGGATCCATTAGGGCAGCTGAAAATACTCACCTGGCTTGTCTGTGGTGTCCCCCGAAGATTGGGTCCTTCCGAACCAGCCACCGGACTTCTGTGCATGTGCGCCAGACAATGACGTCAGGCGCATGCACAGAAGCCCGGGAGCCCCCGGCAAATTTAAAATCTCCTGGCTCCCGGCTCCTGAAGGTAGCCGGGAACAGGAGATGTTACCAGGGACCGCTGTGAGCGGTCCCCGGGCCCGCTGTGAGCGGTCCCCGGGCCCGCGGTCACCGCTATCCACTGGATAGCGGCGATCGCGAAAAAGTTCAAAAAGTTTTTTAAAAAGTGTCAGTTTCACCTCCCCTCATGGATCGGATCCATGAGGGGAGGTGAAAATACTCACCTCGGTCCTCCCCGATGTCCCAGGACCCGAAGCCCCCATCTGCGCATGTGTAGCCAGGAGCAGAGAGATTATACCGGGGACATGATCACTGTTACCCAATGGATAACAGTGATCATGTAAAGTAAAAAAAAGTGTAAAAAGTAAAAAAAAGTGTAAAAAGTAAAAAAAAGTTTTGAAAAGTTAAAAAAAAGTTTTAAAAGCTTACGTTTCATCTCCCCCCACGGATTATATCCGTGAGGGAGGATGAAATGACATACCTAAGGCCCGCGGATTTATCCGCAGACCTTACCCCAGCTTCTGCGCACGCGCCCGTCACCACAATGGCAGGCGCAGCGCAAAAGCCGTGGATTGCCAGGGTAATTTAAAATCTCCCTGCTCCTGGCTACAAAACCTAGCTGAGAGCCTGGAGATTTCACGGGGGGCCACAGTGAGCGGTTCCTGATCACGTGTTCGCCATTATCCAATGGATAAAGTAAAAAAAGGTGAAGGTTCATCTCCCCTCACCGATGCGATCAGTGAGATGAGATGAAACTTTTTACCGGAGGCCTCCATATTTGCACCCCGACACGATCTTCCTCCGTGAACTTTCCCGGATTCTGCACATGCAACCGCCAGCAAAACACCGGACACATGTGCAGAAGTCGGGGAGCCCAGGAAACTTAAAATCACCTTACTCCCAGCGACCAACGGTCGCTGAGAGCCTGGAGCAGTAACGGGTGGCCTCGTTGAGCGGTCCCAGGTCACGTGATAAAAAGGTAGCGATCTACCTTTGGCCGGTCTCACATGACCGGATAGGAATTACGGATTCCGCATGCGTCTGATCCGTGGTAATACGCAGATCAATCGCATTGGATTACACAATTCCGCTCACATTAGTGGGTCGGAATTACGTAATTCACTTACAGAAAAGAGAACGCAGCAGGTTCTATTTTACCGCGGATATTCGCAACATAGAGCCCATTGTGCTCCATGTTCGCGGATATGCCCGCAGCCCATACGCAACTACCTTGTATACGGGCTGCGGGTACCGGTGTCATCGCTAAGTGACAGTGTGGGAAATACAAACAACAAAAAAAAATGTACTGCGCATGACCGCCAGTGTGAGTAGGCAGTTATGCGCAGTACATTACGTGGCCGTACGCAGGGTCACAGCCAGCTCACAGCTGGGATCCGCTGCGGGCCTCCGCAAGTGGATTCCAACCATGGCTGCGTGAGCCCGGCATTATTTAGACTGCTACCTGTAATACGCAATTTACAAGAAGCCCCGGGAACGTTCGCCTTCCTGCAGTTCCAGAAGCACCTTGTTGAGCGTCTTCTGTGTGAGACCGCCACACCTCATCAAGCTTACGGAGACTCACAGAGTGCCACTTTTTACACCCCATACCCACTACTGAGGTCACAAAATACCCCGAAAAACCATGAGAGGAGGGGGGATACACAGTTTTATTGCCCCATTTACCCATCCCAACCAGCCTCCGTATTTACCCCTGTCTTCGGAAATACTACGCAATTCACATTTTTACTTTTATCTAAGATTTGGGGAACGTCGAAAAGGGCGCGGAGGGAGGGGGGGGGGATTTTTTAAGGTGTCAATTTTTATTCCGTACAAGTGGGAAATGGGGCCTGGAATGTATTCAGTTCCGCCCTGCAATCCAACGGGTGTTCCCTGCATTACAGGCTTTGCCATGTGACCTTTAAGTAGATTAGGGCCACAATGGGTATGTTTTTGAACAGGGGACAAATGGGGATATCCATTTTGGGGTAAAGGTCTTTATTCCTATGTACACTGTACAAAAAAAGCAGTTTTTAAATTGACAAAATTGCCAGAAAAATAAAAATCGTAATTTTTTCCTTCTGCTTTGCTTAGATTTATTCAAATACTGTGGGGTCAAAATAGGCAATACACCCCTAGATGAATTCCTTAAGGGGTCTAGTTTTTAAAATGGGGTCATTTGTGGGGGTACTTTATCGTTTTGGATGCTCAATGGCTCTACAAGTGGGCAATGAGGCCTGGAATTTATTCCGTTGTACCCTGAAATCCAATGGGTGCTCCTTCCATTATAGGCCTAGCCATGTGTCCTTTAAGTAGATTAGAGCCACAAGGGGTATGGTTTTGAACACGGGACAAACAGGGGTATCCATTTTGGGGTGAAAGTCTTCATTCCTATGTGTGCTGTACAAAAAAAACCTGTTTTTAAATTGATACAACTGCCAAAAAAATGAAAATTGTAATTTTTTTCCTACTGCTTTGCTTAGATTTATTCAAAATTTGTAGGGTAAAAATAGGGGTCATTTGTTGGGGTTCCTTGTCGTTTTGGCCGCTCAAGGGCTCTACAAGTGCGCAATGGGGCCTAAATCACCTTCATGCTAAATTTCTGTTCTGAAAGCCACCGACTACTCCTTTCATTTTGGGCCCCGTTGTGCATCCAGACAAAAGATTAGGGCCACAATGGGCATGTCACTGAACACGGGAAAAACAGGGGTATCCATTTTGGGGTGCAAGTCTTCATTCATGTGTGTGCTGTACAAAAAAAGCAGTTTTTAAAATGACAGAATTGCCAAAAAAACGAAAATCCCATTTTTTTCCTTTTGCTTTGCTTGAATTCATTCAAAAACTGTGGGGTCAAAATGGGTAGTACACCCCTAGATAAATTCCTTAAGGGGTCTAGTTTTCAAAATGGGGTCACTTGTGGGGGTTCTCTTTGGTTTTGGCCGCTCAAGAGCTCTACAAATGTGCTATGGGGCCTAAAAGGACTTCAAGGAAAATTTATGTTCTGAAAACCACCGACTACTCCTTTCATTTTGGGCCCCCTTGTGCATCCAGACATAAGATTAGGGCCACAATTGGTATGTCTCTGAACACGAGAGAAACAGGGGTATCCATTTTGGGGTGCAAGGCTTCATTCATGTTTGTGCTCTACAAAAAAAGCGGTTTTTAAAGTGACAAAAAAACGAAAATCACAATTTTTTCCTTTTGCTTTGCTTGAATTCATTCAAAAACTGTGGGGTCAAAATGGGTAGTACACCCCTAGATAAATTCGTTGAGGGGTATAGTTTTCAAAATGGGGTCATTTGTGGGGGTTCTCTTTGGTTTTGGCCGCTCAAGAGCTCTACAAACGTGCTATGGGGCCTAAAATGCCTCCAAGTAAAATTTATGTTCTGAAAGACACCGACTACTCCTTTCATTTTGGGTCCCGTTGTGCATCCAGACATAAGATTAGGGTCACAATGGGTATGTTTCTGAACACGGGAGAAACGGGGGTATCCATTTTGGGGTGTAAATCCTCATTTTCATGGGCACTATAGGAAAAAAATATGTCTTTAAAATGACATATTTGCAAAAATATGAAATTTTATTTTTTCTCCTCTAAATTGAATTAATTCCTGAAAAAAACTGGTGGGGTCAAAATACTCATGACACCCCTCAGTGAATACATTAAGGGTTGTAGTTTTTAAAATGGGGTCATTTTGGGGGGATATATTATTCTGACACTCATGAGCCTTTGCAAACTTGGCTTGGTGCAGGAAAACAAAGTGTTCCTCAAAATGCTGAAAAGTAATGTAAAAATTGTACGTCCTCTAAATGGTTAAAAAAAACAAAAGTTTTTCAAGTGTGCATTGAGAATAAAGTAAGCAGATGGAAATATATATCTTATCAAAAATTTGTACAGTATGTTTGGACATATTTGAGATATTACAGTTGAAAATGGGAAAAAATGAAAATTTTTTCAAAATTTTTCCAATATTGGTACTTTTAATAAATATACACAAATTATATCGGTCTCTTTTTACAACCAAAATGAAGTACAACATGTGGCAAAAAAACAATGTCAGAATCACTTGCATATGTAAAGCCTTTACGGAGTTATGCTACGTTGAACGACGCATGTCAGATTTTCAAAATTTGGCTCCGTCACTAAGGCGCGAACAGGCTTTGTCACTAAGGGGTTAATCAGCAATTCTTCATGGCCCCGCCCCCTTTAAGTTAACTCTATAGTATGAGACATGCTCCTGCGGTGGGAGTGGAGCAGGGCCAGGAGAGACTATCTATTAGTTCAATGGAGGTGGATCATATGTGATAGAGCAGCACTGCAGATGTATCCCAAATGATCGGCTTATATACGTCTGCAGGGCTGCTGTATCTAAGCAGATCCTGTGAATATGTCTGCTGAGGGCTCATAAGGGTGATAAATTTTTGAGAATAAATTAAAGACAACTATTTTTCCCAAGTTGTGCGAGAGCCAACTAGAGGGAGGGCCACTCTGGATTTAGTATTAACTAACAAAGCGGACCGAAGACGTAGCGGATGCCCTTTTGTTACCATCACAGTCCTGAGTATAAACCAATCATTGGAGAGATCCTTGTATTGTCCCCTAATGTATCTATTCATATTTATTTGGTTGCCTCTTAACCTTTTTTCCAGGGTGAATAATCTCAATTTTTATAACCCCTCTGGTGATGGCAAAATCGATAGAGGAGTTTAAGAGGGGACTAGATATCTTTGTAGAGCGCTATGGTTTTACAGGATATTGACATTAGGTGACCAGCGGGGTTGTTGATCCGTGTTTTGGAGTTAAATAGGAACTCAAAGGTTGATCCGGGCATTATCCTGACTGCCATTATGGAGTTGGGAAGGAATTTTTTCCTTCAAATGAGCTAAATTGGCATCTGCCTTAGGGCTCCTTCCCACGGACGGATTTCCGCCACGCATTCCGCGGCGGAAATCCGCCGCGTTGCCCGCAGCTATTAGGTTCTATTGAACCTAATAGCTCAGTGCTCACGGTGCGGAATTCCACCGCGGAATTCCGCACCATGAAATCATCCGACCTCACCCGCGGCATGCTCTATTTGCCGCGGGTGTACGCGCACAGGGGAAGATAGCATGAAACCGCTTCCCCGCCTACCGCCGCCGCGTCATATGACGCGGTGGGCATGTCATGTCACTTGGCCAGCGTGTCACATGACGCTGCGTCACGCCGAAGCGTCATGCGGGAGCGAGGACACCAGATCCGCAGGTAAGTTTGGGGGTCTCTGGGGGGCGCCGTGACGGGCTCCACCGAGGAATTCCACGACGGAGCCCATCACGGCCGTGTGCAGCCGGCCTTATTGGGGTTTTTTTGCCTTTCTCTGGATCAACAAGGTCAGGAGGAGGGGGAGGAGGGGGAGGGTAGAAACGGACTGTACTAGATAGATATTGTCTTCATTCAGCCTAACATACTATGTTACTACATAGAGTACTGTAAAGAGAACTGCAAGATGGCACCATCCACCCCTAAACCACTGCAAAACCGAAAGAATGGTCAACAGGACTTTGAGAAGTTACTGCTTCAGTATCAAATGTTCAGGGATGTCTGCAGCAAGAAGAAAGCTTACCAGCTACCACCTCATTGGCCCTTTGATTGCCCAGTGGAGTTTCTCCCCGGGGCTTCTACTCTGTTCAGGTGTATTTACATTTCAGAACTGAAGTTCACGGTACTCCGAGAATACCTGGATGAAAATTTGAAAAAGAGGTTCATTTGACCTTCTTCCCCAGCTGGAGCACTAGAGATGAGCGAGCACCAAAATGCTCAGATGCTCGTTACTCGAGTCGAGCTTTTCGTAATGCTCGAGAGCTCATTTCGAGTAATGAATCCCATTGAAGTCAATGGGAGACTCAAGCATTTTTCAAGGTGACCCATGCTCCGCATAGGGGAGGGTGTGTGATTCACCTGAAAACATCAGAAAGTGATGGAAACACCACAGAAGTGGATAGGGAACAGCAGGGACAGCATGCACGGATGCATCTGAGGCTCCCAGGTCACACTATTAAGCCACATTGTGGGCAAGAGCCTGGTGGTCACCCCCCTAACAACTTAGTTGGGCCAGACCATAGTCAGCAAGGCACACGCGCTGGCACATCTTAGCTAAGCCCCAAACTAGGTGGAACAAAGGCCAATCACTGCCTGCGGGTGACACCACTGCCTCTTCTCCTGTGTTACATGCTAGCATTGCTGTCAAATTGCCCCCAGGATGCAGGCACGAGCCTGCGTCCACAGCGTACTGAAATTTTTTCCCAACGCAGCATTCAGCTGTCCCTATTCCAAGGTAAGGCGTACCCCTCCGCCTACTTAACCAACGGGAGCTCTGTGATACTGTAGGTCGGTCCTTCCGGCTCCTGACGTCCGATGGACCGACACGCGAAAGAGGAGCGGCCCTCTCCTCTCGTCCCGGGGGTTCGGGTCAACCCGTCTTTGTCTGGGAGTACTGGCGGAGGTCTTGCGGTCTTTGACCTATTTATTCAAAGCGCTGAGAAGTGGGAACGCGCACACTGGAGTCAACGCACCGCAGCCGCCCCTGTGCCGCCTCCCTTTGTGACAGAGCCACGGAGTCCGGGAGTCCTCACTCTGCCAGTCCAGCCGGGGTAGCTGGCAGACGGCCATCCGACCCGGGCACCCCCTCCGAGCGGCCGCGCACACAACGACGCCTCTGCCGGTTGAGGAAGCGTGCAAAGTGAAAAAAAGATGAAAAAAATCTCTCACCTAGGGGCTTGTTCACCAGTGTCCCAGGGAAAGACTGCATGAACTGTGAAGAAATTAGTGGCCAAAGATGGTTACCGCGCTGGGATATGCTTCCGTACGTCGTGTGACCCTTTTCAAATTGTGCTTCATAGCTGCCAAAAATCGCAGACAAATTAATGTATGATTGTAAGTGCCATCCCATGCCACCTGCTTCGCAGCATTTCCTTAGCTACAAACGCCAGCATAGGGGGGACTCAGAGGCCAGTACTTCTACATTTTTAATGAAGAAAACAACCCCTGAAACAATTGTGTACCCAGAGTATGGGTGAACCCCTAAAACATTTGTGTACCAAGAGTATAGGCAAACCCCTGAAACATTTGTTGACCAAGAGTATAGGCGAATCCCAGAAACAATTGCTTTACCAAGAGTATAGGCGAGCCCCTGAAACATTTGTGTATCTAGAGTATAGGTGAACCCCTGAAACATTTGTGTACCAAGACTATATAGGCGAACCCCTAAAACATTTGTTGACCAAGAGTATAAGCAAACCCCTGAAACATTTGTGTACCAAGAGTATAGGTGAACCCCTGAAAAATTTGTTTACCAAAAATATAGACGAACCCCTGAAACAATTGCTTTACCAAGAGTATAGGCGAACCCCTGAAACATTTGTGTACAAAGACTATATAGGCGAACCCCTGAAACATTTGTTGACCAAGAGTAAAGGCGAACCCCTGAAACATTTGTGTATGAAGACTATATAGGCGAACCCCTGAAACACTTGTTGACCAAGAGTATAGGCGAACCTCTGAAACATTTGTGTACCAAAAGTAAAGGTGAACCCCTGAAAAATTTGTTTACAAACAGTATAGGCAAACCCCAGAAACAATTGCTTTACCAAGAGTATAGGCGAACCCCTGAAACATTTATGTACCAAGAGTATAGGCGAACCCCTGAAACATTTGTGTACCAAGAGAATAGGTGAACCCCTGAAACATTTGTGTACCAAGAGTATAGGCGAACCGCTTATAGATTTGTTGACCAAAAGTATAGGTGTACCGCTTAAAGATTTGTTGACCAAGAATATCTGCGAACCCCTGAAATATTTGTGCACCAAAGTATAGGCGAACCCCTGAAAATTTTGTTTACTAAGAGTATAGGCGAACCCCTGATACATTTGTGTACCAAGAGTATAGGCAAACCCCAGAAACAATTGCTTTATCAAGAGTTTAGGTGAACCCCTGAAACATTTGTGTACCAAGAGTATAGGCGAACCCCTGAAACATTTGTGTACCAAGAGTATAGGTGTACCCCTGAAAGATTTGTTTGCCGAGAGTGCAGGTGAAACCATGAAAAAATTTTTTAACATACAGTTCGTACCTGCTTAATTTGCTAACAGATCCTGGAGGCAGCCCTCTGAAAAATTTTGTTTTTACAGAGCCTTTTGGCCCTCTGAAGAATTGGCTATTCAGCGTGCTGACATGCTTGTTTATGAGGAGGAGGAAGATCAGAGAAGGATAGACCAAGCTACTTCTACCCCTTTTTGGGGTGATAGTGGGTGTATGGTTGTCCAGTTCCAGCTTAAAGATACTTTGTGTTACGCTGCTTTCCACCGGTAGAGAAGAGAAGTCTGGGGAAATCCAGGCTTTGTTCATCTTAATAAGTGTAAGCCTGTCAGCGCTGTCAGTTGACAGCCAGGTACGCTTATCCATGATAATCCCCCCAGACGGGAGACGCTCGTGCCTGCATCATGGGAGGGGCATTGCATCTCAGTGCCAGGATATGACACAGGGGAAGAGGCAGTGGTGTGACCCGCAGGCGGTGAATGCCCTTCGTTTCACCTCGTCGGGTGCTTAGCTATCATATGCCTGCGCATGCTAGTAATTGTCAGGCTGGTAGTGGTGGCTCCCCTGCTGATCTTGGTGTGGCACAAGTTGCACACCACTGTTCGTCGGTCGTCCGCGCTCTCGTTGAAAAACCTCCAGACCTTCGAACACCTAGCCCTATGCATGGCAGCTTGCCGCGAGGAGGTGCTGTGGGGAACAGTTGGAGGATTACTTGCTGTGGCCCTGCTTTTCCCTCTGGCCACCCCACTGCCTCTTTCAACGTGTTCTGGTGCTGCAATTGCCTCCCCCTCTGAAGCCCTGTCTTCAGTAGGCTTAGCAACCCAGGTGGGGTCAGTCACCTCATCATCCACCAGCTCTTCCTCTGAATCCTCAGTCTGCTTCTTCCTCAGACTTACTGCCCTAACAACAACCTCACTGACAGACAACTGTGACTCATCAACATAATCTACAAATACCTCTTGAAACACTACTTGGAAGTCCCCACCCTCATCAACCTAAGACTGTGAAAGGTCCAAATTTTGGGCAACGGTCATGACAAACTCCTCAGGTGGCTGATGATCCATTTTTTCCAACTCAGGGAAGGGACCGGAGAACAGTTCATGGAAGTATGCCTGTTCTGAATCTCTCCTCTTCCTGGAGTGACCAGGCTGGGAGGAAGGAGGAGCAGCCTGAGGATTCACAGGTCCAGTCCCTTGGCTAGCATGAGTGGACTGCATGAAAGACTGGATGTTGGATAAATCACTGCACGCGTTATCCGCTATCCACATCATCACCTGATTGCACTGATTGCACGCGGACCTGCAAAACGTAGATATGCGGTACTCTACTAATCCCTCAGCAGCAGGCACTGTTTCACCCCGCGCAGGACCTTCACCTCTGACCACACCCTTATTCGGACGCCCACATCCACGTCCATGTCCTTGACCTCGACCCTTACCCCTAGTATTCATCATGTTGGATAATGCACTTAGTCAAAATGCTACGCAAACTGCAAGGTATTTTGCGTACGCTTACAGCACAAAATAGACACTGTAAACTGCGTATAGTGTTGTTAGATAGTGTGGATTGACAGGACACACCTATGGGTTAATTGGGCATACGCTTCAAACCCAAAACATGCACTCTAAACAGCGTATACTCTTGTTAGATAGCGTGGATTGACAGCACCCACACAGGAGTATATAGCGTCCGCTTTGAGCCTCCCCCCCAAAAAAATTTAACAGTGTATACTGTTGTAAGATAGCGTGGATTGACAGGACCCACACATGGGTATATAGCATACGCTTTGAGCCCCAAAATATACACAGTAAACAGAGTATACTGTTGTTAGATAGTGTGGATTGACAGGATGCGTATGCTTTGAACCCCCCCCCCCCAAAAAAAAAATTTAAACAGCGTATAGTCTTGTTAGATAGAGTGGATTGACAGGATGCACACAGGGATATATAGCGTATGCTTAAAAGTCCCCCTAAAAATTAAAAAAAATGATAGGCGTTTTGTTACTTCCTATCTATTTTCTGTACACCACTAGCAGTATACTGCATAAAACCGGTAACCGGTAGCACTACTGCTCCCAGCCAGCCAAACTGCTGATGCACACAATGAGAGGAGTTGTAGTCCTAAAAAGAACCTCTAACCTACACTATCACTCTCCCTGATTTGCAGCAGCTCTGTCCCTTAGCTAATCCAGCCTGCGTGTCAGGCGAGCCTCAGGTAACCTGAGTTTTTATGCTCGTAGGTCACCTGATCTGGCCAGCCAGTCACTGGTATAGATGTGCACAGGGTTGACACGTCACAGCGGGAGGTGCCAAAGCCTTCTCTGCATGTTTATTGGCTAAAAATGATGAAAAACATGTGGGGAGAAGAGGATGAGTACCTTCGAGTATGCTACTGCTCGAACGAGCATCAAGTTCGGACGAGCATGCTCACTCATCTCTATGGGGCACCCATATTCTTCATGGAAAGGAGTGACTCAACCCTGTAGCCATGCATCGATTACTGGGAGTTAAACAAGATTACGATTAAAAATTGCTTCCCCCTCACCTTGATTCCAGAATTACTAGAGAGACTCCGCTCTGCTAAAATCTTCACCAAACTAGATATAAGAGGGGCTTATAACCTTGTACTGATTCGCCCAGGGAATGAATGGAAGACTGCATTTAGAACAAGATATGGTCATTTTGAATATCTGGTGATGTCGTTCAGCCTCTGTAATGTTCCCACTACCTTCAGCACTTCATCAATGACGTATTCCGAGACCTGTTGGACCAATAATGGTGGCATGTCTAGATGACATCCTTATCTTATCTGATAATTTGGAAGACCATCGCAGGCATGTCTGGGCGGTCCTGAAACGACTCCAAAAGAAATAAACTCTACAGCAAACTAGAAAAGTGCAAATTTGAACAAACCCGGATGTGATTCCTGGGATACATTATCTCTCCAGACGGTCTGAGTATGGACTCTAGCAAGATTAAAGCCATTACTGATAGGCCCATTCCAAGAAATGTAAAGGAGGTACAAAGCCTTATCAGATTTGCAGATTTTTACAGATTTATTAAGGATTTCTCAAAGGTCATCTCTCTTATCACTGCCCTCAAAAATGATTAGCACATGAGTTTTCTTGGTCCCCGGAAGCACATATCAATTTAGAGAAACTAAAAACTCTTTTCACTTCTGCACCAGTACTGATCCACCCAGGACCAGAACTGCCTTTTGTTGTTGAGGTAGATGCCTCTGACTAGCAGCAGGGGCTATCTTGTCACAACGAATCAGAGATGAGATGCAACTATATCCTTGTGCATTTCTGTTATATACCTTGTCACCCACAGAGAAGAACTATGACGTCGGAAACAAGGAGCTTTTGGCCATCAAAGTCCTTTCACTGAATGAAGATACCTCCTGGAAGAAGCCCATTACCCAGTAAAAGTCCATGCTGACAATAAAAACTTAGCATTTCTCCATATAGCCAAGAGTTTATCGGCAAGACAAGCATAGTGGGCTCTGTTTTTCTCCAGATTAAACTTTGATGTTTCCCATCAGCCCGATTCCAGAAATGGCAAGGCGGAAGCCTTGTCCAGGATTTTCTCAGAACCTGAAGGGGGGTCAAATATGAACTGTACTATTCTGACCCCAGGAAATTTTTTGGACATTGTGCTAGCTAAGTTCAAAGAATACAAAAATGGCCCTTTCCTTAGTCGTCCCTCTAAAGATGTGGAGATTGTTTTTAAGAATGGACTGTGGATGAGAAAAGGCCAACTGTATGTTCCCAAGGCTGGTCGACTCGAAGTCCCCTGAACTGGTCCATGATTCCAAGCTTGCTGGTCACCTGAGGGTTAGAAAAGCTTTGGAATTCTTGCTTCATTCTTTTTGGTGGCCCAACTGCACGAGGGATGTGAAAAGGTATGTCACCTCTTGCGACATGTGCCTGAAACAAGACGCAACGGGCTGGTCCTTTGGATTTCCTACAGCCTCTTCCAGTTTCGTCCAGGCCATGGGGATCTATATCTATGGACTTCATTGTGGATCTGCCCCCTCAAAAGGATTGACTACCATACTTGTTGTCATGGATTGACTTACGAAGATGGCTCACTTTATCGCCATCAAAAAAATTCCAACGAGCACACCACAGAATTTATGATCCAAGACGTTTTCCAACTGCATGGAATTCCTGATGATGTGGTCTCTGACAGAGGGGTTCAGTTCATGTCAAAATTCTGAAAATACTTCTGCACAGCCATGAGAACTATCGTGAATCTCTCCTCGGCCTTTTATCTTTAATCTAACAGCCATGCTGAGAAAACAAATCAGACTCTGGAACAGTATCTCTTCTGCTTCATTTCCCATCTTCAGAACGACTGGGTGGATTATTTATCAACAGTGGAGTTTACGTATAACAATGCCTAATATGGTTCAACTGCCCAGAGTCCATTCTATGTCAACTACGGGAAAAACCCAGTCTTCATTCCGGCCTTCCTATCAACACTTCTGTCCCAACGGTCAATCACAGACTGGTGGCATTGGCTGATACTCAGAAGGAACTGAAGGAGGCTTTATGGAAAGCCTAGGATGCCTACAAAAAAGCAGCAGACCGACACCACCAAGCGGCTCCTCCTTTCCTGTTAGAGAAAAAGTGTGTTTATCTACCAAAAATATGAAGGCCCATGTACCCTCTCGCAGAGCTGAACAAAGATTTTTCAGACCCTTTCTAATCGCAGTGAGGGTCAGACAGCTGGCATTCCAGTTGAAGTTCCCAAGCAGCCTAAAGATTCACCACATCTTCCATGTGTCCTTAATAAAACCATTTCCGGTAAATACCTTCACCAGAAGACAGTAACTGCCTTCCCCTCCTGTAAAGGTTCAAGGCCAGGAAGAATTTTTAGTGGATAAGATCCTCAATTTCAGATGACATACAAGAAGGTTACAATACATCATACAGTGGCAGGGATACAGGCCAGAGAAGAACTCTTGGGAGCTGGACCAAAATGTGTATGCTCCAAAGCTCACAGAAGAATTTCACAAGAACCACCCAGGTAAGCCAGAGGTCATCCTCGAAGAGGGGGGCTACTGTCAGAGATCGAACCCAGGACTTTTCACTCTCCAGTCAGTGTCCTCCCTTTTGAGCCATCCAACCTTTTGAACAGTTCCCCTGCATGGCTTTTGCCCTTTTCCCAGATTCTGCAAACCTAGTCCCTGTTCTAGTTCCCCCCAGTTCCTGATTAGGCCCACTATAAAAGCCAGGCCCTGCCACTCCCTCAGTGCGTGATTATAGTGCTGCACAGCATTAGTCAAGAGCATCTCTTGCTTGCTTTTCTGCAAATCTAAATTGAGACCTATTGATACCGATCTCTGGCTTTCCTCCTGACTACGATACATACCTCCTCTTTTGTACCGCAAACTGAGACCTACTGATACCGAACTCTGGCTCTCCTCTGACAACTCTTTGGACCTGCATGGCTATTACACCTGCGGCTCCAAACTCAGCACCAGAAATGCCACAACAAGTTTTAAAGTTTCAGAGTCAATGGTTCTTGGCCCCCTCTGAATCTTTGTTTACTACACCACAACTCTCACATAGTGTACTAAAGAGACGATCGGGGTAGCCAATCATTGGTCACAGTAGTGATGTCGGAATCAAAGGCACATCCCAGTTGTAGCTAGTATCATTTTTGTGTCATTTTTCAAATCTCCCACATAATCAGAGTAAAATGATAGTGTTCTAGCTACCTGAAGCTATCACTAGGGGATCTTACTAAATTCTGGTTATTCTTCTCATTGAACCCTGTAATAAAACATTTTGCAGAAAAAGAAAAAGCTGTTCCTGAGCTGCACTGTTCCTGCACCATGTACTTTGCCTGCACTTGATACTGTTCCTGCACTGTGTACTCTTACTGCACTATATGCTGTTCCTGTTGATGTGAAGCCCAGAAGATGTGTTGGTCTACCTGAATGACGTGAGCAGGCCATACAATAGCAGATGCATTAACAGATAGATCTTCTTCACTACCAGATGTGAATTTTCCAACATTAACACCGATTATTTTTCTCTCATTGTAACTTATCAAATTAATTAGATCATACTTAGGAGTAGCAGCATCTCCATGCTCATCAAAGAAAATGTCTTCTCCAGCAGTATTAGTAAAATGTACTCTCTTTAGAAACTTATGAAACTGCAAAAGAGAGGAGGTTAAAAGATGAAATAAAGTCACAATTGATATTGTCAGTAATAGCAGTAAAAATTCTCAAGTTTGTTTGATAGTTTAAGTTCAGTTTAGTTGAGCTATGGGTGATCCAGGTCTTACAGCTAAAATACAGACATTAAAGGGGTACTCCAAGCATTTATTACTGATTACCTAGCCTCAGGAAAGGTCATCAAGGTGATCCGCTGGAGTCTACAACTCAGGATCCCTTCCAATCAGCTGATTTTCTGACATCTGCATCAGTGATCAGAGTCCAAAGTGTGATACAAGGGCTTTACTCCAATTGATTGAACAATGTCTTCCTCTGGATCAAAAAGGGGGGTGGAACCAGGCTGAACTAGATGGACATTGTCTTCTTTCAGTCTAACGTACTATGTTACTATGTCAATTATAATTTTTTTTTTAAAGTTAATTTTTACTTCCGTCTCTGACTGAATGAGGAACCGGAAGGGTAATAGAGGGCATTGCTCACATTGATTTGCAGTTACAAGTGCCAATCACTACACAGTGGTCGGAGCAGCATCTTCCATTTCAACCCCTGTGTATAGCAGCACTGACAGCATGTGCTTAGGTTATCAGCTGCGTTCCAAAGCGATGGACCCCGGCTGATCAACTATTGATGACCTCTCCTGAGGAGAGGTCATCAACAGTATTTGTTCCTTGGAGAACTCCTTTAACCATATTTTGACACATTTCTATCTCCCTGGGACCTGATCTATCCCACTCCAAGTTCCCTATCCCTTTTGTTCGGTGACCGCTTGATGTGAGTGGACATAGTAAGAAAAGCCATAATGCCCAATCCTGAGCTTTACACCCTTCAGCTTTTTTACCCCTTTCTTTATTTAAAAGAAGTGGTGAGAGTAGGGAAGGCTAAATATATGCATACTGAGCATGCTGAACATAAGTACTCTTGGGGCTCCTTTACACTGACGTGGGCGATATCGGACAGTGAATCACGACCCAATATCGCCCTCGCCATCCATGCCAAAGCCACGTGGATGCGAGGTATTTTCATGAGAAGACAGACTCGCATTACTCCACGGCAGAGGATCACGATGTTCTCCCATTGTTTTTAATGAGTCCGATGGTGCTGCGTCAGTTCCATTAAAACAAACAGGGCCGTGCAGCGAGATCTCGCAGCTAGATATGACATGCTGTAATTTGTAGCTTGCATAGCATTGCATGATTTTCTTGCCAGTGTAAAGGCGGCCTTAGAGAAGTGAAGAGCTTCCACCTATGTATGGCATATTATTTCTCACTTCTGCTTATTTTATGAGGACTTATATATTGAATCACAAATATATCACCACTGCTTTATGATTTCTTTTTTTAAATTTTACAACACATAAGTTAAAAATAAAAAGGCAATAACAGATTGATTTTATAGTCAACATTCGCCCTTGAACAATATTTATCTTGTCTTTTTAGTCTAAACAGGTTCAAAAGTCTGTGCTATTTTTTTCAATCATACCTTAGCTTTCAGGTGACTTTACAGAATAACCTTTTACGTGTGTACATGAGGAACAGCACTATGTCTAGCCGTTGTATGACTTCTATTGTGCATGATTTAGCAGTTTTGGTGACAAAGATGGCAAACTTATCCAGGATAAGCACCAGAACTGTGTCTCAGGGAGAGAGCCAGACACTAATTGATGTAGCAACACTGAAGCACAGTCAGCCAAGAATGGAACAGTAATTCAGGTGAAGCTCTTGTCTAGTGTCCCACTACAGAAGACAATGTACCAGTTTTCCCCGATATAAGACCTGCTCCAATAATAAGCCCTACTCTGGTTTTCAGGGGGAGGCTTAAAATATAAGCCCTCTCTTAAAAATAAGCCCTAGCTAATCTACATGGAAAAAAACATCAATACTTACCTGGTCCGCGGCATCCTGGGGCCTCGCGAGGGTCTCCGGCTGCGCTGCGGCAAGCTGTAGTGTCCTCTGCGCTGACATATCAGTTTGTTTCTGGTGACGGGGATTTGAATACCCCCCTCCAGCAAAGCGAGCGCTGTGATTGGATCGAGTTCCAGCCAATCACAAGGAAGAAAAGTTGCAATCAAACTGCACAACATGATGTATGAACGTCCGCCTTAATGTATTAAGAAATTAATCAACACAGAATTTTGTGTCTATAATCAACATATTAAAATGGTTGAGTTTACTTTAAGGATACATAATTGCTATTCTGTATGGCATATTAAAAGTGGTTTTGTCATGCAAGTCACCTTCCATGGAAGTAGGTGAGATAACGCCTCTCCCTCTCTGTGCAATTCCTTCCAGTACTTGGAGTCCATAAACATCTGAAGGGCATGAGCCAAAGCATATATGGCATTATATACTGGATAACTGCTCAGCAGCGTCATTGAACCCAACAAACGCATCTTCCTCGCCTTGTTGTGTTTGTATGTCTTAAACGACATAGAATCATTCAGTTGTTTACAATCATATATTAATTTCTTGAATTTTGCAGTAAAATAGCATTCGGTGTATTGGTCCAATGTGATGTTCCAGAGAAAAGGCATGAGTCCGGGAATTTCTTTTTTTCTTATCTGAATTTCCAAGGCTCCATGGAAGGGACTGAGGTCCAAGCTATCTTTCATTGGCATCATAAGATGCTCCATGTCTAAAATGAGTAACCAGACTTTCTTTGTCCTTGTCAGGTTTTTAAGTAATCGGTAAAAATTATATGTAAACTCCAGGTCAGCCCAGAAGATAATAACGGTTGCTGTGGAGTCAGAAACAACTTCGAGAATTCGTGCAGCCTCAGTGGTCCAGTAAATCATGGAGATGTGGAACTTTTCTGAGAACTCAATACAACCCCCTCCTCTTGTAATGGAGGATTTTAATTTCTGGATTGCATTTTCATTGCTTTCAACATCTGAATGAATGATTCCAACCCAAGTCCAACCAAAATGCTTTAGTACTGTATTCAATGCTCTGTCTAGGTAGACTGAACTACCGACAGTGCGGTAGAAGTACGGAAACATCAACTGATTACTTCGAAGAGGGTCTGTAGCACCATAGCTGATCTGTAATGCAAAAGAACCCATCTATACATTTGACTTCTGTGTTACCATATATGACATCAGGGGCGTAGCTCAGAAAGGCAGGCAGGGCATGTGCCCTGGGTGCAGTCAGCATTGAGCGGCCAAACCTAAAGTCCGCTAGTGACTGTTGTAAAAACACATATGGTTGGGCACGAAGGCGTTAAAGGGGTTATCCAAGAAGATTTGTTTTTTGAAAAAGCTATTCAGTCTGCTATATTAAAATAAAAAGATATACTCACCTTCCCCATTCTTCCACCACAGTTTTTTCTCTGGCACCCGACTTCCGCTGGTCTTCATTTGTGGGTGCAGAGAGCTGAGGTCAGTGGCACTAGGTTGTATGACCATTACAGCTATCAACCAGCTAAAGGGAGTTGGTGATTGACTGCAGCAGTTATATGGCACTGGTGTCAGTGACAACATCGCCGACATCACCTGGAGGTGAAGACTTAAAGGGGTTGTCCCGCGAAAGCAAGTGGGGTTAAGCACTACTGTATGGCCATATAAATGCACTTTGTAATATACATCGTGCAATAAATATTGCCCATACAGAAGTTATATACTTACCCCCTCCGGTGTTGGCGTCCCTGTCTCCATGGCGCTGACCTAAGCCTTCTTGTGCCTGGATTAGACGTGCTTGCGCTGTCTGCTTCTTCTGTCCCGCTGAAGGGGCTGCTCCGGCGCGCTCGTGCTGCACAGGTCTTCTGCGCATGCGCAGAAGACCTCTGCGGCGCGAGCACGCCGGAGCGGGACAGAAGAGGGCAGACAGCGCAAGCTGGCAGCTCTTCTATGAACTTGCTCCAGTTTGTTGATGTCTTTTTTAAATTGGTGTGCCCAGAACTGGACACAGTATTCCAGGTGAGGTCTGTGATCTATTAGTATACTCAAGTCTTTTTTACATGTGCTGCTGCCTAGCCCAATTCCTCCCATTCTGTATGTGCTTTTTTCATTTTTCTTGCAGAGATGTAGGACTTTGCACTTCTTAATAAATATCATTCTGCTAGTCGCCACCCACTGTTTACTGTATTTAACCAAACTTAACCCCTTCATGACGCGGCCCCCTTTTTCTTTTTCCATTTTCGTTTTTTCCTCCCCCCTTCAAAAAAATCGTAACTCCTTTATTTATCCATCAACGTCACTGTATGAGGGCTTTTTTTTTGCGGGACGAGTTGTATTTTTAAATGATGCCATTTACTGTACTATATAATGTACTGAAAAAAAATCCTAAGTGGAGTAAAATGAAAAAAAAAATTACATTTTGTCATCTTTCAGTGCGTCTTGTTTCTATGGTGCACAAACTGCAACAAAAGTGACATGATAAGTTTATTCTATAGGTCGGTACAATTACTATGATACCAAACTTGTATAGTTTTTTTTTTTACTGTACTACTCTTTTTTTTTCAAAGACATTTCATTTTTTTTTTATTATTTTCTACTGTCATGTTGTGCATACAATAACTTTTTTATTTTTCTGTCAATGTAGTTGAGCCAGGGCTCATTTTTTGTGGGATGTCCTGTAGTTTCCGATAGTACCAATTCAGAATACATATGACCTTTGGATCGCTTTTTATTGCGTTTTTTCTGGAAAACAGGGTAACTGAAAAAGTGCATTTCTGTTTTTTGTTTTTTTTTTGTTTTCGGACGAGGTTCACTGTGCGGGAAAAATAATGTGCTATTTTGATAAATCGGACTTTTATGGACGCGGCAATACCAAATATGTATTTTTAGTTTATGATTTAGATTTTTAAATAATAGATATGGCAAAAGGGGGGGGGGTGATTTAAACTTTCATAACTTTTTTTTTTTTTTTTTACAATTAATAAAACTTTATTGACTTTTTTTAAACTTTACTTTAAAGTCCCCCTGGGGGACTACAATATGTGATGCTTTGATCGCTCCTGCAGTATGACGTACTGCTATGGGATTACGTCAAACTGCCATTTGACAGGCAGTCTATCAAGCCACCCCACGGGATGGCTTGATAGGCAGTCTGCTAAGGCAGCCCTGGGGCCTTTCAGAAGGCCCCTGACTGCCATTCGGGGGATTTAAATGCCGCTATCAGAATTGACAGCGGCATTTAAAGGGTTAATAGGGTTAATAGCTGATAGCGGCTATTGCCCGCGGGTGTCAGCTGTAATAAACAATCTGATTAGTCCCGCTGAGCCAATGAGAGGCAGCAGTCACTCACCCATTCATAAATTCATGAATGGGTGTGTGAGTGAGATCTGCCTCTGATTGGTCAGGCTGTGACCAATCAGAGGCAGCTCATTCAGCAGGCGGGGATTTTAAATCCCTGGCTGCTGAATACTACTCACAGCTGTTCACAGCAGTTCAGGAGGACTGCCGCCGGCCGCGCTGAACTCCGTCTGCCGGGACCAGGTGAGTATATATTTTTTTTTTTTACACATTTCTGGATGAATTGCAAGGAAGGGCTTATATATTTAAGCCCTTCCCGACAATTCATCCCGTGATCGCCGGCAGACCATTGCTTTCAATGGAGCCGGCTGTATTGCCGGCTTCATTGAATTCAATGGGCTAACATCGTTCTTCTCTGCCACAGCTGTTACAGCTGTGGCAGAGGAGAACGATCTTTATGCTGACAGTGCGGGGGGGGGGGGTCTCACTCTTGCCACTATTGTGGCTTAATAGTGGGACCTGGGAACTTGAGATGCAGCCCAACATGTAGCCCCTCGCCTGCCCTATCCGTTTCTGTGTCGTTCCCATCACTTTCTTGAATTTCCCAGGTTTTCACAAATGAAAACCTTAGCGAGCATCGACGATATACAAAAATGCTCGGGTCGCCCATTGACTTCATATATACTGCACAGTATATATTTTTGTACAGTTCTGTAGTACAATGCCCACAGCCTGCTAGGAGCCACACGTCCTGTGAACCTTCAATTTTATACAGAATCTCTTTATGGAAAAGAAAAAATTGTCGCATGCTCAATATGAGAATATGATATCTCATCAGGAAGATACCATACAACGATTGTGCTATATCAATACACCCTTTCTCAACAGGACAACTCCTATTAGAGTATATGGCAATCATAGAGGGGGTTTTTGATCAGAATCCTATTAGCCAAAGCTGTTGATCGCTAGGCCGGCTTCAATTTCAAAATGTTATTGCCGTCATACAATGTGGCTATATAAGGATCTTAAACTAATTGGTCATCAACTTTTATTAGACTGTTTAGACAAACAGAAATGAAGATGATTGTAATGTGACCTACCTGTGGGTAACCATATATTTCAAACGTTTTTGCCACCAAATGTGAAAGAACTGAGGATGGAAACCCCACCACAGCCAGCAAGTGTCCTCTACTCGTACATTTATAATTGGGAACTGCAATTCCCCATCCACTTAATATCTTCATGTACGCTTCCAGTGTTGTAGCTTCATTCATGTGTGAATCAAACAGATGAAATCCCAAGGTGATGTTTGGTAGAAGATTTTCATTGTTATTAATTTCTTCAATGGCAAATAGTACAGTGAGAGCCGTCTGATATTTTTCTTGGTAGGCACTACATGAATAAGGACAGTGAGAGAAATCAGCATGAGGGAACATGTTACAGTTCATGTATGTTGCAGTTGTATCAGCATAGATGGACATCCATCTACATGGACAGTCAGAGTCCACCAGAGCAGCCCTCAGTCTGACATACATAACAGGGATGTGTGGTGAACTCCTCTCTAAAATGTCCATATGCTGTAACAGAACTTATGGAAAATAGTTATTCTAATGTCACAACCCTTGTCCATTTCCTCTATTAGGGCATATAGAAGTTACAGAGCCAGAAACTACCCCGGACAGAGTGGCTCTTGCTTTGGAAGCCTCAGTATGACCATGAATTGTATGATTTCCATAATAAAACAGTTGTATAAAGAAGAGTTATCTACAATGCATTCACATCAATATGAAAGATGTAAATAAGATTATGTCAGGCATACACAGCCAAAAATCCAGGCCACATAAAGATAAAGTTAAAAAAATCATATTATCAGTTGATGGCAGGACTTGGAATTTCACAGTCTCACTATGTCAGTGCTATTCTCTCCAAATGTAAGTCAAGACGTTGTTCAGGTGAGCTTGTTCGTAAATCAAGAAAGAATTGTCACTTAAACCGAAGTATAACTGGAGATTACGTTTTTATACAAATTCACGAATCCTATTAAATAATTTAGTTTATCCTATTTAGTTTTTGTGTTTTCTACCAATTTTATTTTAAACCAAATGAAAGTCAATTTTTTCAAGTAACTAATGCTGTTGATTCGCCAGGCAGCTTGTGACAGGCCATTCTGCTCTACAGGGTATTCTTATAATCAAATTTCTTTACGATTTTCAAGGTATTTAATACCGGCAATGACTCTTAAACAACGATATTATACTTTATTTAGTCATTGATTTTTAACAATTTAGCAAAAAAAATTGGTTATTCTGAATTTTTGTAATAACTTTTCTGTTGTTAAATTTAACTTTCTTCCTTTTATCGGTGAGCCCAAAATATCTGTATCTTCAGGCCACCTATCAAAATGTGCTCTAGAACCAGCATAGCCTTAAGGCTTAATGTTCATGGCTGGCTTTGAATCGTGGAAGTCAGGAAATAAGGTTTAAATCAGGGCTGGCAGTTAATTTACATACACAAGATCTAAGTCGAAGGTTAGGGCAGGTAGCAAACAGCAGCAGAGTCCAGAAACTCAGAGCCGAGGTCATGGAGCACAGAAGTCAGAATGGTCAAAAACAGGCAAAGGGTCAAAACCAGGAATACATACAGATTGGGGCTCTATCACATCAGCTATGATACCAATTGTTTAGGCATGGGGGGAGGATGCCTAATATAGTAGGTGACGACTGGCGACTGTAGAGGAACAGGGTTCGGGGAAACGCTCTGGCTCTTTTATTTCAACTATTGAAATAACATGCAGTTCTCACGTGCAGGAAAAGAGTGTGTGAAAATCACTCGTATGTTTGCAAACGTGAGATCAGTATGTTTATTGGACCGATATCACCATCTCCAGTAAAATTCAGCCTATAATATCAAAACAAAAAATAATTTGGTATCACCGCATCCGTAAAAGTCTGATTTATTAAAATAATGCCATTTTTATTAAACACGCTGAACGTCATAAGAAGAAAAATCCATAACACCAGATTAGTGCTTTTTAGGATTGTCCCGTCTCCATGAAAAAAGATTATAAAAAATGATCAAAATGTCATATGTACCCAAAAATGGCAGCAGTACAAAACTACAGGTTGTCCTCCAAAAATAAAAAAGCCCTCACACAGCCGCAACAACAGAAAAATAAAATAGTTATGGTTGTCGGAAGATGGTGACAGAAAGCAATTCTCTTAAGATATTTTATTTTTAAAAGTAGTACAACAAAAAAAAGCTATATAAGTCACTCTAATCATACTGCCCCACTGAATGAAGTTATCATATCATTTTTACTGCACCGTGTATGCCACAAAAACAAGACCTCCAAAAATAGCATAATTGCCGTTTTTAGCCATTTCACATCACTTACAATATTTTTTAAAGGTTTTATAGTACATTAAATGGCACCAATGAAAAATTTAAGTTAGCTGCAGAAAATTAAACCCTCATATGTTGTCAGAATAAATTATACAAAAATTATGATTTTTTTTTTAAAACCAAGAGGAGAAAAAAAATGACAATTTTTTTAATAAACTTTTTCTATTTTGTACCTTTTTGGAGTGCAAAGATCTAGTAATCATTTGTTGAATAATACAAGCCAAGATCTGAGTTTTCTTCAACGTCAGACGTTGCAAAGGGTTAATCACAACCACTCTGTCCATGCAAATATATATAACACAGAAACCACCATTCACAATAGGTGAGGGTCAGATCTCACCTCCTCTCCCTCCCTGCACAAGTCATAGAGTAAGCATACAACACTTTCCCAATGGGTCGTATTCAGTCTATTATGTCTATGGCCCATTGGACGCCGTAAAGCATATTTCTAAATGCTGTTAACTGCAGCTCAGGCATGATGTTCATCTCCATAGTCATGTACAGATGTATTTTGGTGCAGACCTGCAGCAGATTTCACCACTTCAATTGGAATTCGACTGAAAGGGTTAAATCTGCTACAGATCTGCACCAAAATCTACAACAAAATCCGCAGCAAACCAATGAGATGTGAATGCACCCTTAGAAATTATTTGGTGTAACAAGTATGGGATGATAGAAGACACCTTGAAGGGGATAACAGCATTATAACATCTTGTCTGCTGAGTAAGCTTTATGATTTTCCGTTTGGCACACAGGTTTGGTCTAATAAGCAACAAGATGCATGAAAATATAGTAGAAATCACGTCGCTTTAAAGCAGATGAAGACAGGCTTCAGTATGAGTATCCCAGAGTGACAGAAGTTGGATAATTTAGTCATTATAATCTAGTGAAATTAAAATTCAATTATCCAAAGACTTACAGCACAAGACGCGATGGGGCAGATTATGAAAACTAACAGAAGAACTGTCGTAGCTGTCCAATGTAACCAATCACAGCACAGCCTTCATTTTAAAAAAATACAGAATAAGAAACGAAAACTGTGATGTGATTGGCTGCAAAGGGCAACAAAGATAGTTCTTCTTTCAGACAGTTTCATAAGTCTCCCCAAGTGCTATGTGGTCACTACTTACAATAATCCGTATATCGTCTCTGACTTTTTTCTGAATGTCTGATTTCCATAACCAGGCATTAACCCATTAATTGATATAATGGCACCGATGATCATTTCTCCGGGATGGTATAGTCCATGTTTAAATATATTTTTCTTCACACTTAATGTTTGCGAGATGAAGAATAGAAGACATGACAGTGCAGATAAAGGCATGTGTGAACCAGACATGAAGTACATTATACATCCAGCTCTTGGTATTAAACATCAGGATGCAAAGAAATTCTTCTGCCACTTTTTTTTTAGATTAGTTAACCATATATATACATATATATAGGAAGGACTCCATAAACTGCATGCACATGAATGAGATGTCTGCTGTCAGTGATAGAGGTGAGAAGTGCAGAGCAGAGGCCAGACATTTATAAGCTGAGGATCTGGAGAGATGACATAGAAGATTCTTTTTCTGTAACGCTCCAATTATTGAAATGACAGTTTGATCTTCTTTGTTCAAATAAAAGAAAAAGTTTACTAATATGAAAAAACAGATGATTATATGTTTGTCACTACAAGGACCTGTACTCTCTAGGTGGACCTGCTTTATATATCTCATATAGAAAGTTGGCTTAAGAGCTGGAAATTTCCAAAAACTTTTTCATTGTTTAGTACGATTTAGTTTCTGCTTCTGATGGCTGAATGAAATGAGTTTTTCCACAAATAACATTTACCACCTGTCCACAGGATAGGTGATAATCCAATATCCAATCTCTGGCCCAAACATGCCACATGCACCTCAGAAATATTGCTAAAATACGTCCGTTCCTAACCACGGACACGCTAAAGACGCTCGTGGTTGCCCTCATCCACTCCCGGCTTGACTACTGCAACTCGCTATTCATTGGCCTCCCCCGCACTAGACTCGCTCCACTCCAATCCATACTAAATGCAGCAGCTAGACTCATTTTTCTATCCAGTCGTTATTCAGACGCCTCTGCATTATGCCAGTCGCTGCATTGGCTGCCCATTCACTGCAGAACTAAATTTAAACTCCTCTACCTCACTCACAAAGCTCTGCATGGCGCTGCGCCACCATACATCGCCTCCCTACTGTCAGTACACCAGCCAGCCCGCTCACTCCGATCAGTTAACACACTCAGACTAAACACCCCTGTAATACGAACCTCACATGCTCGCCTACAGGACTTCACCAGAGCAGCACCCATCCTCTGGAATGCTCTACCCCAAGGCATCTGGACAATTCCCGATGCACGAAATTTCAGACGTGCCTTAAAAACGCACCTCTTCAGGGAAGCATACCAAATCTCCTGACCTAGTCCCTCGCCCCTCCCTATGGTGCTCCACCCTGTTTGCCTTCTGATAAATGATCTGTACATAAAATTTCCTATTGCCTGTGTTCCCCAACCCCTGCACCTCCTGTACCACCCCCAACCCGTTTGTGTCTAACCCAATGTATCTCACATTGTAATTGTTGCAATTGTTGTATTGTTTTGCATTTATCCATGCCTGAAAGCGCTGCGGAATAAGTTGGCGCTATACAATTAAAGATTATTATTATTATAAAGGTAAGAACGCCAAAGCCCCGACTGATCCCTAGAATGGGGGTCTTAAATGCCTGTGCAGGACCACAATGAGGAGTCCAAATGGAGTGGCAGATGAGCATGCACATTGCCTCTCCATTCAAATTCTATAACAAGAACCCTGAGTAGGTTCAAAAGCTTGGAACAGGACCAGCAAATATGGCCTGTGATATCTGGATCACTATCCTGAGGATAATCAAATACTAAGTTTTAGACCATGATATGGTTTCCTTGGCATACCACCAATTGGTTACTATTTTTAGGACAATGACCAGGGAATCTGAGCAGAAAATTCCCACCTATTCCTTCCAGATGTGGATCACCTGCACTATCTCCATTCACAGAACTTGACCTCTCACCAGTCACGATTTCCAGTGCCACTCCTCAGGGCAGGACTGTGCTCCCAATTCTACTACATTCTCGTAATTTTCTGAAGCAGATCTAGGGTGCTATAGTACTTCCATGTATGCTATTTGTGTCATAAAATAATTGTTTTCACCTAAATTGTGTTAATCACACCTGACATCTTTTCTGATTAAAATCATTTACTATCACTATCTTCTCCATGCAGCCCAAACTACTATGATCACTTCTTGCTGGCTTTGTCTGACCTCTACAGAGTTTGCAACACAGAAATCTCTGATTGCTTTATGTCCATGACAGCAGCAGTGTGAGACCGCCTCCCATCCAGGCAGAAAACAAGAATCTCCCAGATCCCTTTAAAGGCAGGCACACCCTTCAGCTGCTCGGCTGCTGCTTCCTGTCCATAAAAACAGGTTGTAGGAGGTAGCTGCTGCTGCTGCTTTGCTGCCTCTGCTCTTTCAAGGATTTTTCCAGATCTCTAAAGGTGGTAGACTACAGGGCCTTACTTCCAAACTCTATAGAATAAGAGGTTACCTGTCCCAATGTAAATCTCGACTTGGGGCCTCTGGGTAAGCCTGTAATCATCCTGTCATCTACTGCAGCAGATGCTGTGCTCCCCTGACTTTGGAATTCATGGACGGAAGCCCGTTTCTCTATGTTATGGGATTCTCCTGCAGTTCTAGGATAATTCTTTAGTGGTGGTTTACTCCCTGGTTTGCTACACCTGGCCTGAAGGTTTGTGGTGCTTTCATCATCAGATGGAGTTCAGGTGTGTACTGCTCTGGGTGGTGCCTAGTAACTAGAGATGAGCGAACGTACTCGTCCGAGCTTGATGCTCGTTCGAGTATTAGGGTGTTCGAGATGCTCGTTATTCGAGACGAGCACCACGCGATGTTCGAGTTACTTTCACTTTCATCTCTGAGACATTTGCGCGCTTTTCTGGCCAATAGAAAGACAGGGAAGGCATTACAACTTCCTCCTGTGATGTTCCAGCCCTATCCCACCCCCCTGCAGTGAGTGGCTAAGGAGATCAGGTGTCACCCTAGTATTTAAATCTGCCCCGCCCGCGGCTCGCCACAGATGCATTCTGACATAGATCAGGAAAAGTGCTGCTGATGCTGCTGCTGCTATAGGGAGAGTGTTAGGTGTAATATTAGGCTTCAAGAACCCCAACGGTCCTTCTTAGGTCCACATCTGACCGTGTGCAGTATTGTTGAGGCTGCTTTTAGCAGTGTTGCACATTTTTTTTTTTTTTGTATATCGGGCGTGCAGAGCATTGCGTCCTCAGTCTTCAGTCATTGTACATAGTATGGGGCCAGTACTGGTGAGGCAGGGACAGTGGGAAAGGTGAAAGAGATATACTGTCTATATAGGCAGTGGGCTTTTTCAAACAAATTTGGGAAAAATACTATCTTTGGGCTGCCTGTGACCGTCTTGAGTGTACTGCGTCTTTGCTGGGGGTAGTAGTCCTAATTATTACGCAGCTAAGTGTTACAGCAGGCTTGCGCAAAATTGTTTCCTGGCTCTGCGTTGCCCGTTACATCACCGCCGTCATCCCGTCCAGAGGGAAACAGTCTGCAGTAATTTTACATAGTATAGGGCCAGTACTGGTGAGGCAGGGACAGTGGGAAAGGTGAAAGAGATATACTGTCTATATAGGCAGTGGGCTTTTTCAAACAAATTTGGGAAAAATACTATCTTTGGGCTGCCTGTGACCGTCTTGAGTGTACTGCGTCTCTGCTGGGGGTAGTAGTCCTAATTATTACGCAGCTAAGTGTTACAGCAGGCTTGCGCAAAATTGTTTCCTGGCTCTGCGTTGCCCGTTACATCACCGCCGTCATCCCGTCCAGAGGGAAACAGTATACATATATACGCTGCCTACAGTATCTGTCTGCTGTCTCAGCTCAGCCTTTAAAAAAATAGAAGCAAAATACTTAAAGGGGTTGTCCCGCGGCAGCAAGTGGGGTTATACACTTCTGTATGGCCATATTAATGCACTTTGTAATATACATCGTGCATTAAATATGAGCCATACAGAAGTTATTCACTTACCTGCTCCGTTGCTAGCGTCCCCGTCGCCATGGTGCCGTCTAATTTCAGTGTCTAATCGCCCGATTAGGCGCGCTTGCGCAATCCGGTCTTCTGGCTGGTGAATGGGGCCGCTCGTGCCGGAGAGCTGGTCACCGCGTCGTCATCGTAGCTCCGCCCCGTCACGTGTGCCGATTCCAGCCAATCAGGAGGCTGGAATCGGCAATGGAACGCAAGGAAGGAGAAGAAAATCCACGGTGCACCATGGGAGAAGACCTGCGGTCCACCGAGGGAGAAGATCAGCGGCGCCATCTTCAAAAGAAGAAAAGAAGAAGCTGCAGAACGCTGATGCAGGTAAGCGCAATGCCATTTTTAAAAACTAACCTATGCTTTCTTTTTAGCAGGGCAGAATGCGGGGGTAAGTGAAAAAAAAATAATTCTTTTTGGCCCGGGACAACCCCTTTAAGGCCTACTAGTGGCCTTTGGACACTTGACTGCTTCTGCGCTGTGAATTCCACTAGCTCAGTCATACCCACCTACGTCTCACTACAGGCTTGCGCAAAATTCTTTCCTGGCTCTGCTGTGTGTTCCGTAAGCGAAGTCAGCCTCCAACCACAGGCCAATAAGCAGCACATTTAATTACAGCGTTCTGTTTCTGCACTACTGGTAATACACCATGCTGAGGGGTAGGGGTAGGCCTAGAGGACGTAGACGCGAGCGAGGACGCGGAGGCCCAAGTCAGGGTGTGGGCACAGGCCGAGCTCCTGATCCAGGTGTATCGCAGCCGACTGCTGCGGGATTAGGAGAGAGGCACATTTCTGGTGTCCCCAGATTAATCTCACAATTAATGGGTCCACGCGGTAGACCTTTATTAGAAAATGAGCAGTGTGAGCAGGTCCTGTCGTGGATGGCAGAAAGTACATCCAGCAATCTATCGACCACCCAGAGTTCTATGCCGTCCACTGCTGCAACTCTGAATCCTCTGGCTGCTGCTCCTCCTTCCTCCCAGCCTCCTCACTCCATTACAATGACACATTCTGAGGAGCAGGCAGACTCCCAGGAACTGTTCTCGGGCCCCTGCCCAGAATGGGCAGCAATGGTTCCTCTCCCACCGGAGGAGTTTGTCGTGAACGATGCCCAACCTTTTGAAAGTTCCCGGGGTCTGGGAATGAGGCTGGGGACTTCTGGCAACTGTCTCAAGACCTTTCAGTGGGTGAGGAGGACGACGACGATGAGACACAGTTGTCTATCACTCAGGTAAAAGTAATTGCAGTAAGTCTGAGGGAGGAGCGCACAGAGGATTCGGAGGAAGAGCAGCAGGACGATGAGGTGACTGACCCCACCTGGTTTGCTAAGCCTACTGAGGACAGGTCTTCAGAGGGGGAGGCAAGTGCAGCAGCAGGGCAGGTTGGAAGAGGCAGTGCAGTGGCCAGGGGTAGAGGCAGGGCCAGACCAAATAATCCACCAACTGTTTCCCAAAGCGCCTGCTCGCGCCATGCCACCCTGCAGAGGCCGAGGTGCTTAAAGGTGTGGCAGTTTTTCACTGAGAGTGCAGACGACCGACGAACTGTGGTGTGCAAGGTTTGTCTCACCAAGATCAGCCGTGGAGCCACCACCACCAGCATGCGCAGACATATGATGGCCAAGCACCCCACAAGGTGGGACGAAGGCCGTTCACCGCCTCCAGTTTGCACCACTGCCTCTCCCCCTGTGCCCCAACCTGCCACTGAGATCCAACCCCCCTCTCAGGACACAGGCACTACCGTCTCACGGCCTACACCCACACCCCCACCTCCACTGTCCTCGGCCCCATCTAGCAATGTCTCTCAGCGCAGCGTCCAGCCGTCGCTAGCGCAAGCGCAAGTACGCAGCCACACACCCGCACGCTCAAGCGTTAAACGTGCACATAGCCAAATTGATCAGCCTGGAGATGCTGCCGTATAGGCTTGTGGAAACAGAGGCTTTCAAAAACATGCTGGCGGCGGCGGCCCCGCGCTACTCAGTTCCCAGTCGCCACTACTTTTCCCGATGTGCCGTCCCAGCCCTGCACGACCACGTCTCCCGCAACATTGTACGCGCCCTCACCAATGCGGTAACTGCCAAGGTCCACTTAACAACAGACACGTGGACAAGCACAGGCGGGCAGGGCCACTATATCTCCCTGACGGCACATTGGGTGAATTTAGTAGAGGCTGGGACCGAGTCAGAGCCTGGGACCGCTCACGTCCTACCCACCCCTAGAATTGCGGGCCCCAACTCGGTGCTGGTATCTGCGGCGGTGTATGCTTCCTCCACTAAACCACCGTCCTCCTCCTCCTACGCAACCTCTGTCTCGCAATCAAGATGTGTCAGCAGCAGCACGTCGCCAGCAGTCGGTGTCGCGCGGCGTGGCAGCACAGCGGTGGACAAGCGTCAGCAGGCCGTGCTGAAACTACTCAGCTTAGGAGAGAAGAGGCACACGGCCCACGAACTGCTGCAGGGTCTGACAGAGCAGACCGACCGCTGGCTTTCGCCGCTGAGCCTCCAACCGGGCATGGTCGTGTGTGACAACGGCCGTAACCTGGTGGCGGCTCTGCAGCTTGGCAGCCTCACGCACGTGCCATGCCTGACCCACGTCTTTAATTTGGTGGTTCAGCGCTTTCTGAAAAGCTACCCACGCTTGTCAGACCTACTCGGAAAGGTGCGCCGGCTCAGCGCACATTTCCGCAAGTCCAAGACGGACGCTGCCACCCTGCGCACCCTGCAACATCGGTTTAATCTGCCAGTGCACCGACTGCTGTGCGACGTGCCCACACGGTGGAACTCTACGCTCCACATGTTGGCCAGGCTCTATGAGCAGCGTAGAGCTATAGTGGAATACCAACTCCAACATGGGCGGCGTAGTGGGAGTCAGCCTCCTCAATTCTTTACAGAAGAGTGGGCCTGGTTGGCAGACATCTGCCAGGTCCCTGGAAACTTTGAGGAGTCTACCCAGATGGTGAGCGGCGATGCTGCAATCATTAGCGTCACCATTCCTCTGCTATGCCTCTTGAGAAGTTCCCTGCAAAGCATAAAGGCAGATGCTTTGCGCTCTGAAACGGAGGCGGGGGAAGACAGTATGTCGCTGGATAGTCAGAGCACCCTCATGTCTATATCTCAGCGCGTTGAGGAGGAGGAGGAGCATGAGGAGGAGGGGGAAGAGACAGCTTGGCCCACTGCTGAGGGTACCCATGCTGCTTGCCTGTCATCCTTTCAGTGTGTATGGCCTGAGGAAGAGGAGGAGGAGGATCCTGAAAGTGATCTTCCTAGTGAGGACAGCCATGTGTTGCGTACAGGTACCCTGGCACACATGGCTGACTTCATGTTAGGATGCCTTTCTCGTGACCCTCCCGTTACACGCATTCTGGCCACTACGGATTACTGGGTGTACACACTGCTCGACCCACGGTATAAGGAGAACCTTTCCACTCTCATACCCGAAGAGGAAAGGGGTTCGAGAGTGATGCTATACCACAGGACCCTGGCGGACAAACTGATGGTAAAATTCCCATCCGACAGCGCGAGTGGCAGAAGGCGCAGTTCCGAGGGCCAGGTAGCAGGGGAGGCGCGGAGATCAGGCAGCATGTACAGCACAGGCAGGGGAACACTATCCAAGGCCTTTGACAGCTTTATGGCTCCCCAGCAAGACTGTGTCACCACTCCCCAGTCAAGGCTGAGTCGGTGGGAGCACTGTAAAAGGATGGTGAGGGAGTACGTAGCCGATTGCACGACCGTCCTCCGTGACACCTCTGCCACCTACAACTACTGGGTGTCGAAGCTGGACACGTGGCCTGAACTCGCGCTGTATGCCCTGGAGGTGCTTGCTTGTCCTGCGGCTAGCGTCTTGTCAGAGAGGGTGTTTAGTGCGGCTGGGGGAATCATCACGGATAAGCGTACCCGCCTGTCAACAAAGCCTGGATTTCCCCAGAGTTCTCTTCTCCACCAGCGGACAGCAGCGATACCTAAGCAATACGTAGGCTGCACCCGCGGATGGAAGCATCGTTCTCTATCACCATAAAAAACGGGGACCTTTTAGCTTCATCAATCTGTGTATTATATTCATCCTCCTGCTCCTCCTCCTGAAACCTGACGTAATCACGCCGAACGGGCAATTTTTCTTAGGCCCACAAGGCTCAGTCATATAACTTTTTTAAACAATGTTTATACATTTCAATTCTCAATTCAATAAAGCGTTGAAACTTGTACCTGAACCAATTTTTATTTTAACTGGGCTGCCTACAGGCCTAGTTACAAATAAAGCCACATTAACCAAAGCGATTAATGAGTTTCATCTGCCCTCTTGGTTGGGCATGGGCAATTTTTCTGAAGTACATTTGTACTGTTGTACACCAATTTTATTGGGCCCTCGCCTGTAATCCTAGTAATTTTTAGCCCACCTGCATTAAAGCTGACGTTACCTCAGCTGTGCTGGGCACTGCAATGGGATATATTTATGTACCGCCGGTGGGTTCCAGGGAGCCACCCATGCTGTCGGTCTACACGGAGTTGTAACTCCATGTGTCCACTTCTAAAGAACCCCAGTCTGACTGGGGCATGCAGTGTGGGCCGAAGCCCACCTGCATTAAACCTGATGTTACCTCAGCTGTGATGGGCAATGCAATGGGATATATTTATGTACAGCCGGTGGCTTCCTGGGACCCACCCATGCTGTCGGTCCACACGGAGTTGTAACTCCATGTGTCCACTTCTAAAGCACCCCAGTCTGACTGGGGCATGCAGTGTGGGCCGAAGACCACCTGCATTAAACCTGACGTTACCTCAGCTGTGATGGGCAATGCAATGGGATATATTTATGTACCGCCGGTGGGTTCCAGGGAGCCACCCATGCTGTCGGTCCACACGGAGTTGTAACTCCATGTGTCCACTTCTAAAGAACAACAGTCTGACTGGGGCATGCAGTGTGGGCCGAAGCCCACCTGCATTAAACCTGACGTTACCTCAGCTGTGATGGGCAATGCAATGGGATATATTTATGTACCGCCGGTGGGTTCCAGGGAGCCACCCATGCTGTGTGTCCACAGGGACTTCACATTAGGGATTTGTACCTGCCAGTGTCTATGTATTAAAAACCCCGGTCAGACTGGGGCATGCAGTGTGGGCCGAAGACCACCTGCATTTAATCGGACGTTACCTCAGCTGTGATGGGCAATGCAATGGGATATATTTATGTACCGCCGGTGGCTTCCTGGGACCCACCCATGCTGTCGGTCCACACGGAGTTGTAACTCCATGTGTCCACTTCTAAAGCACCCCAGTCTGACTGGGGCATGCAGTGTGGGCCGAAGCCCACCTGCATTAAACCTGACGTTACCTCAGCTGTGCTGGGCACTGCAATGGGATACATTTATGTACAGCCGGTGGGTTCCAGGGAGCTACCCATGCTGTGGGTGCACACGGAATTCCCATTGCGGAGTTGTACCTGCCTGTGACTATTTATAAAAAAACCCGGTCTGACTGTGGGGCATGCAGACACCTTAACAGAATGAATAGTGTGTGGCACATGGGTTCCCCATTGCTATGCCCAGGTTTGCAGCTCCTGATGGAGGTGGCACAGGATTGGATTTCTCTTTGCTTCAGTACAGCATTATGGGCTATCTCCCCGCCCCTTTTAAAGAGGGTCGCTGCCTGGCCGTGCCAACCCTCTGCAGTGTGTGCCTGCGGTTCCTCCTCATGGCAGACGCACTTATAAGTAGACATGAGGGTGGTGTGGCTATGTGGCCAGCGTGTGGCATGAGGGCAGCTGAAGGCTGCGCAGGGACACTTTGGTGTGCGCTGTGGACACTGGGTCATGCGGAGGGGGTTTGGGAGCATGTAACCCAGGAGAAGTGGCAGCAAAGTGTCATGCAGGCAGTGAGTGTGCTTTGTTGGAGGTAGTGTGGTGCTTAGCTAAGGTATGCCTTGCTAATGAGGGTTTTTCAGAAGTAAAAATTGTTGGGAGGGGGGGCCCACTCTTGCCGCTATTGTGGCTTAATAGTGTGACCTGGGAACTTGAGATGCAGCCCAACATGTAGCCCCTCGCCTGCCATATCCGTTGCTGTGTCGTTCCCATCACTTTCTTGAATTGCCCAGATTTTCACAAATGAAAACCTTAGCGAGCATTGGCGATATACAAAAATGCTCGAGTCGCCCATTGACTTCAATGGGGTTCGTTACTCGAAATGAACCCTCGAGCATCGCGAAAATTTTGTCTCGAGTAACGAGCACCCGAGCATCTTGGTGCTCGCTCATCTCTACTAGTAACCATTGTTTGGAAGAGGGAGAATAAATTAGCTCTTTCTGAGAGGATCTCTAGCCAGTCTAGTGAATAGAATTACCCTGCAAAAGAGATTAAATTCTGCCTTTGCCTTAACCCCTCATGACTGAAAAATTTAAGTGGATGGCTATATGTGCACTCAATAATCAAATGAAGCATCTGAATGGTCTTTGCTTGGGGCTTACGATCTCTGGGCTTTTGCCTTTGACCTCTGGGTCTGCCCAGAGTCTTTTCCTGGTTCTGCCTATGGCCTTTGTTGGCTCTGTCTATAGCCTTGGTTGGCTCTACCTATGACAGCCCTTGAGGACTCTGCCTATGACAGCCCTAGATGGCTCTGACTATGATAACTCATGATGGCTGTGCCTATGACAGCTCTTGATGGCTGCAATTATGATAGCCCTTGATGGCTCTGCCTATGATAGCCCTTGATGGCTTCACCTATTCCATAATTTCCCTTGATAACTCTGCCTATGGCATAATGGGCCTGGATGGCTCTGCCTATGACATAATGGGCCTGGATGGCTCTGCCTATGACATAATGGCCCTGAATAGCTCTGCCCATAACATAATAGTCCTGGATGGCTATGCCTATACCATGATAGCCCTTATAGCTCTTATGACTTTCCCTGATGGTCTTAATTGCTGTGCAGAACAGTCTTCATGACTTTGCTTATAGCCTTATGGCTCTGCCTAAAGCCTGCTAGCCTGTAGGACTCTGCCTGTAGGCTGTTAAACCTTTATTGCTTTTCCTATAGCCTTATGGCTCTGCCCTGTAGCCTCTTAGCCTTCATAACTTTGCGTATAGCCTCACGACTCTGCATGTAGCCTGTTAGCCTTGATGGTTTTGCCTATAGTCTTATGGCTCTGCCCGTAGCCTGTTAGCCTTGATGGTTTTGCCTATAGTCTTATGGCTCTGCCCGTAGCCTGTTAGCCTTCATGGCTTTGCCTATAGGCCTATAGCTTTGCCTGTAAGCTTTTAGCCTTTGTGGCTTTGCCTATAGGCTTGCGGCTCTACATGTAGCCTATTAGCCTTCATGGCTTTGGCTATAGCCTTATGACTCTGCCTGTAGCCTATTAGCCTTTATGGCTTTGCCTATAGCCTAATGGTCCTGCCTGTAGCCTGTTCGCCTTTATCACTTTGCCTATAGCCTGCCGGCTCTGCATGTAGCCTGTTAGCCTTGATGGTTTTGCCTATAGTCTTATGGCTATGCCCCTAGCCTGTTAGCCTTGATGGTTTTGCTTATAGTCTTATGGCTCTGCCCATAGCCTGTTAGCCTTCATGGCTTTGCTTATAGGCCTATAGCTCTGCATGTATGCTATTAGTCTTTGTGGCTTTGCCTATAGCCTTATGGCTCTTCATGTAGCCTATTAGCCTTCATGGCTTTGGCTATAGCCTTATGACTCTGCCTGTAGCCTATTAGCCTTTATGGCTTTGCCTATAGCCTAATGGCCCTGCCTGTAGCCTGTTCATCTTTATCACTTTGCCTATAGCCTGCCGGCTCTGCCTGTAGCCTGTTAGCCTTTATGGCTTTTGCCTATAGCCTTTATGACTTTGCCTATACCCTTGATGGCTCTATTTTTAGCATAATAGCCTTCATGGCCTTACCTATAACCTTATGGCTTTGCCGATAGGCTTATGATTGGCTGTGGCCTTTGCCTATATTTACACTTTTTTTTAATAAAAAACCCCTAATATATTGCTGCATATGAAACCTATTAAAGACTGAAATCCTAAAATAAAATATAACTTTTATTTAATTTTATTATAAAATCCTACAAGGAAAGGTGAAGGCTTCATAAAAGAAAACTGAATATGTGTTCAGATGATGTATTTACTTATACGTTTCTTCTCAAGCAGTCACACAGGTATAGTAGTGGTGACCTGCTGTAGTTGTCACAATAGTGATATTCTGGTAACTATGATCCTTGTTGTCCCATTTAGTATCAGACAATATAGAAGGAATCCATATCGATTCCGTTATACATCAAGCTCTCATCTGTCAGGCTCAACGCGTTTCCTCGCTTACGCGATTCATCAGGAGCAAAAGTATCATACAGATAGAAACCGATAATTGTCAAGGATCGTACACTCAATTATTTATGCCCAATTGCAGCATAAATTTAAATTAAGCGGATTGAGTGTATGGAGATAAATTACAAGCGTTTCGTACTTCCCCAATAAAATTTGAATGAATAGCGCTATGTAATGTAGAAATCATCTGATCATCTATACAATTGATGAAATTCAAATGGGATACACATCCGCAGGCAATCTTTTATCAGTTGGATATGATCTGCCAGTGCCGAGATCACGGCTATGAAGGGTCCCAGAAAACAATGTGTCTGAACGAGAAGAAAGTTGACAAGTTCCTAACCTCACCTTCTGACCCTAATATCTGAAGGTTTACGTTCCCTCTAAGGGCGCCCACCCACTGGCGTTTGCGATTTTCGTTTGTGAAAAACGCCGCGTTTTCGCGGCTTTTCCATTAATTTCCATTGACTTTCATGGGTGCATTAGGAGAAAAATAAGGACACATATGCAACTGACAGTTCCTATGTTAAAAATCGCAACGCAACGCAAAAAAAACGCCAGTGGACAGGAGTACATTCAATTCTAATTGCTCTTGAGAAAAAACGCAAAACGCAAAGAAAAAAAAATCGCCAGTGGGTGGGCGCCCTTAAACCCAGATAAATCAAGGCTGGAGCTGCTGCCAGATTTATCTGACATTTTTTGTTTTGGTGTACTTACCACTCTCTGTAGCCAGGCTTTCAGCGATAAGTGTTGTTTGCCTGAGCATAGATAGGGATAATAGGCTAGGTTTATTTGCTGTTACCCCTGGGTTTAAGAGGGAACGTAAACCTTCAGATATTAGGGTCAGAAAGTGAGGTTAGGAATCATCTGAACACATTCAGTTTTCTTTTATGAAGCCTTCACCTTTCCTTGTAGGATTTTATAATAAAATTAAATAAAAGTTATATTTTATTTTAGGATTTCAGTCTGTGAATAGAATAGATATATACTGATCCCCTGCAGCAGTGATTTTTGAAACCTATTAAAGCTAGGCTGGCCAACCCATTTCATTACTGATTTGGACTGACGATAATATTGATATAGGACACCGTGAAATACTGTAGTCTAAATGATTTGTGATGACATAACTATAGTTTTTTATTTTGAACTGCTACCTCTAATAAAGTTGGGTAATAGATGTACTAAAGCCATCACATCGTGCTTATAGAACACTCAATGGTGTTAACATGTTGGGAGAAATACTGCTTCTCTGGATTAGGGGTGCACTTTGAATAGGCACCCCTGTGAAGTAAGTGCATTTCTACTTCCAATATTGTGCACTATCTGGAGCACTTGGGTTTTTTCTACTTTGACAGAAAAATTTAAAAAATGATTGCAGTCAGAAGATGGTGACAGAAAATAATTTAAAAAAATTAAATATTTTTTTGAATAAAATTAAAAGTAGTATAGAAAAAATAAAGTATTTAAGTTTGGTATCGTACTAATCATACTGACTCCTAAAATAAAGTTGTCATGTCATTTTTGTTGCAGTATGTACGCCGTAAAACAAGACACACTGAAAGATGCGAAATTTCATTTTTTTTCCATGTCACTCCACTTAGAATTTTTTTTTACATTTTTCAGTACATTTTTTTTTTTTTAAACTCAAAGTTTTTTTTTATTATTGAAATTTTTTCAGATTCACATACACAATAGCCACATTACTCAAACATTACAGCGAAGAATTATTGGCCTTGCCAATGTATCATAACTGCTTCTGAAAGATAAATTCTTTCCCTCCCCAGGTCGCCCCGGCGTCGGGAGCAGAACCGAGGGAGGGAACCAACAGAAAACACTATAGAAGATCCCTTTCGGGAGAATAATGCTGGGGAGCACAGTCTGCAGACTGTAGCTCAAACTCGTAGAATTATGGATATAGAAGAAGAGGGGAGGGGAGGTCAAATGGGAGAAAAGGGGAAATTGGGAGAGGAGGGGATGGAACGGGGTCAGGGGGGTGGGGAGAGGTCCCAAGGCGACTTGCTTCAGGATCCTCTCTCCCTTACCTTCCACTCGTCGGAGCTCCACGTCTCAAGATGTAGGTGCGTCACCGCTCAACGCCCGAGGCCAAGCCCCTCACCCCGAGAAACCGTGTTGTCGCCCGTCTCCTCCGCAACCGGCTGGTGCAGGGGCGGGGAGGTCGTCCCTCCTCCCCTGTCCAGACCCAGGGCCCGGTGTTGTTGTTCAGTGGCTTTCCTTCTCAGGTCTCTCCAGGGGTGCCAGGTAGTAATAAACTGCTCCTGGTTACCCTTTGACCAGCTCGTGATCTCTTCCAGGTTGCATATTAGATTGGCCTTTTCTCTCCACTTGTTTGCTGTGGGCGGGGTTTGTTGGAGCCAGTTCAGAGGTATTAATGCTTTGGCTGCATCAATCAATTGTGCGATTAGCTTGTTTTTGCGCGGGTGAAAATGGGTCGATGGTTTCCACAGGAAAACCTTGTCTGGTGTTAGAGTGAAGTCCGGGGACAGGGCTTTCAGGTCTCTCTCTACCTCCGTCCAGTATCCTGAGATACCTCGGCATTCCCACCAGATGTGGAGGAAGGAGCCCACGTCTCCTCCGCACCTCCAGCACCTATTGTGTGGGGCTAATTTATAGCTGAAAAGCCATTGGGGGGTTTTATACCACCTAACTAATAATTTATAATGACACTCCTGCATAAGGACGCAGGGGGACAGGCCATATGCCAGGCTCAGGATTAGTTTGGTGTCGGCTGTGGAGAGCGAGATCCCCAGTTCTTTCTCCCAGGTAATTATAAAGGTGGGTTTAGCATATAAAGGGGGCGCTATGAAGCTCTTTCTTATAATAGAGATTTTCTTTAAGCCCGATGAGTTTCTTTTCAAGGCGTTTTCGAATTGTGTCTTGGGTCTGGTTGATTTGTGCTTAACCTGGAAGTCATCAAGGACCTTTTTCACATGCGCTTTTTACAGAAAGGAGAGGGAGTTATTGGGGGCTAGGGTGGTCATGATCTCCTCTGACGCATTGTGTGCTAAATTGTGGATGTCTTCCAGCTTACTATTTGCAAATTGTTTCCAGATGCTCATAGAGCCTGAGTCTTGCTGGATCCCTACTAATCTGCCCAGTCCTCTAATGGGTAGCAGTGGCGAAGGGTCTGGCGCAAGCGATTGTTTGAATTTATCCCATGTTTCGCAGGGGCCTCTAAGTAGGGGATTGAATCCTTTTGCCCTATATTAGTGTTTTGACGGGAACCACAGGTCCTCCAATAGGGAATCGTTCTGGGAGGCCTTCGCCAGGTTTTGAAGTATTGGGTCTCTCGCCGGGTAATAATCCTGGATGTTCGGCAAATCCATCCCTCCCTCTGTTCTCCGTCTTGTCATTAAGCTAAACGCTAGTCTGGGTCTTTTTTGTCTCCAGACAAAGCTTGTGAAAAGCGATTTAAGCGATTTAAAGAAAGAGGGGGGTAGGCGGATCGGGATCATGCGCAGTTTGTAAATGATTACGGGGAGTTCATAGGACTTTAGGATGTTTTTCCGCCCAAACCAGGAAAGTAGCGGGAGGTCATATTGCCTCAGTAAGGATTTTGTTTGAGCGATGAGTGGTTGAAAATTATGGAGGTATAAGTCCTCTATCTTTTTGGGTAGCTTCACTCCCAAATAGTCTACCACCGTCTCCGACCATTTGAAGGGTGAACTGGATCTCAGGGAGTCGCTTTGTGCCTTGGGGATTGAGATGTTAAGTATAATGGACTTGTCAAAGTTTACCTTGAAGTTCGAAAGAACTCCAAAGTCTTTTAGCATTGAAATGAGTCTGGGTAGGCTCCTTTCTGGTTTGGTGACCACAAATATTATGTCGTCCGCGAATGCCGCCGCCGACAAGGTGTGTGAGTGGACCTTCAGTCCCCTAATAACTGGGTCCTGTCTTATCCATTGGAGGAGCGGCTCTATGGTGAGGATAAAAAGCGTGGGGGACAAAGGGCAGCCTTGCCTTGTCCCGTTACGAATATCAAATGGTGGCGATAGGGATTCGTTAACTTTAAGTCTAGCATGCGGCTTTGAGTAGAGGGAGAAGATAGCTGCGACAAGAGTGGGGGAGAACTTAAAACTAAGCAGCACTCTTTCCATAAAGATCCAGTTCACCTTATCAAACGCCTTCTCAGCGTCAGTGCTGACGAAGGCAGCAGGTATTTTACGTGTTTGTGCATATTTTGCAGCATGGAGGAGTCTTAAGCAATTTTCCCTTCTCTCTCTTCCCTGAACGAAGCCTGCCTGTTCCGGTGTTATCAGTGCAGGGATAAAGTCTCCCATTCTCCTAGCCAGGAGTTTGGCCCAGATCTTAACGTCTTGGTTTATAAGCGAGATGGGCCTGTAGCTGCTACACTGCTCGGGGTCTTTGCTATCCTTTAATATGAGGGTGATATGCGCTTCCTGTGCTTGCCTGGGGAGTTCAGCTCCACTCAGAAGGGCGTTGAACGTTTCAGCTAATCTGGGGATTAATTGTTTCATGAAGGCCTTATAGTAGGTTAGTGAGAGGCCATCTGGCCCTGGGCTTTTGCCGAGAGGGAAAGATTTGAGGACGTCCTCTATCTCCTTTTCCGTAATCGGGGCTATTAGTGATGAGGCTTCTGCTGCTTTTAGTTTGGGGAGGTTTAGGGACCCGAGGAACGCGTCTATATTTTGCGTCATATTCTGTCCTATTAGGGGGGTCACGCTCCCCTCCAGGTTATAGAGCTTTGTGTAGAAGAGCTGGAATTCTTTCGCAATTTCATGCGTGGAGGAGACCGCGGTTCCCGACTGTGTTTTTATGGAGTGGATCGCATTCCTAGTTCTAGCCTTCTTTAGTAGGGCTGTTGTGAGTTTGCTGCCTCTATTGCCATGGGCGTAGTATGCCTGTTTACGATACAGGTGTTTTTTGTTGTACTTATCTGTAAGGAGACAGCGGAGTTGATGTCTTTGAGAGGTTAGTGTGTCCAGATTGTCTTTTGTTTGGGAGTGTTTAGCGGTCTGTTCGGTTATAGCTATTGATGCTAACAGGTTATCTATTTGTTTTTGTTTTTGCTTTTTTACTTTGGAGCCAAGCGCTATCAATAACCCCCTAACATAGGCCTTGTGGGCCTCCCAACTACAGGCTTTTCAACATTCCCCTCTGAGTTGATACTGAAGTATTCCTCTAGGAGGGTTTCTATCTTAGTTCTATCCTCCAAGGAGTCTAGGAGGGAGTCATTGAGGCGCCACCTCCATTCGCCAGGGACAGGCTGTGGTATGGAGACGTCTAGGTGGATAGGGGAATGGTCGGAGACCGTGATAGACTCAATACAGGCATTCCTGATGTAGGATAGTAAGCCTGGGGAGACGCAGAGGTAGTCGAGTCTTTGGAAAGAAGCATGAAAGAAGGAGTAGTCCCTAGTGGAGGGGTGACGGAGGCGCCAAACATCCAAGACACCCACCACCCGCATAGCTCTATGCAACCTTCTTAGTTTTGTTTGAGGGATTTGGGATCGGCATGTTGAGGAATCTAAAAGCGGATTCAATGTAACATTTAGGTCCCCCCCTAAGATGATATGGCCCACCGCAAATTGTTTTAGGGTCTCTAGTTGTCTGATTAACCAGGGAATTTGATCCACATTTGGTGCGTAGAGATTGACTAGCGTTAATTTTGTGTTTTCAATTGAGCCTTTTAGGAATATCGCTCTGCCCTCTCCGTCCTGCAAAAGGGAATCTAGTTTAAAGGGAACCGACTTGTGTATCATAATGGCAACTCCCTTGGAGGCCGAGACTGGGTTGGTGCTATTGTAGTGTTGTTGGAATCCCATCCCTGGGAGGGTAAAATGTTTGTCTTTTTTGTAATGTGTCTCTTGTAGCATTAGGATGTTTGTCTTACATTTTTTGAGGAGATGGGCGACGTTATGCCTCTTGCCTGGCGAGTTCAGACCTCGGGCGTTGAGCGACGTGATACGCACAGGAGACATGGGCGGGTCCGATTTCCCAGGAGAGGGTCCAAACCTGCAAGTTCAAAAGACGAGAGAGAGAGAATAAGACTGTGACACGAGCTGTCTGCCTTGGCGGTCCCTTGGGGGTTTTATAAAGTGTGGGCGTTAGGGCAAATGCGTCCGAGGGGACCACAGCAAGGGTGGAAGGGGGGATAGAGGTGAGAGTGGGGGAGGAAAAAAGGGGAGGGGAGGAAAGATGTGGGTTTTAAAGAGCAGGCTCACTAGAAAGCCCGTAAGATGTAGTTAGACACAGGGGGATTGAGGATGAGACTGCGGTACTGGAAGGCAGTTCGGGCAGAGGCCGAGTGCTAGGGACGGTGTCCCGTTGTCCAGAACGACACTCGTCCAACTGGGAGTCCCACCAAACCGCAGCCTGGTGGAAAGAGGGGGGTGAGAAACAGTGACAAATTAACAACAGTTAGGCTAGGCCTGGGCCCAGATGGGGCAGGCCTCGCCACTACCAACAGGTCATAATATCTAAGAAAATGAAAACGTAGATGTTATCAACTCCTGTGGGAAACTGTCAGTCAGAGGGAGAGTAAGCATCTCCTCTGTCTAAGTTCCCAACATTAAATTAGCCATGGGTTTCAGCATGACAATTACTCAGGTGGTCTCCTGCAGAGAGCCTTCTTTATTTTTCTTTTTCTTTCCTCTAGGGGATCTGGTGTCTCCTGAGTTCTGGGCGGCCTCCGCCGGAAGTAGAGAGGGGAGCGTAGGGAATTCCGGAAGCGGGAGCCATGAGGGGATGTCGATCGGTTCCATCTCAAGGAGGAGCCAGCATGTCTGCAGGTCCTCTGGTGTACAAATATTGTACCGGTGACCCTTGATGTTAAGTCCCAGTCCAAAAGGAAAGAGCCAGGAATACCTGATGTCCCTGGCTCTCAGTGCCTCCAGTAAGGGTCTCAATAGGCGCCGTTTGGCTAAGGTTGTTGAGGACAGGTCTTGGAAGAACTGAATTGGCGCTCCATCATACAGTGTGTCCTTATTGCGCCTTGCAGAATCCAATACGGCCTGGGTATCTGTGTACGTTAGTAATTTACAGATTACATCCCTAGGCAGATCCGAGCTACCCGGGGGGGGTCGAAGTGATCTGTGGATACGCTCTATTTTAATTAGGGCGGCTCTTTCTTGCCCCAGGAGTTGTGCAAACAGTTCCATCGCGATCTTGGGAAGGGCCTCCGCAGCCCATGTTTCCAGAATACCTTTCATTCTGATATTATTTCGCCTATTGCGATTTTCCAGATCTTCTTGGAGCAATAGGGTTCGATTTAGCTGGAGGTGATGTTCTCTAATCACTTGCTCGAGCTCTGTTGAATGTAAAAATTATTGAGAATGAGGAGGCTTCCAGAGCTTCTACTCTTTTACTTGTGTGCTTGACCTCTTCTTTGATCTCAGCGAGGTCTGAGACAATTGGTTGTAAAGCTTTGGTGATTAGGTCTCTCATGAAGCTTCTGGATACTTGCTCCGTTTCCTCTCCTTCTGATGACTCCTCTCCGTCTCTTTCTATGTTGGTCGGCGGAGGTGCGGATAGATTCAGGGCTTTTTTGCTAGAGGAATGTGGGGATCTGGAAGGTCTCTCCTTAAGGAACCTCTGCATATCTGATTGGCCTTTCGCTGGTCTGGGTGTACTCAGGGAATCGCTGCTTTTATCCCTGTTGTTTTTCCCCATGTTGAATTGGAGTCGGTTCAGGCCCGTTCGTGCGACGAGGTCCACCCCCTGGAATGGTTTTATTCTCGATTCATCAGGAGGGCCCTACTGCCCGGTATCACTTTGAAATGGATCCTGGCGGAGATGATTTGTTACAAGGTTGGACTGTGCAATTAGCGCAGTCTATGTAACGCGCCGTGGGTTGAAAGGCCTCCACTAGTGCGTCCAAGCAGCGCAATAGTCGCGCCCGGTGGAAGCCTATGTGGCAAAGTTCACTCGGGGTCCGTGACCGGGGTCCCCTAAAAAATTCAGGCAGGGCCTGTGTGTGTTCTTTTAAATGAACTGGTGTCTAGTTTCCTTATGTCTGCTCTAATCAGCTGGGGTAGAGCAAGGCAGTAGGAGGCCGGAGGGAAGGAGGGGGGGCCTCAGGTAGGTGTTCCAGTATGGGGTGAGTAGGCAGGGGGGAGAGAGTCTCTGAGTGCCTGTGAGTCAGATGTATTCGCTGTATGACTTGCTTTCAGGTCACTAGCAGGATATAGTCCCACAGTTGTAGATATGGGCTTCAGCAGCACCTTTAAGAATAAAATGCAGGGGTGCAGTGAGGAGGGGTCGCCCTGCTGACAACGGGGGCGGAGCAGCGCCGCCTGGTAGGCTCAGAATTAGGCCTCGTTTGTCTCTTCCCGATGGTGAGGGGAGCTGCTTTCAGTCCCCCCCCCCCCCCTCTGGTCTGGCTGTATTTTCTCCCCCTCCGCAATGGTCACCGCGGCCGCGGCGCCGCTGGCTGCCTGCCAACTTAATCCTCCCCCCTCCAAACCTTTCATCCGGGAAGCCCCTCTGAGGGCTGCCGGACCGTGCCGCTGATGGATGAAGCTGCGGGGGCTTCCGCCTGTCTCTTCCCGCCGTGCGCCTCCGGAGCGGCGCGAAAATTTAGTCCCCGGCCTCCTCCTGTCCACTAGGCCCGAAAGAGCTTCTCTGCCGTATGAGGCCCGGAGCAGCTTGTTTTGTTCCTCAACCTGCGGAGCAGCTTGTGCTGGTGTTAGGCAGCGTTGTCCGGTGTCAGGAGCGCCGGGAGATTTGGTTTTCCCGGTGTGGTGGCAGGAGCTGGGGTCCCGCACGTCTGCACTCTCCGCTGGTTAGGCCACGCCCCCTTTCAGTACATTTTTTGATCATTAAATAGTATCACTAAAAAATACAACTCGTCCCGCAAAAAACAAGACAGCAGCGGGAATGGATAAATAAAAGTTACGATTTTTTAAAGGCGGGAGGAAAAGACAAAAATGGAGAAAATAAGGGCCAGGTCCTCAAGGAGTTAAAGCAGTTCAATTTTTTTGCAGATTTACAATTTAAGGTTCACATAAATGTTTTTGCGCACGCATCTATGCATAAAAAAATTGCATGTGCCATACAAAGAAAAGAGAAAACAATTGATTTCAATAGGTTCATTCATATATGTGCATTCCCAATCGGTGGTCCAGTTTACTACCTGAAACGGGTTTTCTTTGGTCACAGGTATCTGCCAATACCCCTGACTCAGACCCATAATAGTATTGTATTGGGCCCTAGCCAGACAGTCCAACAGCTCATCAGTGCGGGGCTTTGGATAAGCATCAGACACCGTGTTGGCGTTCAACCTCCTGCAGTTAACGCAGAATTGGGTTGTCTGGTCCTCATTTGGTATCAGGACTATAGAGGAGGCCCATGCACTCTGGGACTTCTGGATGATGCCCAGTTGCAACATCTCCTCACTCTCCCACTTCATATCCACCTGTACCTCTGGGAAAACTCGGTAGGTGGACTGCCTAACTGGGGGGTAGCTCCCAGTGTTCACTTGGTGAACTATCAACTAAGCCCTCCTTGCTTTCCCAGTGAAGGTGTATATGAAGGGGAGTACGCCCTCCTGCAGCTGGGACTACTGGTACCCAGAGAGCTGCAGGTGGAAATATGCATCTTTGATGTATCCTCCCACCTGCACGGTGGCTAGCATATCCGCCAGGATCTGTCCCTCGTCGGACACAATGGGGGGTTCTCCATCGAGGTCCCTTAACATCCACAGACTGGCATCAGAATTCCCAGTGGCCTAAGACTCCTGGCTGGAAGCAGCCAGGAGAGAGGTTAAGGGCAGGACCCCATGGGGCCCTTCTAGGGCCAGCTCTAAGCTGTTTCCTGTCCTGCTCACCTATCTTGATGGGGAGGGAAAGGGTCTGGAAGGCAGAGGGTCCCCTGCATTCTGGGGACTCTGGCTGCGGGTGACAGCCAATATGCCAGCTGGATTCTGGAGGAATACCACCTGTCTCAATCCAGTCAGGCATACTTCTGCTCCAGTATTGCTTACCGGTTGGTATGTGCAGGCTCTGACCGAGTACAACTCACATTGCTGCTATATCTTGTGAAGTGTCCCAGAACGTCATCCTGGTCCCCTCCATAATTGTCATATATGTATTGTTTTATGTGGATGCACTGTGCAAAGCTGTCATGTCATTTTCTGTATGTGTGTTGCACAGCTGTAGTGTCTTAACGGTTAACTGTGTTAAAATCATTGCCTGTCAGCTCTGCTGCTGAATGTATGTATCCTACTGTGTCATGTGGTACAAGTGAGGTTATAAATGTGAGTGCCTGAGAGCGGGAATGTGATTGATGATAATCCATCTACCCATGCTGTTGGAGGACCCCCAGTGATGCAGGGAAGCACCTTTAGCTTCCCTGTATTGAAAATGGAGAAGGAGAGGCTATGTAGGAGCTGAGGATCTTCCCTCTTCCCCGATCGGCTGGAGAAACCGCAGGGGCACAGGGGGACACCTCTAGTTTCGTTGTGTCTAATATGGAAACAAAAATTAGGGAGAGCGCCATAGCCAGGAGGAAAGAAATAATTGTATAGGATTCTACTTACCAGGTGTCAGGCGGAGCAACAAAAAAAAAAAACTTTTTGTGTCCCGCCTGCACAGGGAATCCAAGTTCGCCTTTTGTAAGGTTTCTTTGCTGGAGGGTCTTCTTGTATTATCCAGAAGAGTAAATATATGCGTATCTAATAGTACTCAACCATACTGTCCTGGAGAGCAGCAGCTTATAAAAGTACCCCAAAGTTTTTACAAATATATGGGGAAAAGGTAATATAAAAAACAGAAAAAACTTTCTTTACAACTGCGCTACAACATTAACCCTTGAGTAGATAAGGGAATAAGCTTCTAGAAAACCGCAGTTAAATAGCAAGCAAATTTTTTTATTCCCCAAAAAGCAATCAAATACAAATATAACGTTATATTTGTATTTGATTGCATTTTGGGGAATAAAAAAATTTGCTTGCTATTTAACTGCGGTTTTCTAGAAGCTTATTCCCTTATCTACTCAAGGGTTCATGTGTCTAATATAGAGGAGAAGGAGAGATATCCCTACTGCATGTGAAACGCATGGAAGAAACAAGGGTGTTACTAAATTTCCCAGAGTGAGAGCAACCCCCGAATAATTCTGTATACAGGGACCCACCATACCAGGTACTTATTCACAACACGGGTATCTTTTTCCTGTGTGGCCGTCTGCTGTAAGGATCACCACACAGAGGTAATTAATTGTGGAACCCACACGGATGTTGTGCGGGGTGCATCTAGGCTAAGCTGTCTTTCTGAGTAATTTTGTCTGCCAGAATGTATGTGGAGTGACCTCTACACTTTTCCTCCTCCAGAGTACTCCCAAATTCCAGGACCAGTGACATATAGATAACATGGACTATAGGACCGTGTTGTTCCTGTGTATCCTCCCAACCTCGGAGCCCTAGCCTACAATTGCTGCAAGTGAATTGTACCTGTAACTGCCTGTTTATTCATTAAAGTTTTATTGGGCCTTAACTGTTCCTAAGGACCCGAGGTACTACACACAAGTCTCCGTGTTATTACTCCGCCACTTAGAATAACGGTGTGAAGGAACGGTGTTGTCACGATGTGATATCTACTACAACCCCCATCATCCCCTTTATTGGCACTCCCAGCCAATGAAGTGTCAAAGCTTGGTTGCAATCTATACTGGCCTTGGTTGCATGTCATCCCTCTGGGACCAGAGCATGGTAAGTACCCCCATGACACGTCAGCACTTAACCCTCCCATCTCTTCACGTTAACCAGGTGTCCAGGGTCACCCCTCTGGGGTCTTGCACTTGGACCACTGTACAAAGGGTATCAGACAATCATCAGTGACATCAGTGACATCATACACAGGTGTGACATCACTGAATTTCACCGTGTCACAGGATACCTCAACATCATTACGCTATGGCAGTTCAGTGAGCTCAATAGGGATGCACATCGCATCCTCACTGTCACCGCTACACCCTTGCAGAGCATCACCAACCTCTGCAGGAACACAAATGACATCAACATTTTTATTCACAGAGACATTGACATTATCCTTGTGCATTTCATCAGATCTTGGCAATACATTTACAGGCAGATCATCTTATACCTCCATCTCCCGCACTCCAATCCAGATAAATCTGGGCCATCGGCAGGGTAGGGTGGGTGTCCCAATTCCCATCATAGTCCTAGTCCTTCTTGGAATTATGTCCTTGAGGGACACCAGTTCAGGGCAGATGATGGTCATTTCTGCACCAGTATCATGCAGCCCCACAGTCACAGTCTTTCCCACAGTGACGGCTTTCAGGTCGCCGGTGTCCTTTCTAGCACCCCCACCCGCCAAGATAATATTTGCAGCAGGTGCAGGGGGCTTGCAGAAGGGGGTCTGTCTTCTTCATGTCGGCGCAGGTGGCACTAACATGGCTCACTTTGTTGCAGGAAAAACATCTGCGGGTATCCATAAAAGGCCTGGAGGGGGGAGGGAAAACAGAGCCCATTGGGTATCTAGGGAGAAGGGGGGAGAGTTTGTCAGAGTCACTGTTCTGCTTACCCCCTCTCCAGCTGGTTCCAGATTTTCGCAGGTCCAGCCTCTGGTTGGCGACATAGCTGTCCGTGTTTTTGGGCTGATAGTCCAGAATGAACTGGCGTATGTTGGCGGTACCAGTCTCCAGAAACTGCTCCTTCAGCACCATATCCTCCAGGTTCTCAGACTCAGGGATGCTTTGATGACCTCGTAGTCACCATTGTGTTCTTGGGGCATTTCCATAAACACCCCCAGAGTCTTGCCTATAAGCCCTGAGGTCAAGTACCTGGCCCATTGCTCGGTGGACAGCTGGTACTGGCAGCAGTCCTTTTCAAACTCCAACAGAAAACTGTCCAGGTCCCGATCTTCCCCTAGGACATGGAAGCATTCTTGCTGGGGTTGCACGGTCCTCATACCACTGAACTCACCTGTCTGTGGTGTTGAACTCCGCACCTTGACTCTGCCATCTGCAGCTAGTGCTCATGCTCTGTGCAATATTCTGCAGCTGGGGCCTCTCTTTCAGCCTGGTGTTCTGCAGTTGCGACCTCTCTTTCAGCCTGGTGTTCTGCAGCCTCACATTCTGCCTTGTGCTCTGCAGCTCTGTTCATCTCGATGAGTAGCTGTAGATGTAGAGGCGGATTCTCTGTGGCCAACCGCTGCAGGACCATCTGGTTAACCCATATCAAGTCCGGCTGAGGGCATCTGTTGCCTGGGACTTGACCCATGGCCTGCTGTGCTGTTGAGACCTCCATTCCTTGTATGGGACCTGCTGCGAGTGGCTGCCAGGCATCATCCCGTATTAGTCGGGTTGCCATCTGGTGTCTCGTCATCCCGGGTGTATCCGGGAGTCTTTCCGCACAGCAGACAATCAGCACTTTCTTGCTCTGCATCGTATAAGCAGCTGCCATCTCCACAGTTGCTTGCCAAACAAAAGAGAGAATAGAAAACAAGAAGTGGGGGCTGTCTGAGGGTACACACAGTATAGCCTTACTTTGTTGTATCCTATAGACCCGGTACCAGAAATGGCAAGGCGGCGCTTTGTCAAGGATTTTTTCAGAGTCTGAAGGTAGGGTCAAACACAGACTGCACAATTCTGTCCCCAAGAAATTTTGGGGGTATTCTGCACCTAGCAAACCTACTAGCAAGGCTTTAAGAAAGATATGAAAATGATCATTTCCTGAGTCGCCCCTCTAAGAATGTGGAGCTTGTTTTAAAAAATGGACAGTGGATGCAAAAAGACCAACTATATGTTCCTAAGGGTAGTCAACTTGAAGTCCTTAGACTGGTCCATGACTCCAAGCTTGCCGGTCACCTTGGGATCACGAAAACCTTGGAACTCTTGCTTCATTCTTTTTGGTGGCCTGAGTGTAGGAGTGATGTGAAGAGATATGTCACCTTTTGCGACACATACTTAAAACAAGACACTACAGGCTCGCCCTCTGGATTTTCTACAGCCCCTTCCAGTTCCATGCAAGCCATGGGGATCGATTATATATGGACTTCATTGTGGATCTGCCACTCTCAAAAGGAATGACTACCATTCTGGCCGTCATGGACCGACTTATGAAGATGGCCCACTTCATCCCCATCAAAGGAATTCCCACCGCCGAGCACACCGCAGAGATTTCCAGACTACATGGCATTCCTGATGATGTCGTCTCTGGGTAAGCCTGTAATCATCCTCTCATCCTACAGCAGATGCTTTGCTCCCCTGGCTCTGGAGGTTATGAAGGGAAGTTACTTTCTTTACCACATAGGATTCTGCTCCTGCAGTTGTGGGAGAACCCTTTAGTGGTGGTATAATCACTGGATTGTTGCAGTTGGCTTGCAGACCTGTGGTCTTTCATCATCAGATGAAGTTCAGGTGTGTACTGCTCTTGGAAGTGCCTAGTAAACACTGATGTGAGGGAGTTGTTAGAAGAAATGAGCACTTTCTGAGAGAGGATCTCCATCCAGTCCAGTGAGTAGAATCACCCTGCATAAAGATTGAATTGTGCCTTTGCCCTAACCTTTCATGAATGAAAAATTTAAGGAGATGGCTATGTGTGCGCTCAATAATTAGGTTAAGGAACTGCATGGTCTTTGCTTGGGGCTTATGACCTCTAGGCTTTGCTTATGGTCTCTGTGCCTTGCCTTTGGCCTCTGGCTCTGCCTATGACCTTTCATGGCTCTGCCTATGGTCTGATAGGCTTTGTTGGCTCTGCCTGTGATAGCCTTTGTTGGCTCTGCCTATGATAGCCTTTGTTGGCTCTGCCTATAATAGCCTTTGATGGCTCTGACTATGATAGCCTTTGATAGCATAGTAGTCCTGTATGGCTCTGCCTATAGCATAATAACCCTGGATGGCTCAGTCTATCGCAATACTGTCCTGGAGGGCACTGAAAATAGCATAACGATCCCTATAGTTCTTATGGCTTGGCCTATGGTATTACAACTAAGCCTGCAGCCTGATAGCCTTCATGGGTCTACTTATAGCTTTATGCCTGTAGCTTAAAAGCCTTTATGGCTCTACAACACAGGAGGATAACAGGCTGGACTAGATGGACATTGTCTTCTTTCGGCCTTACATACTATGTTATGTTACTATGTTACTTATAGCATATTAGCTTCATGGCTTTGCCTATAGCATAATAGCTCTTATAGCTTTGTCTAATAGTCTTATGGCCCTGCCTGATAGCCCTTATGGCTCTGCCCGATAGGCTTTATGGCTCTGCCTGATAACCTGTATGACTTAGCTTTTAGTCTTACGGCTCTGCCTGTAGCCTGACAGCATTTATGCCTTTGCCTATAGCCGTATGGCTTAACCTATAGCTTTTATGACTCTGCCTGTAGCCTGTTAGCCTTTATGGCTTTGTCTATAGCCTTATGGCTTTATTTATAGCATTAATGCATCTGCTTGTAGTCTGTTAGTCTTTATGACTTTGTCTATAGCCTTACGGCTCTGCCTGGAGCCTGTTAGCCTTTATGTTTTTGCCTATAGCCTTTATGGTTTTGCCTATAGTCTTCAAACCTTTTGTATATAGCCTTTATGTATTTTGTCTATAGACTGATAGCCTTTATGACTTTGCCTATAGCCTTGTTGGCTCTACTTATAGCATAGTAGCCTTTATGGCTTTACCTATAACCTTAAGGCTTTGCCAATAGCCTTATGGCCAGTTCTGGCTTTTGTCTATAACCTTTGTGGTTTTGGCTTTGTGGGCTTTGTGGCCTCGGCATCATCGCCTAAAAGTCTTTTATGACTTTATCTGTAGCTTTTATGACTTTGAGGCTTTGCCTATAGCCTTTGTGGTTTTTGTCGGTTTTTGCCTTGGGGCCTAGCGGCCTTTGTGGGGTTTTTTTTTCAACTTTTGGGGTTTACCTATGGTTTATAGCTAGAGATGAGCGAACGTACTCGTCCGAGCTTGATGCTCGAGTGAATATTAGGGTGCACCGTGCGATGTTCGGGTTACTTTCACTTTCAACTCTGAGACGTTAGCACGCTTTTCTGGCCAATTGAAAGACAGGGAAGGCATTACAACTTCCCCCTGTGATGTTCCAGCCCTATACCACCCCCCTGCTGTGAGTGGCTGGGGAGATCAGGTGTCACCCGAGTATAAAAATCGGCCCCTCCCGCGGCTCGCCTCAGATGCGTTGTGACTTAGCTGAGGGAAAGTGCTATCGTGCTGGAGCTGCTGTAGGGAGAGTGTTAGGAGTTAGTGTAGGCTTCAAGAACCCCAACGGTCCTTCTTAGGGCCACATCTAACAGTGTGCAGTACTGTGGAGTTAGCAGCTGTTAGCAGTGTTGCACATTTTTTATTTTTTTTTCAAATCGGCCGTGCAGAGCATTGCGCCCTGCAGTAATACTCCAGGGACAGAATTGTGTAGGCAGGGCCAGAAGACATATTTTATTGATTGAATATAGTCAGTGGGCCTTTCCTTTAAAAAAAAGGGCAAAAATTCTATTTGGCCTGCAGGCTTGCGCCAATTTATTTCCTGGCTGGGAAATCACCGCTGTGCTGCAGTTAATAACACTGCAACACTGCAGTTCTGTGACACACAGCAGGGCCACAACACATTTATTATTGATTGAATATAGTCAGTGGACCTTTCCTTTAAAAAAAAAAGGGCAAAAATTCTATTTGGCCTGCCTCTGACAGTCCTCAGCGTTCTGGGTACGTGTGTGCTGGGTGGAGAACGTAAAAAAAATCATACGCAGCTAGCTAAGTTTAACAGCAGGCTTGCGCCAATTTATTTCCTGGCTGGGAAATCACCGCTCTGCTGCAGTTAATAACACTGCAACACTGCAGTTCTGTGACACACAGCAGGGCCACAACACATTTATTATTGATTGAATATAGTCAGTGGACCTTTCCTTTAAAAAAAACGGGCAAAAATTCTATTTGGCCTGCCTCTGACAGTCCTCAGCGTTCCGGGTACGTGTGTGCTGGGTGGAGAACGTAAAAAAAATCATACGCAGCTAGCTAAGTTTAACAGCAGGCTTGCGCCAATTTATTTCCTGGCTGGGAAATCACCGCTCTGCTGCAGTTAATAACACTGCAACACTGCAGTTCTGTGACACACAGCAGGGCCACAACACATTTATTATTGATTGAATATAGTCAGTGGGCCTTTCTTTTTAAAAAAAGGGCAAAAATTCTATTTGGCCCGCCTCTGACAGTCCTCAGCGTTCTGGGTACGTGTGTGCTGGGTGCAGAACGTAAAAAAAATCATACGCAGCCAGCTAAGTTTAACAGCAGGCTTGCGCCAATTTATTTCCTGGCTGGGAAATCACCGCTCTGCTGCAGTTAATAACACTGCAACACTGCAGTTCTGTGACACAAAGCAGGGCCACACAACACATTTTTTAATTGATTGAATATAGTCAGTGGGCCTTTCCTTTAAAAGAAAAAGGGCAAAAATTCTATTTGGCCTGCAGGCTTGCGCCAATTTATTTCCTGGCTGAGAAATCACCGCTCTGCTGCAGTTAATAACACTGCAACACTGCAGTTCTGTGACACACAGCAGGGCCACAACACATTTATTATTGATTGAATATAGTCAGTGGGCTTTTCCTTTAAAAAAAAAGGGCAAAAATTCTATTTGGCCTGCCTCTGACAGTCCTCAGCGTTCTGGGTACGTGTGTGCTGGGTGGAGAACGTAAAAAAAATCATACGCAGTCAGCTAAGTTTAACAGCAGGCTTACCCCAATTTATTTCCTGGCTGGGAAATCACCGCTCTGCTGCAGTTAATAACACTGCAACACTGCAGTTCTGTGACACACAGCAGGGCCACAACACATTTATTATTGATTGAATATAGTCAGTGGGCCTTTCCTTTAAAAAAAAAGGGCAAAATTCTATTTGGCCTGCCTCTGACAGTCCTCAGCGTTCTGGGTACGTGTGTGCTGGGTGGAGAACGTAAAAAAAATCATACGCAGCCAGCTAAGTTTAACAGCAGGCTTGCGCCAATTTATTTCCTGGCTGAGAAATCACCGCTCTGCTGCAGTTAATAACACTGCAACACTGCAGTTCTGTGACACACAGCAGGGCCACAACACATTTATTATTGATTGAATATAGTCAGTGGGCCTTTCCTTTAAAAAAAAAGGGCAAAATTTCTATTTGGCCTGCCTCTGACAGTCCTCAGCGTTCTGGGTACGTGTGTGCTGGGTGGAGAACGTAAAAAAAATCATACGCAGCCAGCTAAGTTTAACAGCAGGCTTGCGCCAATTTATTTCCTGGCTGGGAAATCACCACTCTGCTGCAGTTAATAACACTGCAACACTGCAGTTCTGTGACACACAGCAGGGCCACAACACATTTATTATTGATTGAATATAGTCAGTGGGCCTTTCTTTTTAAAAAAAGGGCAAAAATTCTATTTGGCCCGCCTCTGACAGTCCTCAGCGTTCTGGGTACGTGTGTGCTGGGTGCAGAACGTAAAAAAAATCATACGCAGCCAGCTAAGTTTAACAGCAGGCTTGCGCCAATTTATTTCCTGGCTGGGAAATCACCGCTCTGCTGCAGTTAATAACACTGCAACACTGCAGTTCTGTGACACAAAGCAGGGCCACACAACACATTTTTTAATTGATTGAATATAGTCAGTGGGCCTTTCCTTTAAAAGAAAAAGGGCAAAAATTCTATTTGGCCTGCAGGCTTGCGCCAATTTATTTCCTGGCTGAGAAATCACCGCTCTGCTGCAGTTAATAACACTGCAACACTGCAGTTCTGTGACACACAGCAGGGCCACAACACATTTATTATTGATTGAATATAGTCAGTGGGCTTTTCCTTTAAAAAAAAAGGGCAAAAATTCTATTTGGCCTGCCTCTGACAGTCCTCAGCGTTCTGGGTACGTGTGTGCTGGGTGGAGAACGTAAAAAAAATCATACGCAGTCAGCTAAGTTTAACAGCAGGCTTACCCCAATTTATTTCCTGGCTGGGAAATCACCGCTCTGCTGCAGTTAATAACACTGCAACACTGCAGTTCTGTGACACACAGCAGGGCCACAACACATTTATTATTGATTGAATATAGTCAGTGGGCCTTTCCTTTAAAAAAAAAGGGCAAAATTCTATTTGGCCTGCCTCTGACAGTCCTCAGCGTTCTGGGTACGTGTGTGCTGGGTGGAGAACGTAAAAAAAATCATACGCAGCCAGCTAAGTTTAACAGCAGGCTTGCGCCAATTTATTTCCTGGCTGAGAAATCACCGCTCTGCTGCAGTTAATAACACTGCAACACTGCAGTTCTGTGACACACAGCAGGGCCACAACACATTTATTATTGATTGAATATAGTCAGTGGGCCTTTCCTTTAAAAAAAAAGGGCAACATTTCTATTTGGCCTGCCTCTGACAGTCCTCAGCGTTCTGGGTATGTGTGTGCTGGGTGGAGAACGTAAAAAAAATCATACGCAGCCAGCTAAGTTTAACAGCAGGCTTGCGCCAATTTATTTCCTGGCTGGGAAATCACCGCTCTGCTGCAGTTAATAACACTGCAACACTGCAGTTCTGTGACACACAGCAGGGCCACAACACATTTATTATTGATTGAATATAGTCAGTGGGCCTTTCCTTTAAAAAAAAAGGGCAAAAATTCTATTTGGCCTGCTTCTGACAGTCCTCAGCGTTCTGGGTACGTGTGTGCTGGGTGGAGAACGTAAAAAAAATCATACGCAGCCAGCTAAGTTTAACAGCAGGCTTGCGCCAATTTATTTCCTGGCTGGGAAATCACCGCTCTGCTGCAGTTAATAACACTGCAACACTGCAGTTCTGTGACACACAGCAGGGCCACAACACATTTATTATTGATTGAATATAGTCAGTGGGCCTTTCCTTTAAAAAAAAAATGGCAAAAATTCTATTTGGCCTGCAGGCTTGTGCCAATTTATTTCCTGGCTGGGAAATCAAATCACTGGTAATACAGCATGCTGAGGGGTAGGGGTAGGCCTAGAGGACGTGGACGCGGCCGAGGACGCGGACGCGGCCGAGGACGCGTAGGCCCAAGTGAGGGTGTGGGCACAGGCCGAGCTCCTGATCCAGGTGTATCGCAGCCGACTGCTGCGCGATTAGGAGAGAGGCACGTATCAGGCGTCCCCACATTCATCGCACAATTAATGGGTCCACGCGGGAGACCTTTATTAGAAAATGAGCAGTGTGAGCAGGTCCTGTCGTGGATGGCAGAAAGTGCTTCGAGCAACCTATCGTCCACCCACAGTTCTGCGCCGTCCAGTGCTGCAAATCCGAATCCTCTGGCTGCTGCTCCTCCTTCCTCCCAGCCTCCTCACTCCACTACAATGACACATGCTCAGGAGCGGGAAGACTCCCAAGAACTGTTCTCGGGCACCTGCTCAGATTGGGCAGCAGTGGTTCCTCTACCACCAGAGAAGTTTATCGTCACTGATGCCCAACCATTGGAAAGTTCCCGGGGTCCGGGGGATGAGGCTGGGGACTTCCGGCAACTGTCTCAAGACCTTTCAGTGGGTGAGGAGGACGATGACGATGAGACACAGTTGTCTATCGGTGAGGTAGTAGTAAGGGCAGTAAGTCCGAGGGAGGAGCGCACAGAGGATTCGGAGGAAGAGCAGCAGGACGATGAGGTGACTGACCCCACCTGGTTTGCAATGCCTACTCAGGACAGCTCTTCAGAGGGGGAGGCAAGGGCAGCAGCAGGGCAGGTTGCAAGAGGCAGTGCGGTGTCCAGGGGTAGAGGCAAGGCCAGACCGAATAATCCACCAACTGTTTCCCAAAGCGCACCCTCGCGCCATGCCACCCTGCAGAGGCCAAGGTGCTCTAAGGTCTGGCAGTTTTTCACAGAGACGCTTGACGACCGACGAACAGTGGTGTGCAACCTGTGTCGCGCCAAGATCAGCCGGGGAGCCACCACCAACAGCCTCACCACCACCAGCATGCGCAGACATATGATGGCCAAGCACCCCACAAGGTGGGACGAAGGCCGTTCACCGCCTCCGGTTTGCACCGCTGCCTCTCCCCCTGTGCCCCAACCTGCCACTGAGATCCAACCCCCCTCTGAGGACACAGGCACTACCGTCTCCTGGCCTGCACCCACACCCTCACCTCCGCTGTCCTCGGCCCCATCCACCAATGTCTCGCACCGCACCGTCCAGCCGTCGCTAGCGCAAGTGTTTGAGCGCAAGCACAAGTACGCCGCCACGCACCCGCACGCTCAAGCGTTAACCGTCCACATAGCCAAATGTATCAGCCTTGAGATGCTGCCGTATAGGGTTGTGGAAACGGAGTCCTTCAAAAGTATGATGGCGGCGGCGGCCCCGCGCTACTCAGTTCCCAGTCGCCACTACTTTTCCCGATGTGCCATCCCAGCCCTGCACGACCACGTCTCCCGCAACATTGTACGCGCCCTCACCAACGCGGTTACTGCCAAGGTCCACTTAACAACGGACACGTGGACAAGCACAGGCGGGCAGGGCCACTACATCTCCCTGACGGCACATTGGGTGAATTTAGTGGAGGCTGGGACAGAGTCAGAGCCTGGGACCACTCACGTCCTGCCCACCCCGAGAATTGCGGGCCCCAGCTCGGTGGTGGTATCTTCGGCGGTGTATGCTTCCTCCACTAAACCACACTCCTCCTCCTCCTCTGCAACCTCTGTCTCGCAATCTAGATGTGTCAGCAGCAGCAGGACGTCGCCAGCAGTCGGTGTCGCGCGGCGTGGCAGCACAGCGGTGGGCAAGCGTCAGCAGGCCGTGCTGAAACTACTCAGCTTAGGAGATAAGAGGCACACGGCCCACGAACTGCTGCGGGGTCTAACAGAGCAGACCGACCGTTGGCTTGCGCCGCTTAGCCTCCAACCGGGCATGGTCGTGTGTGACAACGGGCGTAACCTCGTGGCGGCTCTGCAGCTCGGCAGCCTCATGCACGTGCCATGTCTGGCCCACGTCTTTAATTTGGTGGTTTAGCGCTTTCTGAAAAGCTACCCACGCTTCTCAGACCTGCTTGTAAAGGTGCGCTGGCTCTGCGCACATTTCCGCAAGTCCCACACGGACGCTGCCACCCTGCGCACCCTGCAACATCGGTTTCATCTGCCAGTGCACCGACTGCTGTGCGACGTGCCCACACGGTGGAACTCTACGCTCCACATGTTGGCCAGGCTCTATGAGCAGCGTAGAGCTATAGTGGAATACCAACTCCAACATGGGCGGCGCAGTGGGAGTCAGCCTCCTCAATTATTTTCGGAAGAGTGGGCCTGGTTGGCAGACATCTGCCAGGTCCTTGGAAAGTTTGAGGAGTCTACCCAGGTGGTGAGCGGGGATGCTGCAATCATTAGCGTCACCATTCCTCTGCTATGCCTCTTGAGAAGTTCCCTGCAAAGCATAAAGGCAGATGCTTTGCGCTCGGAAACGGAGGCGGGGGAAGACAGTATGTCGCTGGATAGTCAGAGCACCCTCCTGTCTATATCTCAGCGTGTTGAGGAGGAGGAGCATGAGGAGGATGAGGAGGAGGGGGAAGAGACAGCTTGGCCCACTGCTGACGGTACCCATGCTGCTTGCCTGTCATCCTTTCAGCGTGTATGGCCTGAGGAGGAGGAGGAGGAGGAGGAGGAGGAGGATCCTGAAAGTGATCTTCCTAGTGAAGACAGCCATGTGTTGCGTACAGGTACCCTGGCACACATGGCTGACTTCATGTTAGGATTAGAGATGAGCGAACACCAAAATGTTCGGGTGTTCGTTATTCGTAACGAACTTCCCGTGATGCTCGAGGGTTCGTTTCGAACAACGAACCCCATTGAAGTCAATGGGCGACCGGAACATTTTTGTATTTCGCCGATGCTCGCTAAGGTTTTCATGTGTGAAAATCTGGGCAATTCAGGAAAGTGATGGGAATGACACAGTGACGGATAGGGCAGGCGAGGGGCTACATGGTGGGCTGCATCTCAAGTTCACAGGTCCCACTATTAAGCCACAATAGCGGCAAGAGTGCCCCCCCCCCCCCCCCCCCACTGTCAGCATAAAGATCGTCCTCCTCTGGCACAGCTGTAACAGCTGTAGCAGAGAAGAACGATGTTTGCCCATTGAATTCAATGGAACCGGCAATACAGCCGACTCCACTGAATGCAATGGGCTGCCGGCGATCGCAGGATGAATGGTCGGAAAGGGGTTAAATATATAACCCCTTTCCTGCAATTCATCCAGAAATGTGTTACACTAAAAATATATACCGGCGTATAAGGCGACGGGGCGTATAAGACGACCCCCCAACTGTCACCTTATACGCCGGTAATACAGTGGAGCAAAGAATAAAAAGCATTACTTACGTTTTTAGATGATCTGCGGCGCTCCTGCAGGCTGTCACTCCCTCCTGGTCCACGGCAGACAAGCTTTCTCCACGAAAGACTTTAAATCCCTGCCTCCAGAAGCACATGTGCCTTCAGCCAATCACAGCCAATGACAATGATGTCATTGAATGGCTGTGATTGGCTGTGTTTCTGGAGGCGGGGATTTCAAGCCTTGAAATCCCCGCCTCCAGAAACACAGCCAATCACAGCCATTCAATGACATCATTGTCATTGGCTGTGATTGGCTGAAGGCACATGTGCTTCTGGAGGCAGGGATTTAAAGTCTTTCGTGGAGAAAGCTTGTCTGCCGTGGACCAGGAGGGAGTGACAGCCTGCAGGAGCGCCGCAGATCATCTAAAAACGTAAGTAATGCTTTTTATTCTTTGCTCCACTGTATTACCGGCGTATAAGGTGACAGTTGGGGGGTCGTCTTATACGCCCCGTCGCCTTATACGCCGGTATATATTTTTAGTGTAACACATTTCTGGATGAATTGCAGGAAAGGGGTTATATATTTAACCCCTTTCCGACCATTCATCCTGCGATCGCCGGCAGCCCATTGCATTCAGTGGAGTCGGCTGTATTGCCGGTTCCATTGAATTCAATGGGCAAACATCGTTCTTCTCTGCTACAGCTGTTACAGCTGTGCCAGAGAAGAAGGATTTGTCTTCTATATGTTCTCAATGGGGTCAGCGCTGCTGCCGCTGGCCCCATTGAGCGCATATAGAATGCATCCATAGCGAGCAGCGGGAGGGGCAGATTTCAATACTCGGGTGACACCTTATCTCCCCAGCCACTCACAGCAGGGGGGTGGTATAGGGCTTAAACGTTGCAGGGGGAAGTTGTAATGCCTTCCCTGTCTTTATATTGGCCAAAAAAAAGCGCTAACGTCTCAGGGAAGAAAGTTTAATTTACCAGAACACCGCATGGTGTTCGTTACGAATAACGAACATCCCGAACACCCTAATATTCGCACGAATAGCAAGCTCGGACGAACGCGTTCGCTCATCTCTAGTTAGGATGCCTTTCTCGTGACCCTCGCGTTGCACGTATTCTGGCCACTACGGATTACTGGGTGTACACACTGCTCGACCCACGGTATAAGGAGAACCTTTCCACTCTCATTCCCGAAGAGGAAAGGGGTTCGAGAGTGTTGCTATACCACAGGACCCTGGCGGACAAGCTGATAGTAAAATTCCCATCCGACAGCGCTAGTGGCAGAAGGCGCAGTTCCGAGGGCCAGGTAGCAGGGGAGGTGCGGAGATCAAGCAGCATGTACAGCACAGGCAGTGCAACACTCTTTAAGGCCCTGGACAGCTTTATGGCTCCCCAGCAAGACTGTGTCACCGCTCCCCAGTCAAGGCTGAGTCGGCGGGAGCACTGTAAAAGGATGGTGAGGGAGTACGTAGCCGATCGCACGACCGTCCTCCGTGACACCTCTGCCACCTACAACTACTGGGTGTCGAAGCTGGACACGTGGCCTGAACTCGCGCTGTATGCCCTGGAGGTGCTTGCTTGTCCTGCGCCTAGCGTCTTGTCAGAGAGGGTGTTTAGTGCGGCTGGGGGAATCATCACAGATAAGCGTACCCGCCTGTCAACCGACAGTGCCGACAGGCTTACACTCATCAAGATGAACAAAGCCTGGATTTCCCCAGACTTCTCTTCTCCACCAGCGGACAGCAGCGATACCTAAGCGTAGGCTGCACCCGCGGATGGAAGCATCGTTCTCTATCACCATCCAAAACGGGGACATTTCTGCTTCATCAATCTGTGTATAATATTCCTCCTCCTCCTCCTGCTCCTCCTCCTGAAACCTCACGTAATCACGCCGAACGGGCAATTTTTCTTAGGGCCACAAGGCTCACTCATAATTTTTCTAAACCATTTTTATACGTTTCAATGCTCTTAAAAGCGTTGAAACTTTAACTTGAACCAATTTTTCGTTAAACTGGGCTGCCTCCAGGCCTAGTTACCACTTAAGCCACATTAACCAAAGCGATTAATGGGTTTCACCTGCCATCTTGGTTGGGCATGGCCAATTTTTTCTGAGGTACATAAGTACTGTTGGTACACCAATTTTTTTGGGCCCTCACCTACCGTGTAATCATAGTAATTTCTATGTTCTTCGCCTGCACTCATGGTACAGAAAGGTGTGTGGGGTTGGCCTACACTTTAGCTACATAAATGTAACTGGGGCCTTGTCTATACTGCAGCTACTGAAATGTGAAAGAGACTGTTATCTCCCTAAACTGCTGCAATGGGAATGTTACTAGGGCCTGTCTTGAGTGCTACTATTACTGAAATGAAACTAAGACTGCGCTCCCCCTATACTGCTGCTAGTGATATGTTAGTGGGGCCTGTCCCTAATGCTACCGCTGAAATGTTAATAATTCTGGGCTCTGCCTATACCGCTGCTAATGGTATGTCACTGGGGTGTGGAAACAGAGGCTTCACAAAGACATGATGGCGGCGAGGCCATTTCCCACCAACGCTGTTACTGTTAAGGTGAATATAACCACGGACACGTGTAGAGGACACATAGTGCCTCCAAAACATCCCCCTCCTCCTCCAACAATGAAAACATTCTTGGCAAATACCTTTGCATTGGTCCGTCTGGTGGCAGTCCAAGAATTTCACCTTTAACGACAAAACAAGAGAGCACCACCACCATCCCCCCGCCACGGCCCACTTAATCCTGGCCACATTCCGAAAACCAACTACATAAAACCGCGCTACTAGGTCCGCAGTCACCACCACATTACCACCAACGAGGTTACTGTTAAGGTACATATTACCAGTCTGACTGGGGCATGGATTGTGGGCCGAAGCCCACCTGTATTGTATCTGACGTTAGCTCTGCTGAGTAGGGCACTGCAATGGGATATATTTATGTACCGCCGGTGGGTTCCAGGGAACCACCCATGCTGTGGGTCCACACGGAGTTGTAACTGCATCTGTCCACTTGTAAAGAACCCCAGTCTGACTGGGGCATGCAGTGTGGGCCGAAGCCCACCTGCATTAACCACGACATTACCTCAGCTGTGATGGGCAATGCAATGGGATTTATTTATGTACCGCCGGTGGCTTCCTGGCACCCACCCATGTTGTGGGTCCACAGGGAGTTGTTACTACATCTGTCCACTTGTAAAGAACCCCAGTCTGACTGGGGCATGCAGTGTGGGCGGAAGCCCACCTGCATTAACCACGACATTACCTCAGCTGTGATGGGCAATGCAATGGGATATTTTTATGTACCACCGGTGGGTTCCAGGGAGCCACCCATGCTGTAGGTGCACACGGAGTTTAATCTACATCTGTCCACTTGTAAAGAACCCCAGTCAGACTGGAGCATACAGTGTGGGCCGAAGCCCACCTGCATTAACCACGACATTACCTCAGCTGTGATGGGCAATGCAATGGGATTTATTTATGTACCGCCGGTGGCTTCCTGGCACCCACCCATGCTGTGGGTCCACAGGGAGTTGTTACTACATCTGTCCACTTGTAAAGAACCCCAGTCAGACTGGGGCATGCAGTGTGGGCCGAAGCCCACCTGTATTAAGCACGACATTACCTCAGCTGTGATGGGCAATGCAATGGGATATTTTTATGTACCACCAGTGGGTTCCAGGGAGCCACCCATGCTGTAGGTGCACACGGAGTGTGCATATCACTTTACTTTTCCTAATTAGGACCTAAAAAATGCTCCTGCCAAATTTTATGTTTGTACGACATCGGGAAATTAGAGAATTAGTGGCGAGTAGAGATGAGCGAACGTGCTCGGCCACGCCCCTTTTTCGCCCGAATACCGTGATTTCGGAGTACTTCCGTACTCGGGCGAAAAAATTCGGGGGGCGCCGTGGCGGCACGGGGGGTAGCAGTGGGGAGTGGGGGGGAGAGGGAGAGAGAGAGGGCTCCCCCCTGTTCCCCGCTGCTACCCCCTGCACCACCACGCCTCTCCCCGCCCCCCGAATCTTTTCACCCGAGTACTGAAGTACTCGAAAATGGCGGTGCTCGGGTGCGTAAGTACTCGAAACGAGTACGTTCGCTCATCTCTAGTGGCGAGTAGGTCAGTCAGTGAGGGCTTTCACCTTTATATACCGCATATACCGGCGTATAACACGACTTTTGAACCCCGAAAAATCTGCTCTGAAGTCGGGGGTCGTCTTATACGCCGGTAATACAAAAAAGAAGTGTAAAAAAAAAAAATCATTACTCACCTCCCCCGGCGTTCTGTCGCGTTCCGGCAGGATGTCGCTCGCTCCTCGTCCCCGGCGCAGCATTGCTTTCTGAATGCGGGGCTTGAAATCCCCACCTCCAGAAAGCTAATACACACGCCGTCAGCCAGTTACAGCCATTCAATGACAGCATTGAATGGCTGTGATTGGCTGAAGGCGCACGTGTGTTAGCAATCACACCCATTCAATGATGTCATTGAATAGTGTGATTGGCTGAAGCCACGTTTGTTTTAGCCAATCACAGCCATTCAGTGATGTCATTGAATGGCTGTAACTGGCTGACGGCGTGTGTATTAGCTTTCTGGCGGCGGGGATTTCAAGCCCCGCATTCAGAAAGCAATGCTGCGCCGGGGACGAGGAGCGAGCGACATCCTGCCGGAGCGCGACAGAACGCCGGGGGAGGTGAGTAATGATTTTTTTTTCTCCACTGTATTACCGGCGTATAAGGTGAAAGTTGGGGGGTCGTCTTATACGCCCCATCGCCTTATACGCCGTTATATACGGTATACAGACTAGCTGATATACCCGGCTTCGCCCAGATTAATTTGGTACTGGTGTTTATCTGGTCTTCACACCATGAAGTCATGGTTACTTTAGAGATACCAAGGAAAAAAATATGTTCACTAGAGATGAGCGAACGTACTCGTCCGAGCTTGATACTCGTTCGAGCATTAGCGTGTTCGAGATGCTCGTTACTCGTGACGAGTACCACGCGATGTTCGAGTTACTTTCACTTTCATCTCTGAGACGTTAGCGCGCTTTTCTGGCCAATAGAAAGACAGGGAAGGCATTACAACTTCCCCCTGCGACGTTCAAGCCCTATACCACCCCCCTGCAGTGAGTGGCTGGCGAGATCAGGTGTCACCCGAGTATACAAATCGGCCCCTCCCGCGGCTCGCCACAGATGCATTCTGACATAGCTCAGGGAAAGTGCTGCTGGTGCCGGAGCTGCTATAGGGAGAGTGTTAGGAGTATTTTAGGCTTCAAGAACCCCAACAGTCCTTCTTAGGGCCACATCTAACCGTGTGCAGTAGTGTGGAGGCTGTTTTTTGCAGTGTTGCACTTTTTTTTTTGTATATCGGCCGTGCAGAGCATTGCGCCCTGCAGTAATTATACATAGTCCAGGGCCAGTAGTGGTGGTGAGGCAGGGACAAAAGACATATTTATTGAATATAGGCAGTGGGCCTTTCCAAAAACATTTGGGAAAAAAAATCTATTTGGGCTGCCTGTGACTGTCCTCAGTGTACTGGGTCTGTGCTGGGGGTAGTTGTCATCCTAATTCATACGCAGCCAGCTAAGTGTTACAGCAGGCTTGCGCAAAATTATTTCCTGGCTCTGTGTTGGCTGTTACATCACGCTGTATTCCAGTCCACAGTGCAACAGTCTGCAGTTATTTTACATACTCCAGGGCCAGTAGTGGTGAGGCAGGGACAGAAGACATATTTATTGAATATAGGCAGTGGGCCTTTCCAAAAACATTTGGGAAAAAAATCTATTTGGGCTGCCTGTGACTGTCCTCAGTGTACTGGGTCTGTGCTGGGGGTAGTTGTCATCCTAATTCATACGCAGCCAGCTAAGTGTTACAGCAGGCTTGCGCAAAATTATTTCCTGCCTCTGTGTTGGCTGTTACATTACCGCTGTATTCCAGTCCACAGTGCAACAGTCTGCAGTTATTTTACATACTCCAGGGCCAGTAGTGGTGAGGCAGGGACAGAAGACATATTTATTGAATATAGGCAGTGGGCCTTTCCAAAAACATTTGGGAAAAAAAATCTATTTGGGCTGCCTGTGACCGTCCTCAGTGTACTGGGTCTGTGCTGGGGGTAGTTGTCCTCCTAATTCATACGCAGCCAGCTAAGTGTTACAGCAGGCTTGCGCAAAATTATTTCCTGGCTCTGTGTTGGCTGTTACATCACCACTGTATTCCAGTCCACAGTGCAACAGTCTGCAGTTATTTTACATACTCCAGGGCCAGTAGTCGTGAAACAGGGAGAGAAGACATATTTATTAAATATAGGCAGTGGGCCTTTCCAAAAACATTTGGGAAAAAAAATCTATTTGGGCTGCCTGTGACCATCCTCAGTGTACTGGGTCTGTGCTGGGGGTAGTTGTCCTCCTAATTCATACGAAGCCAGCTAAGTGTTACAGCAGGCTTGCGCAAAATTATTTCCTGGCTCTGTGTTGGCTGTTAAATTACCGCTGTATTCCAGTCCACAGTGCAACAGTCTGCAGTTATTTTACATACTCCAGGGCCAGTAGTAGTGAGGCAGGGACAGAAGACATATTTATTGAATATAGGCAGTGGGCCTTTCCAAAAACATTTGGGAAAAAAAATCTATTTGGGCTGCCTGTGACTGTCCTCAGCGTACTGGGTCTGTGCTGGGGGTAGTTGTCCTCCTAATTCATACGCAGCCAGCTAAGTGTTACAGCAGGCTTGCGCAAAATTATTTCCTGGCTCTGCTGTGCGTTCCGTAAGCGAAGTCAGCCTCCAACCACAGGCCAATAAGCGGCACATTTAATTACAGCGTTCTGTTTCTGCACTACTGGTAATACACCATGCTAAGGGGTAGGGGTAGGCCTAGAGGACGTGGACGCGGGCGAGGACGCGGAGGCCCAAGTCAGGGTGTGGGCACAGGCCGAGCTCCTGATCCAGGTGTATCGCAGCCGACTGCTGCGGGATTAGGAGAGAGGCACGTTTCTGGCGTCCCCACATTCATCTCACAATTAATGCGTCCACGCGGTAGACCTTTATTAGAAAATGAGCAGTGTGAGCAGGTCCTGTCGTGGATGGCAGAAAGTGCATCCAGCAATCTATCGAACACCGTCCACTGCTGCAACTCTGAATCCTCTGCTGCTGCTCCTCCTTCCTCCCAGCCTCCTCACTCCATTACAATGACACATTCTGAGGAGCAGGCAGACTCCCAGGAACTGTTCCCGGGCCCCTGCCCAGAATGGGCAGCAAGGGTTCCGAATCCTCTCCCACTGGAGGAGTTTGGCGTGACCGATGCCCAACCTTTTGAAAGTTCCCGGGGTCCGGAGGATGAGGCTGGGGACTTCCGGCAACTGTCTCAAGACCTTTCAGTGGGTGAGGAGGACGATGACGATGAGACACAGTTGTCTATCGGTGAGGTAGTAGTAAGGGCAGTAAGTCCGAGGGAGGAGCGCACAGAGGATTCGGAGGAAGAGCAGCAGGACGATGAGGTGACTGACCCCACCTGGTTTGCTACGCCTACTGAGGACAGGTCTTCAGAGGGGGAGGCAAAGGCAGCAGCAGGGCAGGTTGCAAGAGGCAGTGCGGTGTCCAGGGGTAGAGGCAGGGCAAGACCGAATAATCCACCAACTGTTTCCCAAAGTGCCCCCTTGCACCATGCCACCCTGCAGAGGCCGAGGTGCTCAAAGGTCTGGCAGTTTTTCACTGAGAGTGCAGACGACCGACGAACAGGGGTGTGCAACCTGTGTCGCGCCAAGATCAGCCGTGGAGCCACTACCACCAGCCTCACCACCACCAGCATGCGCAGACATATGATGGCCAAGCACCCCACAAGGTGGGACGAAGGCCGTTCACCGCCTCCGGTTTGCACTGCTGCCTCTCCCCCTGTGCCCCAACCTGCCACTGAGATCCAACCCCCCTCTCAGGGCACAGGCACTACCGTCTCCTGGCCTGCACCCACACCCTCACCTCCGCTGTCCTCGGCCCCATCCACCAATGTCTGTCAGCGCACCGTCCAGCCGTCGCTAGCGCAAGTGTTGGAGCGCAAGCGCAAGTACGCCGCCACGCACCAGCATGCTCAAGCGTTAAACGTGCACATAGCCAAATTTATCAGCCTGGAGATGCTGCCGTATAGGGTTGTGGAAACGGAGGCTTTCAAAAGTATGATGGCGGCGGCGGCGGCCCCGCGCTACTCAGTTCCCAGTCGCCACTACTTTTCCCGATGTGCCGTCCCAGCCCTGCACGACCACGTCTCCCGGAACATTGTACGCGCCCTCACCAACGCGGTTACTGCCAAGGTCCACTTAACAACAGACACGTGGGCAAGCACAGGCGGGCAGGGCCACTATATCTCCCTGACGGCACATTGGGTGAATTTAGTGGAGGCTGGGACAGAGTCAGAGCCTGGGACCGCTCACGTCCTGCCCACCCCCAGAATTGCGGGCCCCAGCTTGGTGGTGGTATCTGCGGCGGTATATGCTTCCTCCACTAAACCACCCTCCTCCTCCTATGCAACCTCTGTCTCGCAATCAAAATGTGTCAGCAACAGCACGTTGCCAGCAGTCGGTGTCGCGCGGCACGGCAGCACAGCGGTGGGCAAGCGTCAGCAGGCCATGCTGAAACTACTCAGCTTAGGAGATAAGAGGCACACAGCCCACGAACTGCTGCAGGGTCTGACAGAGCAGACCGACTGCTGGCTTGCACCGCTGAGCCTCCAACCGGGCATGGTCGTGTGTGACAACGGCCGTAACCTGGTGGCGGCTCTGCAGCTCGGCAGCCTCACGCACGTGCCATGCCTGGCCCACGTCTTTAATTTGGTGGTTCAGCGCTTTCTGAAAAGTTACCCACGCTTGTCAGACCTGCTCGGAAAGGTGCGCCGGCTCTGCGCACTTTTCCGCAAGTCCCACACGGACGCTGCCACCCTGCGCACCCTGCAACATCGGTTTCATCTGCCAGTGCACCGACTGCTGTGCGACGTGCCCACACGGTGGAACTCTACGCTCCACATGTTGGCCAGGCTCTATGAGCAGCGTAGAGCTATAGTGGAATACCAACTCCAACATGGGCGGCGCAGTGGGAGTCAGCCTCCTCAATTCTTTACAGAAGAGTGGGCCTGGTTGGCAGACAACTGCCAGGTCCTTGGAAACTTTGAGGAGTCTACCCAGATGGTGAGCGGCGATGCTGCAATCATTAGCGTCACCATTCCTCTGCTATGCCTCTTGAGAAGTTCCCTGCAAAGCATAAAGGCAGACGCTTTGCTCTCAGAAACAGAGCCGGGGGAAGACAGCATGTCGCTGGATAGTCAGAGCACCCTCCTGTCTATATCTCAGTGCGTTGAGGAGGAGGAGGAGGAGGAGCATGAGGAGGAGGAGGGGGGAGAGACAGCTTGGCCCACTGTTGAGGGTACCCATGCTGCTTGCCTGTCATCCTTTTAGCGTGTATGGCCTGAGGAGGAGGAGGAGGATCCTGAAATTGATCTTCCTAGTGAGGACAGCCATGTGTTGCGTACAGGTACCTTGGCACACATGGCTGACTTCATGTTAGGATGCCTTTCTCGTGACCCTCGCGTTACACGCATTCTGGCCACTACGGATTACTGGGTGTACACACTGCTCGACCCACGGTATAAGGGGAACCTTTCCACTCTCATACCCGAAGAGGAAAGGGGTTCGAGAGTGATGCTATACCACAGGACCCTGGCGGACAAACTGATGGTAAAATTCCCATCCGACAGCGCTAGTGGCCGAAGGAGCAGTTCCGAGGGCCAGGTAGCAGGAGAGGCGCAGAGTTCAGGCAGCATGTACAGCACAGGCAGGGGAACACTCTATAAAGCCTTTGACAGCTTTCTGGCTCCCCAGCAAGACTGTGTCACCGCTCCCCAGTCAAGGCTGAGTCGGCGGGAGCACTGTAAAAGGATGGTGAGGGAGTACGTAGCCGATTGCACGACCGTCCTCCGTGACACCTCTGCCACCTACAACTACTGGGTGTCGAAGCTGGACACGTGGCCTGAACTCGCTCTGTATGCCCTGGAGGTGCTTGCTTGTCCTGTGCCTAGCGTCTTGTCAGAGAGGGTGTTTAGTGCGGCTGGGGGAATCATCACAGATAAGCGTACCCGCCTGTCAACCGACAGTGCCGACAGGCTTACACTCAGGGGCGTAACTATAGAGGATGCAGGGGATGCGGTTGCACCCGGGCCCAGAAGCCTTAGGGGGCCCGTAAGGCCTCTCTTCTCCATATAGGGAGCCCAGTACTATGAATAAAGCATTATAGTTGGGGGCCCTGTTACAAGTTTTGCATCGGGGCCCGGGAGCTTCAAGTTACGCCTCTGCTTACACTCATCAAGATGAACAAAGCCTGGATTTCCCCAGACTTCTCTTCTCCACCAGCGGACAGCAGCGATACCTAAACAATACGTAGGCTGCACCCGCGGATGGAAGCATTGTTCTCTATCACCATCAAAAACGTGGACCTTTTAGCTTCATCAATCTGTGTATAATATTCATCCTCCTCCTCCTGCTCCTCCACCTGAGACCTGACGTAATCACGCTGAACGGGCAATTTTTCTTAGGCCCACAAGGCTCAGTCATATAATTTTTGTAAACAATTTTTATACGTTTCAATGCTCATTAAAGCGTTGAATCTTTCACCTGAACCAATTTTTATTTTAACTGGGCTACCTCCAGGCCTAGTTACAAATTAAGCCACATTAACCAAAGCGATTAATGGGTTTCACCTGCCCTCTTGGTTGGGCATGGGCAATTTTTCTGACGTACATTAGTACTGTTGGTACACCAGTTTTTTGGGGCCCTCGCCTACAGTGTAATCCTATTAATTTTTTGCCAACCTGCATTACAGCTGACGTTACATCAGCTGTGCTGGGCACTGCAATGCGATATATTTATGTACCGCCGGTGGGTTCCAGGGAGCCACCCATGCTGTCGGTCCACACGGAGTTGTAACTACATGTGTCCACTTCTAAAGAACCCCAGTCTGACTGGGGCATGCAGTGTGGGCCGAAGCCCACCTGCATTAAACATGACATTACCTCAGCTGTGATGGGCAATGCAATGGGATATATTTATGTACCGCCGGTGGCTTCCTGGCACCCACCCATGCTGTCGGTCCACACGGAGTTAACTACATGTGTCCACTTCTAAAGAACTCCAGTCTGACTGGGGCATGCAGTTTGGGCCGAAGCCCACCTGCATTTAATCTGACGTTAGCTCTGCTGTCCAGGGCACTGCAATGGGATACATTTATGTACAGCGGGTGGGTTCCAGGGAGCCACCCATGCTGTGGGTGCACACGGAATTCCCATTGCGGAGTTGGGGGATTCCCAGTTGTACCTGCCTGTGACTATTTATAAAAAAACGCGGTCTGACTGGGGCATGCAGACACCTTGACAGAATGAATAGTGTGTGGCACATAGGTTCCCCATTGCTATGCCCACGTGTGAAGCTCCTGATGGCGGTGGCACAGGATTATATTTCTCATTGCTTCTGTACAGCATTGTGGGCTATCGCCCCGCCCCTTTTAAAGAGGGTCGCTGCCTAGCCGTACCAACCCTCTGCAGTGTGTGCCTGCGGTTCCTCCTCATGACAGATGCACTTATAAATAGACATGAGTGTGGCATGGCATGAGGGCAGCTGAAGGCTGCACAGGGACAATTTGGTGTGCGCTGTGGACACTGGGTCGTGCAGGGGGGATTGGGCAGCATGTAAGCCAGGAGAAGTGGCAGCGGAGTGTACTGCAGGCAGTGATTGTGCTTTGTTGGAGGTAGTGTGGTGCTTAGCTAAGGTATGCATTGCTAATGAGGGCTTTTCAGAAGTAAAAGTTGTTGGGAGGGGGGGGGGGCACTCTTGCCGCTATTGTGGCTTAATAGTGGGACCTGGGAACTTGAGATGCAGCCCAACATGTAGCCCCTCGCCTGCCCTATCCGTTGCTGTGTCGTTCCCATCACTTTCTTGAATTGCCCAGATTTTCACAAATGGAAACCTTAGCGAGCATCAGCGATATACAAAAATGATCGAGTCGCCCATTGACTTCAATGGGGTTCATCACTCGAAACGAACCCTCGAGCATCGCGATAATTTCGTCCCGAGTAACGAGCACCCGAGCATTTTGGTGCTCGCTCATCTCTAATGTTCACAATTTTGCATGGTTCTTTGCGTTACCCAGGAAACACCACGTGGAGGTAACCAGGCGACAATTCCTTTATATAAAATGACATCAGGAAGTGAGAGAATTAGATTACGTACTTAAAATTTGGATGCTAATTATTTTGCGCTTAGAATTGAATAATCGAGTTGGGACCCTTTTACTTTTCCTATTTTGGACATAATCTATGCTCGTGCCAAATTTCATATTTCTACGACATCGGGAAGTTGGAGAATTAGTAGAGAGTTAGTCAGTGAGTCAGTGAGGGCTTTTGTCTTTATATACAGATATCTGTCATTAATTATTTTTTTTTAAACATTTAAACTAAATAAACCTAGTAACCTAATGCAACACCCCTATGGGGTACCCTGGATACTTGACTTACGTGAGGAGCTGGGAGGGATAAGTGTTGGCTTGTCATGGTGGCACTTACCGGCTCCTTTTCCCAGAGAGATGACACATAGCCAAGGCCAGAGCAGGATTACAAGACACCTTCGACACACCTACGATACGGAATGCCAATAAACAGGATGAGGGGGTTAGTAGTTGTCACAGGTGACACCATTTTTCCCACACATCCGTATGCTACATGGTGGAGAATGAAAACAGACATTGGTGTATAGTACCTCGGGTCCCTAGGAACGGTTAGGGCCTGGTATAAACTTTACTTGAATGAAAACAATGGTACAAGGCAGTTTAGACTTTTAAAGGAGATGTCCCGAGGCAGCAAGTGGGGTTATACACTTCTGTATGGCCATAATAATGCACTTTGTAATATACATTGTGCATTAATTATGAGCCATACAGAAGTTATAAAAAGTTTTTTACTTACCTGCTCCGTTGCTAGCGTCCTGGTCTCCATGGTGCCGACTAATTTTTGGCCTCCGATGGCCAAATTAGCCGCGCTTGCGCAGTCCGGGTCTTCTGCTGTTCTCTATGGGGCTCCGTGTAGCTCCGTGTAGCTCCGCCCCGTCACGTGCCGATTCCAGCCAATCAGGAGGCTGGAATCGGCAGTGGACCGCACAGAAGAGCTGCGGTCCACGAAGATAGAGGATCCCGGCGGCCATCTTCAGCGGTAAGTATTGAAGTCACCGGACCGCCGGGATTCAGGTAAGCGCTGTGCGGGTGGTTTTTTTAACCCCTGCATCGGGGTTGTCTCGCGCCGAACGGGGGGGGGGTTTAAAAAAAAAAAAACCCGTTTCGGCGCGGGACATCTCCTTTAACTTTACAGAGCAAGTAAAATTATGCTGTGCTGAAATTAGACTTTAACACGACTCTATTAGACTGAAAGACGCACATGTGTAAATGAAGGCACAGAATGGCAGTACCTCCACCCTGCTCTCATAGACTTCTGGAAGCTTGGGAGTGATAATTATTGGGTTCACCTCTACACTTTGATCCTAAATCTGAACGACTGTGTAGGAAAATCAGACAATCAAGACTTGTTTTAATACCTCTGCACTGGCCTTGTCAGAGGAAGTGATTACTTACCAAGCTGTCTCTTAAGGCTTTTACCCACTAGCATTTCTTTTAATACTGCGATATCGCTACGTTTTTTCAATAGGAATTTCTAATGTTAAAATTGCATAGCATAAAAATCGCAAAAGCACAAACTTGCGATTATAACATTAGAAAATACCATTGGAAAAAACACAGTGATATCGTAGCGTTGAAAAAACGCTAGGGAGTAAAAGCCCTCAGGCTTCGTCTTACTCCACTCTTATTCAGAATGCAGTCGCTACGGGATACCTCTCCTTCTCCTTCATCTTCACCACAAGGAAGCTGAAGGTGCTTCCATGTGGCTCTGTGTTAGCGCTCTCTCTTGTGTCAGACAAGATGGCACTCTACAACTCTAGAAGATGGACTCTAGACTCCTTCCCACTCTCAAACACTCCTATTTATACCTTCACTTATAGCACATGACATGACAAACTGATACATTTACATGCAGGCAATAATCTTATGAAAGTTAACCTCTCAAGCGCCGCAGTTGTGTAACACACACACTGGATATGACAAGACAGGTTTTGCACAGTGCATCCACATGAGACAAACATGTATGACATTTATGGAGGGGACCAGGATGATATTCTAGGACACTACACTTACCCACCAAACAGTTGGCACTCTCGTCACACTCCCTCCTAAATGTAGTTGGTAATTTTCGGGTTTGGAAAAATGGCAGTAGAGTGTTTAGTTTGTGCTTGATGCGCACCCCTGACTTGTCGCAAACTGTTGTGCCACTGCAGCGAGAGAAAGGTTTTGACAAAGTGTATATGAATTAAAGCATGTCATGGTCCTTGAGACAGCTTTTATGCTGTTGTTTTCAAGTTTGCTTCACAAAGGCCCTGAAGCATGAGGGACGTTAGACATCTATGGCCTCTTGTCGTAGCCAAAAAAGGGCCTGTGTACATGTAATTTCCAAAAAACACCTCTACAATGTCTAGTCACATAACTTATGAAACATTTATCTGTCCCTGGCTTCACGACACTGTTCAAAAAAAGGGTCCTGTTAGACTTACCTAGCAACAGGGTCCACCGCCTGCACCCGAGTATTTATGGTGCGCACGGGGGGGAGGCAACAGATGATGCCGAAGGTTCTTCTGGTTCTGGGGAAAACCCAGAAGGACCAGCATCTGTTGGCAGAAATGATGGCTGGTATGAAGGAGGGGGGGGGGGGGAACGGCAGCAACACACCCTTTCAGACATTGTAAAAATAAGTTTAATACATACCATTGCCCTCTAGTCCACGTCTTTGCGCTTGCGCAGGAGCTGGACAAGGTTCTCACTGTGGGCTCTGGCGCTTGGGAACCACCCCGTGCCTTCGTTGGGCGGCTGCATGGAAATAAAACAAGAACAAAAAAGGATTAATAAACTGAGAGCACCTAACATCCTTGCCAGACATTAGAACATATTGACCCATGCACATCCTTATTTACTAACATTAGGTCACAAGCACACCTTTTTTTTCTACTTTTAAAAGACCTGCCTGTAAATTTCAAGAGTAAAAACTTTCTGAGATGCCCACTCCCCCTGCACAGCTGAAAAGCAGAAAGTGGGGCCATAGATTTTAACACCTGCTTCAGCATATATTGTCCAGCTATTTTTTTACATTGGGTTTTCAGTTTCCGCACACCATTGACATGCAGCACCTTGTAATGACTGTCCACCAATTCTGTTCATTGCTTAGCATCTAAACTACTTTAATGTCTGCGCCGTTGCATTACCGGAACTTTCTCATCACAGCTTGCATGTACAATTTATGAGGAACAAACAGCAGCATTGCGGGGCAAGCAATAGTTACGATGAGAAAAAGAGCCATACTCTAGCTATGCATACCATCTGCTATTATCCTAAATAGAGAAATAAAAGCAAGTAGTGCGCACGTGCCAAAAGGGGAAAATAACAGCAAATGAAGGGAAAATGTACTGAGATGCGCAAAAAACTTTGCACGATGGCCATAAATGATCGATCGTTTAGAGAGGATCGTACATGAATAACAGCACATCCAAGTCATTTACAAAATGGCATCCAGCCCCTCCCCCCCACCCCCCCACTACCACCATCACAGACCGCACCCCCCACAAACCGCACCCCGGGACGCCCGCTGCAAACTACCTCTCTCATGCAGCCTGATCTCCCTTCGGATCTCCCGTAAGCGGTCCAGATCTTTGCTCTTAAGATCGCTCCACAGCTTCTGGAGCTGTTCCCTGCTGCGGACATAACGCTGATTAAGTGTCCTCGCCACCTGTTGCAGAATGCTCCTCTTGCATGAATTAGGATGGAGGTATGGCCCATGTCTCCCATCATAGTCCTGCTCGTCCATTATCTGTACTAGCAGGCAAGTTTCCTATTACTGGAGTGGTGATGCCCAGAGTGCAATGCTATTGGTTTATTACAGAAGTTCTGTTTTTTAAAATGGCGGCTTTATCATAAACTTTGTTCTCGCAGCGAATGTACATTGCGTGATAATAGAGGGCTAACAGCTGCGCGTGGATGCGGCTGCCACGTTGACAGCAGACGCCCCTTTCCCCCACCCTCTGCTCTACAATAGCTACAGCATGCCTGGGCCTTAAACCCTAGCGTTCTGTTCCTGAAGATTTACACTGTTCGTTGCTGTGTGGCAAAAAGGCGAATTTGCGGCACTTAAATTAAGAGATCAATTCCCTAATAACACTTTTCAGAGTTTGGCTGGATGGGCAGGGGCGCTTGGTAGCACTTTTTCTTGGTGTTGCTCTGCAATCCTGCTGGGTGCAGCGCTAGTGTACAGATCATCACTATTGACAGTTTGTGGAGACCCAAGGAGAAATAAGTAATGGCAGTTTGCAAAGATACACGATCTCGGCACTTTGAACTCCATTTGGCCTGGCTTTAGCAATTAAACTGTATGATGCAAAGTATTCTAGTTACAGTTGAAGTAATTGCAGGACTTCATTAATGCATCTTTTCCGTTCAGCTCATGGAAGTGGATGTTAACAGCCGCATTGACACTTTTTTGGGACAGGAGCTGGGGACCTGCAACATGCAATATGCATTTCTGCACAATTTTTGGACAAACCTACACACTTTGGCCAAGGGCAGAACCGTGTCACCCACTATAAATGTGGCACATCACAGCAGCTGCATTATTCTTACAATCGGGCAATTTCCCTAGCTGTTGGGGAACATAGATGCCAAACTAAACTGTGTAAAGGATGGCTCACACGAGCATGCGACCAGTAGACTAGTGTAGAACAATGTTGGCCAAATAATCCCCATTAAAATGTGAGTGTGCTGCTTTATCCGGGATATAGTTTGCCAACTTTGGCAACCCCGTTGTTCGGCCCATCCTGGTTCACTCAGAAATAAAGGCAGTGTACAAAGCATTTTTTGAGAACAGTTTCTGTTCTTACACAGTGAACAAATTGTCACTTACCGCATCGAAAAGCTGAAGGTTTTTAGGGGTGGGGAGGAGGTGGGAGGCATTTTGACGTTGCTCTGGCTTCAAAGAGGGCTAGATTATCCAACAATGGGGTTACCTAAAAGGGCAGCTTTAAAGATAAGCTAACCATGGTTCTCAATTTCCAACATGGAGAGTAGTCTCTTTTTGGAGGCAAAGGACACTGTATAGTTTAACCACCCAATCCCCATAAATCCCATTTATGCATTTAAAGGGGTTGTCCCGCGGCAGCAAGTGGGTCTATACACTTCTGTATGGCCATAATAATGCACTTTGTAATGTACATTGTGCATTAATTATGAGCCATACAGAAGTTATAAAAAGTTTTATACTTACCTGCTCCGTTGCTGGCGTCCTCGTTCCCATGGAGCCGACTAATTTTCGCCCTCCGATGGCCAAATTAGCCGCGCTTGCGCAGTCCGGGTCTTCTGCAGTCTTCTATGGGGCCGCTCGTGTAGAATGCCGACTCCGTGTAGCTCCGCCCCGTCACGTGCCGATTCCAGCCAATCAGGAGGCTGGAATCGGCAATGGACCGCACAGAAGCCCTGCGGTCCACGGAGACAGAGGATCCCGGCGGCCATCTTCAGCAGGTAAGTATGAAGACGCCGGACCGCCGGGATTCAGGTAAGCGCTGTGCGGGTTGTTTTTTTAACCCCTGCATCGGGGTTGTCTCGCGCCGAACGGGGGGGGGGGTTAAAAAAAAAAAAAAGCCGTTTCGGCGCGGGACAACCCCTTTAACCAATTGTTACAGGGTAGCCACCCACCCACCCTTCATTTTGTACTCCACTGCCAGTCATGTGAACTTTCATAACTCTGAAAAGTGGTCTATTCCAAATCCCACAAAGACATCCAGCATTGTCAAGCAAAGTAAAGACTGTTCAACACAACTAAAGTAAAACACAAAACATTTATTTTACAATAGAAAAAAAAAAAAAAAATCACAAACCATTTTTGGTTTCAAGATTTAGATTGCTAGCCTGCCGCAGCTCGCAGAACAACAGAAAGCATATTGCAAAAGAGCATTCTATAGCCTAAGCAATCGGCCCATGGCCATGACTGCTATATTGCTAGGTGCCATGGCTAGCTTGGTAGGGTAAAGGCCTGCTTATTACCTGGTGCTGCATCACCTGTAAACTTTGGCCAGCAGTCTGCTGCATTCATGCGCCTGTTGGCGCCAAGGCAAAGCTGGAAGCTATTGTATTGACAGAGTCCTGGCCAGTCATAAAAAAGGCTGCCTGAGGGTGTGGATGCTGGTATCCAAATCAGTCATGGAGATTTTGGGAGCCCATTGTGCTGCTTGGTGCTGCCTGGCTGGGCGGCCTAGGCCATAATTGAGAAGGGAGATGTTTCGACTGCATAAAATGCTGCTGATAGGCAAAGCCATGTTCCACTTACTGCAACTGGGCAGCACTGGCGGATGGGCTTTGAAGTGGCCGCAAACCAGCAGGAGGCCTGATATCTGCCACAACTGCTGGTGGGGTTGTGACCCATCTGGCCGGCTGCACCTTGTGCCGGGCCAGAGGCTGCGCTGGAATTCCAACCTTTGTTGTAGGTGTTTGGCACAATGAAGGTAGCGCTTCTTGCACAGTCTGCCGGATGCTTTGGCAGGGCACAGCTGGCGAGGGGTGGGGGCCCCACCCAGTCTAACCCGCTCCCTGCCCTCAAGCATGCCAAGCACAGCCTGGTCGACGTGAGAGCAGGGAGAAAATCTGGCCGACAGTCGTCTGATGCTCCTAGGAAAGACCAGAGGCTGGCGCTGGCCCTGCATAGACCTAGCCAGTTCCTCTCCAATCCGCGCCATCTCTCCAGCACACTCTGAGCCTTCAGAACTGGCAAGTGATCAAACCGTTTTTGGCCTGACAGCTTCCCTGCCAAGGCCGCTGGGGCCCGCAACTTCGCCATCCATTGCCCCATCCTGACTGTTGCTGTCCTGCAGTGGCATATTGGTGGAGGCCCTGGTAGGGGGGCAAGAGAAACAAAAGTTAACATTTTCATGAAACATATCGGTTGGAAAATTGATCATGTTGATCTCATGCTCATACCTGCAGCAATGCTCACAAAATGGCTAGAGTGCAGCGGGTAGCGGGGAGACCATGGGTTATCAGGATGGTTGTCACAGGTGGCTCTGCAATCTCTCTCAGCAATGGCAGCAAAGTGCCAGGCTTGGCTGCAAACGGTGGTAAAAGGATCAATGCAGTAAAACACCGTTGAACGGTGGTTTGTCACGTAATGCCAAAACCTCTTCAGGAACTTTGGAGTTAATGATGAAATAACTGACACAAGTCCTGTTAGATTTAGTTTGCAAACTGGAGGTACGCAGTTTACTAGCTTTTGAAATAGTGGAACAATCACAACAATGGAAGACTTGCAAATTATGACAAAGTATTCCCTTGATATACAGTTAATAATGTTGCTCCACAAATCCAGTTCAGTACATTTAACATTTTACTCTTCAAAGCTCTCTCTGCTTGTATCTAGCCCTATCACAGAGGTGACTTAGAATAATAAAAAAATATTTTTATTAGAAATTTCTTAAAAATTGAAACACATAAGGGCACACCAAATGACAAGGACGTTTAAAAACGTAGTGTAATGTATGTCAGGACACACATAACGCAGTTGCTAGGAGCCAAGCTTAACCAACGCAAGCCTAGATTAGTTATTGTGGTCCCAAATCAATCTTGTGAAACCACAAATCCAGGGCGTTGTGGCCTAATATGTAAGCTGTTAAGATTGAATCAACTTATTATCCTGTCCCATTAAGAGGTATGGTAGTAGAATGGGTGCACGGATATTGTGGATCAAGCTTACAAGGAAAAAATCGATTTTTCCAACCGTTGATTAGCCTCTGATTGGTTGCTGGTGTTCAGAAACTCAAAAATCAACAGTGGAACTAATATGTGCAACTGTGTTAGAATTTAAAAGTATTTTTAGTGCTTAATCTCTATGCCGAGTCTCTTGCCTATAACAAAGTCTCCAAAGAAAAATTTTTTTGAATGGGACTTAACAAGGTCCAAAGGTTTATGGGACTTGGCAGGATATAAGCTCTAATTTCGCGGGTCATGAATGCTCAGTGTAATGCAGGACCCAGAAACTCCAATAATTATTTATACTCAATAATTGCTCGTTTTTTGCTCAACGCGTTTCACCACTAAATTATGTGGATCATCAGGAGCATTAAGAGGTTGGAGATTTTATCCATATGAAAGAGATTTGAGAAGTCTCAATAGACTCAATGACGAGGAATCAGATGTCCTAACAGTATACCAATAAGGAGGAAACAACTGTTTCGGCAGGTTTAGGAGGTGAACATAGCATAATCAAGGTCTCTGTTTTTGGATCCCTTGTGCTATCTGAAAACAGAGCATACAGCTAGACAGCGTCCCCTTAGGGTGATAGCAGTGTAACGCTGAGCTGATATCCTGGGGATATTTCCCCAGGCAAAGACTAAGATAGAGGGAAGTCTCTAGATAAATGAGGACAATCCACTCGAAGTCTATGAGATTGTCTCTGTTTTTAGATTCTTAGTGCTATCTGAGGCCAGAACATACAGCTAAACAGCGCCCCTTAGGGTGATAGCAGTATAATGCTGAGCTGATGTCCTGGGGGTGTTATTCCAGACAGAGACTGAGATAAAAGAAAATCTCTAGTTAAGTGAGGAAAATCACCCCACTTAAGGTCTATAAGGTTGTTCACCCAAACCTAATCTGTTCTTTAGAACAAGTCAGAGCTTCAAACCAACATGTGTATCAAGATTGTTCTATATCCAGAGTCACTGGATAGTAATTGGAGAAAATGCTCCAATATAACACATGTTAGTTGTAAGAAGGCTATGCTATTTCTCAATTCCTTCTTTAAGTAGTACCCGAAGGTTCCCACCCAGCCCTCTTTTTCCCCTTAGATGTCAAAATGACAGAGAAAAGTAGATGGATACAAGGTAAAATAAAAAAGGTTGGTGTCCATAGCCTGGATGGTAGGCTAGGGAATGAGCGTTGGGTGGATGGCACTTGCCTTATAAAGATCAAATCCCTCCCTTTGAGGTGTGGTTTCAATCCCTAAACCAATCGGGATGGAGTACGCCTCTTTGTTTACCAGCCATGTGTGGTAAACTTACTTAGTTCGTATCAAAGTCATTCCAAATAGAGTGGCTTTATTGGTAGCTTCCATTGCAGTCCCATAGTTGCTAGCGGTGATCGAAGGTGCCGTCGCGATTGATCGTTTGAAGCATTCGGACCGGACCGTATCGTCCTAGCTCAGCTGAGGAGTAGGAGGAGTCCGTCATGTCATAAGGTCATCAACCAATCGGGGCTGAGAGGTGGAGCGAATCGGAGCGTGCATGCGTAGTGACGTCACGACGCTCCATGTGATTACGGCGTTCGACATGACGACCGCTCTTAGCGGCGGCCGTGGAACGCATCTCAAGTGTCGGCTTATAGTATGAGCCGCACCATGTGGGCTGCGTAGCTCACCGTCGTGACGTCACCCGCATGGCGTCAGGGTGTCGCGTCCAATGCTGATGGTGGAACGCATCATGCATTCAGCAGTGCGTAACGTCATGACGTGACCGTGCACGGTATCTTTGAGATCTTATTGGTTATTGTCTCCAGACCGCCTCGCATAGGATGGATCCGATGCTTCAAACAGTATCCCGATGGATTTCTAATGTCGGAACCCACAGCAAAGATTTAGCAATGGGGGATGTGATATCATTGGGGAAATACATTGAATTAAATATATCCGCATAATTGATTAAATAAACCAATGCCACAAAAGAAGGGGTTTGTTTTCATAATTATTTCATAACAGTTGATCCTCATTATAGAATAGATGATTGATGTGGTAATACCTTTTGCATAAGTGTAGCCCAAGGATTTCAGGTAAGTGTTAGATATGTGGATTATTACTATAATATTAGCTAATCTGGTATGTATAACCAGTATATGTCGCAAAACGTTAGGTATGGATCATCACATGTGATCCTAATGCTTTGTTTTGATTATGGTTTGTAGAGGCCGTGAATCTAGGATTTTCAGAGGGTAGCTTTGTTCAATCGCATGACTAGAAAGACATCTAGTTATAGAAGCTTTTTAAGATTAGATAAAGCAATTAAATGATAATACTTCATTAAGGCCAGCTGGATGTATGGTTTCGCAGCGGTATATCCAACTGGCCTCTTTTCGAAGGAGTAAGTTGTCAAGATCGCCCCTTCTACCATCCGATCTTATTAGTTCTATCCCCTGGAACATCAAACAGTCCGCATTTCCATCATGTTGTTCCCACACGTGTGTTGAAACAGATGTGGCTTCTTTTCTTCCTATATTGCCAATGTGGCCCAGTATTCTTCTTCGCAGTTGTTGTCATGTCTTACCAATGTATTGTTTTTTACAATCGCATGTCATTAGGTAGACTACGTTTGTTGTCAGGCAGTTTATAAAATCACGTATTTCATACTTCCTGCCTGTCGATGTTGATTCGAAGCAATTTCCCTTCTTTATATATTTACATGCCAAACACTTCGAACACTTGAAAGTTCCAGTTGGTATCGAGCGAGAGAGCCAGTCCTTACACGCATTTGTTGGTTTAAGGTGGCTTTTGACCACATGGTCCCGAATGTTGCGTCCTCGCCGATATGTGATTTTAGGGAAGTCGGGAATGTGTGATTTTATATCCTCATCTTTTTGGAGGATTTCCCAATATGACTTCAAGATTTGGAGAATTTCCTTATGTCCGGTGTCATAGGTGCCAATAATCCTTATTTCTTTGTTGTTTACATTCCGTTGTTTCGGGATCAATAGTGAGCTCCTATCACATGTGCGGGCATGTTGCTCTGCTGAGTCCAATATTTCGATCGGGTAATTCCGTTGTTGGAATCTCTTATTAAGTTTACCACATTCGATGTTAAAATGGGTGTCTTCAGAGCAGTTACGCCTTGCTCGTAAAAACTGGCCCTTTGGAATGCCTCGTCGCAGGGGAAAAGGGTGGTAACTCTCCCAGGCTAAAAGGCTGTTTGTAGCAGTTTGTTTACGATATAGATTACTGGTGAGCCTGCCATCTGTTTGGATATCAATATTAATGTCCAGGAAAGTCATGGTGGTTTTATGTATTGCGGCTGTGAAACGTAAGTTTATGTCGTTCTTATTTAGCCAGATCACAAATGCATCAAACTGAGGCTTGGTGCCGGTCCACAAAAGCAGGATATCATCAATGTACCTAATCCAAGTTAGAATATATGTGGACCATGGTGCATCGCTTCCAAAGACGATTTTCTCTTCCCACCAGCCCAGGAGCAAGTTGGCGTAGGTGGGGGCACATGACGTCCCCATCGTGGTGCCCCTGAGCTGGTGGTAGAATTTCCTGTTGAAGAGAAAGTAGTTGTGTGTCAAAATGAACCTTAAGAGGTTCAAAATAAATTCGCTGTGTTGCTGCAAGTGTAGGCCTCTTTGTGTCAAGAAATGTGAGATGGCTTTCAGTCCTGTGTCATGAGGGATGGAACTGTAAAGAGCCTCAACGTCGAGACTCGCAATCCACATTTCCGGACCCACTGTGATTCCTTCTATTTGACGCAGGACATCCATTGTGTCCTGCGCAAATGAAGTAAGAGATGACACGAATGGTATTAGGACTTTATCTAAGTAAATGCTGGAATTCTGTGTTAAGTTGTCTATCCCAGACACGATAGGTCGTCCTTTCAAGGGGTTAGTCCCCTTGTGTATTTTTGGCAAAGTATAAAAAGTTGCCACTCTTGGTGTGTCGACGGTCATGAACTTGAATTCACGATCATTTATAAGTCTGGATTCTTTGGCGTTAATGAGAATTTGGTTTAATGCATGTTTGAACTTGTTCGTGGGGTCTTCTTCCAGGGTAGCGTATGTAGTTGCATCTATTCAAATCTATTCAGGGAGATTAAGAGAGGCCCATCTTTAAACCAGTTTCAGTTACTACTGTAAAGTCTTCTAAACAAACACTCCAACAGATGACTTGGACTGTGGGAGCGTTGTTAGGTAACCTCTAGATACAAGCAGTGTATTCACAGAGGAGGCAGTTCAGAAAGTCTCCAAAATTATAGTAAGGCCCTATCACAGAGGTGACTTAGAATAATAAAAAAATATTTTTATTAGAAATTTCTTAAAAATTGAAACACATAAGGGCACACCAAATGACAAGGACGTTTAAAAACGTAGTGTAATGTATGTCAGGACACACATAACGCAGTTGCTAGGAGCCAAGCTCAACCAACGCAAGCCTAGATTAGTTATTGTGGTCCCAAATCAATCTTGTGAAACCACAAATCCAGGGCGTTGTGGCCTAATATGTAAGCTGTTAAGATTGAATCAACTTATTATCCTGTCCCATTAAGAGGTATGGTAGTAGAATGGGTGCACGGATATTGTGGATCAAGCTTACAAGGAAAAAATCGATTTTTCCAACCGTTGATTAGCCTCTGATTGGTTGCTGGTGTTCAGAAACTCAAAAATCAACAGTGGAACTAATATGTGCAACTGTGTTAGAATTTAAAAGTTTTTTTAGTGCTTAATCTCTATGCCGAGTCTCTTGCCTATAACAAAGTCTCCAAAGAAAAATTTTTTTGAATGGGACTTAACAAGGTCCAAAGGTTTATGGGACTTGGCAGGATATAAGCTCTAATTTCGCGGGTCATGAATGCTCAGTGTGATGCAGGACCCAGATACTCCAATCATTATTTATACTCAATAATTGCTCATTCTTTTGCTCAACGCGTTTCACCACTAAATTACGTGGATCATCAGGAGCATTAAGAGGTTGGAGATTTTATCCATATGAAAGAGATTTGAGAAGTCTCAATAGACTCAATGACGAGGAATCAGATGTCCTAACAGTATACCAATAAGGAGGAAACAACTGTTTCGGCAGGTTTAGGAGGTGAACATAGCATAATCAAGGTCTCTGTTTTTGGATCCCTTGTGCTATCTGAAAACAGAGCATACAGCTAGACAGCGTCCCCTTAGGGTGATAGCAGTGTAACGCTGAGCTGATATCCTGGGGATATTTCCCCAGGCAAAGTCTAAGATAGAGGGAAGTCTCTAGATAAATGAGGACAATCCACTCGAAGTCTATGAGATTGTCTCTGTTTTTAGATCCTTAGTGCTATCTGAGGCCAGAACATACTGCTAAACAGCGTCCCCTTAGGGTGATAGCAGTATAACGCTGAGCTGATGTCCTGGGGGTGTTATTCCAGACAGAGACTGAGATAAAAGAAAATCTCTAGTTAAGTGAGGAAAATCACCCCACTTAAGGTCTATAAGGTTGTTCACCCAAACCTAATCTGCTCTTTAGAACAAGTCAGAGCTTCAAACCAACATGTGTATCAAGATTGTTCTATATCCAGAGTCACTGGATAGTAATTGGAGAAAATGCTCCAATATAACACGGTAGTTGTAAGAAGGCTATGCTATTTCTCAATTCCTTCTTTAAGTAGTACCCGAAGGTTCCCACCCAGCCCTCTTTTTCCCCTTAGATGTCAAAATGACAGAGAAAAGTAGATGGATACAAGGTAAAATAAAAAAGGTTGGTGTCCATAGCCCGGATGGTAGGCTAGGGAATGAGCGTTGGGTGGATGGCACTTGCCTTATAAAGATCAAATCCCTCCCTTTGAGGTGTGGTTTCAATCCCTAAACCAATCGGGATGGAGTACGCCTCTTTGTTTACCAGCCATGTGTGGTAAACTTACTTAGTTCGTATCAAAGTCATTCCAAATAGAGTGGCTTTATTGGTAGCTTCCATTGCAGTCCCATAGTTGCTAGCGGTGATCAAAGGTGCCGTCGCGATTGCTCGTTTGAAGCATTCGGACCGGACCGTATCGTCCTAGCTCGGCTGATGAGTAGGAGGAGTCCGTCATGTCATAAGGTCATCAACCAATCGTGGCTGAGAGGTGGAGCGAATCGGAGCGTGCATGCGTAGTGACGTCACGACGCTCCATGTGATTACGGCGTTCGACATGACGACCGCTCTTAGCGGCGGCCGTGGAACGCATCTCAAGTGTCGGCTTATAGTATGAGCCGCACCACGTGGGCTGCGTAGCTCACCGTCGTGACGTCACCCGCATGGCGTCAGGGTGTCGCGTCCAATGCTGATGGTGGAACGCATCATGCATTCAGCAGTGCGTAACGTCATGACGTGACCGTGCACGGTATCTTTGAGATCTTATTGGTTATTGTCTCCAGACCGCCTCGCATAGGATGGATCCGATGCTTCAAACAGTATCCCGATGGATTTCTAATGTCGGAACCCACAGCAAAGATTTAGCAATGGGGGATGTGATATCATTGGGGAAATACATTGAATTAAATATATCCGCATAATTGATTAAATAAACCAATGCCACAAAAGAAGGGGTTTGTTTTCATAATTATTTCATAACAGTTGATCCTCATTATAGAATAGATGATTGATGTGGTAATACCTTTTGCATAAGTGTAGCCCAAGGATTTCAGGTAAGTGTTAGATATGTGGATTATTACTATAATATTAGCTAATCTGGTATGTATAACCAGTATATGTCGCAAAACGTTAGGTATGGATCATCACATGTGATCCTAATGCTTTGTTTTGATTATGGTTTGTAGAGGCCGTGAATCTAGGATTTTCAGAGGGTAGCTTTGTTCAATCGCATGACTAGAAAGACATCTAGTTATAGAAGCTTTTTAAGATTAGATAAAGCAATTAAATGATAATACTTCATTAAGGCCAGCTGGATGTATGGTTTCGCAGCGGTATATCCAACTGGCCTCTTTTCGAAGGAGTAAGTTGTCAAGATCGCCCCTTCTACCATCCGATCTTATTAGTTCTATCCCCTGGAACATCAAACAGTCCGCATTTCCATCATGTTGTTCCCACACGTGTGTTGAAACAGATGTGGCTTCTTTTCTTCCTATATTGCCAATGTGGCCCAGTATTCTTCTTCGCAGTTGTTGTCATGTCTTACCAATGTATTGTTTTTTACAATCGCATGTGATTAGGTAGACTACGTTTGTTGTCAGGCAGTTTATAAAATCACGTATTTCATACTTCCTGCCTGTCGATGTTGATTCGAAGCAATTTCCCTTCTTTATATATTTACATGCCAAACACTTCGAACACTTGAAAGTTCCAGTTGGTATCGAGCGAGAGAGCCAGTCCTTACACGCATTTGTTGGTTTAAGGTGGCTTTTGACCACATGGTCCCGAATGTTGCGTCCTCGCCGATATGTGATTTTAGGGAAGTCGGGAATGTGTGATTTTATATCCTCATCTTTTTGGAGGATTTCCCAATATGACTTCAAGATTTGGAGAATTTCCTTATGTCCGGTGTCATAGGTGCCAATAATCCTTATTTCTTTGTTGTTTACATTCCGTTGTTTCGGGATCAATAGTGAGCTCCTATCACATGTGCGGGCATGTTGCTCTGCTGAGTCCAATATTTCGATCGGGTAATTCCGTTGTTGGAATCTCTTATTAAGTTTACCACATTCGATGTTAAAATGGGTGTCTTCAGAGCAGTTACGCCTTGCTCGTAAAAACTGGCCCTTTGGAATGCCTCGTCGCAGGGGAAAAGGGTGGTAACTCTCCCAGGCTAAAAGGCTGTTTGTAGCAGTTTGTTTACGATATAGATTACTGGTGAGCCTGCCATCTGTTTGGATATCAATATTAATGTCCAGGAAAGTCATGGTGGTTTTATGTATTGCGGCTGTGAAACGTAAGTTTATGTCGTTCTTATTTAGCCAGATCACAAATGCATCAAACTGAGGCTTGGTGCCGGTCCACAAAAGCAGGATATCATCAATGTACCTAATCCAAGTTAGAATATATGTGGACCATGGTGCATCGCTTCCAAAGACGATTTTCTCTTCCCACCAGCCCAGGAGCAAGTTGGCGTAGGTGGGGGCACATGACGTCCCCATCGTGGTGCCCCTGAGCTGGTGGTAGAATTTCCTGTTGAAGAGAAAGTAGTTGTGTGTCAAAATGAACCTTAAGAGGTTCAAAATAAATTCGCTGTGTTGCTGCAAGTGTAGGCCTCTTTGTGTCAAGAAATGTGAGATGGCTTTCAGTCCTGTGTCATGAGGGATGGAACTGTAAAGAGCCTCAACGTCGAGACTCGCAATCCACATTTCCGGACCCACTGTGATTCCTTCTATTTGACGCAGGACATCCATTGTGTCCTGCGCAAATGAAGTAAGAGATGACACGAATGGTATTAGGACTTTATCTAAGTAAATGCTGGAATTCTGTGTTAAGTTGTCTATCCCAGACACGATAGGTCGTCCTTTCAAGGGGTTAGTCCCCTTGTGTATTTTTGGCAAAGTATAAAAAGTTGCCACTCTTGGTGTGTCGACGGTCATGAACTTGAATTCACGATCATTTATAAGTCTGGATTCTTTGGCGTTAATGAGAATTTGGTTTAATGCATGTTTGAACTTGTTCGTGGGGTCTTCTTCCAGGGTAGCGTATGTAGTTGCATCTATTCAAATCTATTCAGGGAGATTAAGAGAGGCCCATCTTTAAACCAGTTTCAGTTACTACTGTAAAGTCTTCTAAACAAACACTCCAACAGATGACTTGGACTGTGGGAGCGTTGTTAGGTAACCTCTAGATACAAGCAGTGTATTCACAGAGGAGGCAGTTCAGAAAGTCTCCAAAATTATAGTAAGGCCCTATCACAGAGGTGACTTAGAATAATAAAAAAATATTTTTATTAGAAATTTCTTAAAAATTGAAACACATAAGGGCACACCAAATGACAAGGACGTTTAAAAACGTAGTGTAATGTATGTCAGGACACACATAACGCAGTTGCTAGGAGCCAAGCTCAACCAACGCAAGCCTAGATTAGTTATTGTGGTCCCAAATCAATCTTGTGAAACCACAAATCCAGGGCGTTGTGGCCTAATATGTAAGCTGTTAAGATTGAATCAACTTATTATCCTGTCCCATTAAGAGGTATGGTAGTAGAATGGGTGCACGGATATTGTGGATCAAGCTTACAAGGAAAAAATCGATTTTTCCAACCGTTGATTAGCCTCTGATTGGTTGCTGGTGTTCAGAAACTCAAAAATCAACAGTGGAACTAATATGTGCAACTGTGTTAGAATTTAAAAGTTTTTTTAGTGCTTAATCTCTATGCCGAGTCTCTTGCCTATAACAAAGTCTCCAAAGAAAAATTTTTTTGAATGGGACTTAACAAGGTCCAAAGGTTTATGGGACTTGGCAGGATATAAGCTCTAATTTCGCGGGTCATGAATGCTCAGTGTGATGCAGGACCCAGATACTCCAATCATTATTTATACTCAATAATTGCTCATTCTTTTGCTCAACGCGTTTCACCACTAAATTACGTGGATCATCAGGAGCTTTAAGAGGTTGGAGATTTTATCCATATGAAAGAGATTTGAGAAGTCTCAATAGACTCAATGACGAGGAATCAGATGTCCTAACAGTATACCAATAAGGAGGAAACAACTGTTTCTGCAGGTTTAGGAGGTGAACATAGCATAATCAAGGTCTCTGTTTTTGGATCCCTTGTGCTATCTGAAAACAGAGCATACAGCTAGACAGCGTCCCCTTAGGGTGATAGCAGTGTAACGCTGAGCTGATATCCTGGGGATATTTCCCCAGGCAAAGTCTAAGATAGAGGGAAGTCTCTAGATAAATGAGGACAATCCACTCGAAGTCTATGAGATTGTCTCTGTTTTTAGATCCTTAGTGCTATCTGAGGCCAGAACATACTGCTAAACAGCGTCCCCTTAGGGTGATAGCAGTATAACGCTGAGCTGATGTCCTGGGGGTGTTATTCCAGACAGAGACTGAGATAAAAGAAAATCTCTAGTTAAGTGAGGAAAATCACCCCACTTAAGGTCTATAAGGTTGTTCACCCAAACCTAATCTGCTCTTTAGAACAAGTCAGAGCTTCAAACCAACATGTGTATCAAGATTGTTCTATATCCAGAGTCACTGGATAGTAATTGGAGAAAATTCTCCAATATAACACGGTAGTTGTAAGAAGGCTATGCTATTTCTCAATTCCTTCTTTAAGTAGTACCCGAAGGTTCCCACCCAGCCCTCTTTTTCCCCTTAGATGTCAAAATGATAGAGAAAAGTAGATGGATACAAGGTAAAATAAAAAAGGTTGGTGTCCATAGCCCGGATGGTAGGCTAGGGAATGAGCGTTGGGTGGATGGCACTTGCCTTATAAAGATCAAATCCCTCCCTTTGAGGTGTGGTTTCAATCCCTAAACCAATCGGGATGGAGTATGCCTCTTTGTTTACCAGCCATGTGTGGTAAACTTACTTAGTTCGTATCAAAGTCATTCCAAATAGAGTGGCTTTATTGGTAGCTTCCATTGCAGTCCCATAGTTGCTAGCGGTGATCAAAGGTGCCGTCGCGATTGCTCGTTTGAAGCATTCGGACCGGACCGTATCGTCCTAGCTCGGCTGATGAGTAGGAGGAGTCCGTCATGTCATAAGGTCATCAACCAATCGTGGCTGAGAGGTGGAGCGAATCGGAGCGTGCATGTGTAGTGACGTCACGACGCTCCATGTGATTACGGCGTTCGACATGACGACCGCTCTTGGCGGCGGCCGTGGAACGCATCTCAAGTGTCGGCTTATAGTATGAGCCGCACCACGTGGGCTGTGTAGCTCACCGTCGTGACGTCACCGCGCATGGCGTCAGGGTGTCGCGTCCAATGCTGATGGTGGAACGCATCATGCATTCAGCAGTGCGTAACGTCATGACGTGACCATGCACGGTATCTTTGAGATCTTATTGGTTATTGTCTCCAGACCGCCTCGCATAGGATGGATCCGATGCTTCAAACAGTATCCCGATGGATTTCTAATGTCGGAACCCACAGCAAAGGGCCAGTTTTTACGAGCAAGGCGTAACTGCTCTGAAGACACCCATTTTAACATCGAATGTGGTAAACTTAAAAAGAGATTCCAACAACGGAATTACCCGATCGAAATATTGGACTCAGCAGAGCAACATGCCCGCACATGTGATAGGAGCTCACTATTGATCCCGAAACAACGGAATGTAAACAACAAAGAAATAAGGATTATTGGCACCTATTACACCGGACATAAGGAAATTCTCCAAATCTTGAAGTCATATTGGGAAATACTCCAAAAAGATGAGGATATAAAATCACACATTCCCGACTTCCCTAAAATCACATATCGGCGAGGACGCAACATTCGGGACCATGTGGTTAAAAGCCACCTTTAACCAACAAATGCGTGTAAGGACTGGCTCTCTCGCTCGATACCAACTGGAACTTTCAAGTGCTCGAAGTGTTTGGCATGTAAATATATAAAGAAGGGAAATTGCTTCGAATCAACATCGACAGGCAGGAAGTATGAAATAAGTGATTTTATAAACTGCCTGACAACAAACGTAGTCTACCTAATCACATGCGATTGTAAAAAACAATACATTGGTAAGACACGACAACAACTGCGAAGAAGAATACTGGGCCACATTGGCAATATAGGAAGAAAAGAAGCCACATCTGTTTCAACACACGTGTGGGAACAACATGATGGAAATGCGGACTGTTTGATGTTCCAGGGGATAGAACTAATAAGATCGGATGGTAGAAGGGGCGATCTTGACAACTTACTCCTTCGAAAAGAGGCCAGTTGGATATACCGCTGCGAAACCATACATCCAGCTGGCCTTAATGAAGTATTATCATTTAATTGCTTTATCTAATCTTAAAAAGCTTCTATAACTAGATGTCTTTCTAGTCATGCGATTGAACAAAGCTACCCTCTGTAAATCCTGGATTCACGGCCTCTACAAACCATAATCAAAACAAAGCATTAGGATCACATGTGATGATCCATTCCTAACGTTTTGCGACATATACTGGTTATACATACCAGATTATCTAATATTATAGTAATAATCCACATATCTAACACTTACCTGAAATCCTTGGGCTACACTTATGCAAAAGGTATTACCACATCAATCATCTATTCTATAATGAGGATCAACTGTTATGAAATAATTATGAAAACAAACCCCTTCTTTTGTGGCATTGGTTTATTTAATCAATTATGCGGATATATTTAATTCAATGTATTTCCCCAATGATATCACATCCCCCATTGCTAAATCTTTGCTGTGGGTTCCGACATTAGAAATCCATCGGGATACTGTTTGAAGCATCGGATCCATCCTATGCGAGGCGGTCTGGAGACAATAACCAATAAGATCTCAAAGATACCGTGCACGGTCACGTCATGACGTTACGCACAGATGAATGCATGATGCGTTCCACCATCAGCATTGGACGCGACACCCTGACGCCATGCGCGGTGACGTCACGACGGTGAGCTACGCAGCCCACGTGGTGCGGCTCATACTATAAGCCGACACTTGAGATGCGTTCCACGTTCGCCGCTAAGAGCGGTCGTCATGTCGAACGCCGTAATCACATGGAGCGTCGTGACGTCACTACGCATGCACGCTCCGATTCGCTCCACCTCTCAGCCCCGATTGGTTGATGACCTTATGACATGACGGACTCCTCCTACTCATCAGCTGAGCTAGGACGATACAGTCCGGTCCGAATGCTTCAATCGCGACGGCACCTTCGATCACCGCTAGCAAGTGCAATCCACCCAGCGCTCATTCCCTAGCCTACCATCCGGGCTATGGACACCAACCTTTTTTATTTTACCTTGTATCCATCTACTTTTCTCTGTCTTTTTGACATCTAAGGGGAAAAAGAGGGCTGGGTGGGAACCTTCGGGTACTACTTAAAGAAGGAATTGAGAAATAGCATAGCCTTCTTACAACTAACATGTGTTATATTGGAGCATTTTCTCCAATTACTATCCAGTGACTCTGGATATAGAACAATCTTGATACACATGTTGGTTTGAAGCTCTGACTTGTTCTAAAGAGCAGATTAGGTTTGGGTGAACAACCTTATAGACCTTAAGTGGGGTGATTTTCCTCACTTAACTAGAGATTTTCTTTTATCTCAGTCTCTGTCTGGAATAACACCCCCAGGACATCAGCTCAGCGTTATACTGCTATCACCCTAAGGGGACGCTGTTTAGCTGTATGTTCTGGCCTCAGATAGCACTAAGGATCTAAAAACAGAGACAATCTCATAGACTTCGAGTGGATTGTCCTCATTTATCTAGAGACTTCCCTCTATCTTAGTCTTTGCCTGGGGAAATATCCCCAGGATATCAGCTCAGCGTTACACTGCTATCACCCTAAGGGGACGCTGTCTAGCTGTATGCTCTGTTTTCAGATAGCACAAGGGATCCAAAAACAGAGACCTTGATTATGCTATGTTCACCTCCTAAACCTGCAGAAACAGTTGTTTCCTCCTTATTGGTATACTGTTAGGACATCTGATTCCTCGTCATTGAGTCTATTGAGACTTCTCAAATCTCTTTCATATGGATAAAATCTCCAACCTCTTAATGCTCCTGATGATCCACGTAATTTAGTGGTGAAACGCGTTGAGCAAAAAAACGAGCAATTATTGAGTATAAATAATGATTGGAGTTTCTGGGTCCTGCATCACACTGAGCATTCATGACCCGCGAAATTAGAGCTTATATCCTGCCAAGTCCCATAAACCTTTGGACCTTGTTAAGTCCCATTCAAAAAAATTTTTCTTTGGAGACTTTGTTATAGGCAAGAGACTCGGCATAGAGATTAAGCACTAAAAAAAACTTTTAAATTCTAACACAGTTGCACATATTAGTTCCACTGTTGATTTTTGAGTTTCTGAACACCAGCAACCAATCAGAGGCTAATCAACGGTTGGAAAAATCGATTTTTTTCCTTGTAAGCTTGATCCACAATATCCGTGCACCCATTCTACTACCATACCTCTTAATGGGACAGGATAATAAGTTGATTCAATCTTAACAGCTTACATATTAGGCCACAACGCCCTGGATTTGTGGTTTCACAAGATTGATTTGGGACCACAATAACTAATCTAGGCTTGCGTTGGTTGAGCTTGGCTCCTAGCAACTGCGTTATGTGTGTCCTGACATACATTACACTACGTTTTTAAACGTCCTTGTCATTTGGTGTGCCCTTATGTGTTTCAATTTTTAAGACATTTCTAATAAAAATATTTTTTTATTATTCTAAGTCACCTCTGTGATAGGGCCTTACTATAATTTTGGAGACTTTCTGAACTGCCTCCTCTGTGAATACACTGCTTGTATCTAGAGGTTACCTAACAACGCTCCCACAGTCCAAGTCATCTGTTGGAGTGTTTGTTTAGAAGACTTTACAGTAGTAACTGAAACTGGTTTAAAGATGGGCCTCTCTTAATCTCCCTGAATAGATTTGAGCAGTGTTCAGTGTAACTCACTGTTAGATGAAAAGATCCCAGTTTGTTTTTCCACGCTGTTGGTTGATTCAGAAGCTTGTTTAATTCTGCCTTCCTACTTTAGGCAATGTTCTCTCTCACTCGTATGTCTGCAGAACAGCTCCTGCACCCCCTGCTCCGACTACACATCCACTCTCCTCCTCCTAACTATGACTCCCCTTCTCTTCCTGTCTGTTCTCCCGCTCTCAAATTACCCCTTCTCCTAATATCCTGTCTCACCCCAAGCTTTTTCCCTGCTCTCCGGACTCTCTCCCTTCCTTGTCTACCAATCAGTGTCTGTGCGACAACCAGCTAATCAGCAGACAGCTATTGCCAAGCAGTTAGTTTAGCTTGCAGAAAGAAACGGGAAAACAGGGGTTTTATAACATGCGCCACTTTCTATGTCTCCTGAATAGGCACATAGACAGGTGTTCACAGGACAATGGGTGTGTGGCTATTCTGTTCCCCAGCCGCGGCAATTGGTGCCACTGTCCCCGCTCACTTCAAGGTTTGCATGGTCCTGTAACACACATGACCTCTACAATCAGTCACTAGTCTCAGCATTACTGCAGCTGGGAATGTTAGAAGTGATTATATGTGCGCCACATGACTGTACAACCTTAGAAGTGAGCGGGAACAGCGACGGAATAGGAGATTGTATTGCTTTTTGTGTTATATTTATAAGAGAACAGTTATGTAAAAGGGGGCAAAAGCTGGCATTTCTAGGTTAAAAGGGGCAGAATATGGTATATTTATGTGAAAGTGGCATATCTATGTGAAAGGGAATAAAAGGGTGCATATATATGTGAAAGGGGGGATATGTATGTAAAAAGGAGCATATAAAGGCAGCAAGATAAGGTATTACTAGAGATGAGCGAACGTACTCGTCCGAGCTTGATATTCGTGCGAATATTAGGGTGTTCGGGATGCTCGTTACTCGTAACGAGCACCACGCGGTGTTCTGGTTACTTTCAGTTTCCTCTCTGAGACGTTAGCGCGCTTTTCTGGCCAATTGAAAGACAGGGAAGGCATTACAACTTCCCCCTGTGACGTTCAAGCCCTATACCACCCCCCTGCAGTTAGTGGCTGGGAAGATCAGATGTCACCCGAGTATAAAAGTCGGCCCCTCCCGCGGCTCGCCACACATGCCTTGTGAGTTAGCTGAGGGAAAGTACTATCGTGCTGGTGCTGCTGTAGGGAGAACGTTAGGAGTCAGTGTAGGCTTCAAGAACCCCAAAGGTCCTTCTTAGGGCCACATCTACCTGTGTGCAGGCTGCTGCTAGCAGTGTTTTTTTTTTTTTTTTCCTCAAAATCGGCAGTGCAGAGCATTGCACCCGGCATTAGGGACAGAAGTGGTGCATAGGCAGGGAGAGTGTTAGGAGTGAGTGTAGCCTTCAAGAACCTCAACGGTCCTTTCTAGGGCCAAATTTAAGCGTGTGCAGTACTGTGATGGCTGCTGTTAGCAGTGTTGCATTTTTTTTTTTTCTAAAAATCGTCTGTGCAGAGCATTGCACCCTCCATTGATACTACAGGGACAGAATTGTGTAGGCAGGGCCGCAACACAGTTATTGTTCATTGAATATACGCAGTGGGTCCTTCCCTTTGCAAAAAAGGAAAAGAAATTATATTTGGCCTGCCTGTGTCAGTCCTAAGGTCTCCGTGTACGTGTGTGCTGCGTGGACAACGTACAAAAATCAGACGCAACCAGCTACGGTTTACTGCAGGCTTGCGCCATTGTCTTTCCTGACTGGCAAATACCTGCTCTGCTAGAGTTAATAACTCTGCTACACTAAAGTTGTGTGTCACTTTTTCAGGGCCACACTACAGTTCTAAAAGTTATTGTTCATTGAATATACGCAGTGGGTCCTTCCCTTTGCAAAAAAGGAAAAGAAATTATATTTGGCCTGCCTGTGTCAGTCCTAAGGTCTCCGTGTACGTGTGTGCTGCGTGGACAACGTACAAAAATCAGACGCAACCAGCTACGGTTTACTGCAGGCTTGCGCCATTGTCTTTCCTGACTGGCAAATACCTGCTCTGCTAGAGTTAATAACTCTGCTACACTAAAGTTGTGTGTCACTTTTTCAGGGCCACACTACAGTTCTAAAAGTTATTGTTCATTGAATATACGCAGTGGGTCCTTCCTTTTGCAAAAAAGCGAAAACATTATATTTGGCCTGCAGGCTTGCGCCAATTTATTTCCTGCCTGGGAAATCAAATCACTGGTAATACAGCATGCTGAGGGGTAGGGGTAAGCCTAGAGGACGTGGACGTGGACGTGGCCGAGGACGCGTAGGCCCAAGTGAGGGTGTGGGCACAGGCCGAGCTCCTGATCCAGGTGTGTCGCAGCCGACTGCTGCGCGATTAGGAGAGAGGCACGTTTCTGGCGTCCCCACATTCATCGCCCAATTAATGGGTCCACGCGGGAGACGGTTATTAGAAAATGAGCAGTGTGAGCAGGTCCTGTCCTGGATGGCAGAAAGTGCTTCGAGCAACCTATCGTCCAGCCACAGTTCTGCGCCGTCCACTGCTGCAAATCCGAATCCTCTGTCTGCTGCTCCTCCTTCCTCCCAGCCTCCTCACTCCACTACAATGACACATGCTCAGGAGCGGGAACACTCCCAGGAACTGTTCTCGGGCCCCTGCTCAGATTGGGCAGCAGTGGTTCCTCTCCCACCAGAGGAGTTTATCGTCACTGATGCCCAACCATTCGAAAGTTCCCGGGGTCCGGGGGAAGAGGCTGGGGACTTCCGCCAACTGTCTCAAGAAGTTTCTGTGGGTGAGGAGGACGATGACGATGAGACACAGTTGTCTTGCAGTGAGGTAGTAGTAAGGGCAGTAAGTCCAAGGGAGCAGCGCACAGAGGATTCAGAGGAAGAGCAGCAGGACGATGAGGTGACTGACCCCACCTGGTGTGCAACGCCTACTCAGGACAGGTCTTCAGAGGGGGAGGCAAGGGCATCAGCAGGGCAGGTTGCAAGAGGCAGTGCGGTGGCCAGGGGTAGAGGCAGAGCCAGACCGAATAATCCACCAAGTGTTTCCCAAAGCACCCCCTCGCGCCATGCCACCCTGCAGAGGCCGAGGTGCTCTAAGGTCTGGCAGTTTTTCACAGAGACGCCTGACGACCGACGAACAGTGGTGTGCAACCTTTGTCGCGCCAAGATCAGCCGGGGAGCCACCACCAACAGCCTCACCACCACCAGCATGCGCAGACATATGATGGCCAAGCACCCCACAAGGTGGGACGAAGGCCGTTCACCGCCTCCGGTTTGCACCGCTGCCTCTCCCCCTGTGCCCCAACCTGCCACTGAGATCCAACCTCCCTCTCAGGACACAGGCACAACCGTCTCATGGCCTGCACCCACACCCTCACCTCCGCTGTCCTCGGCCCCATCCAGCAATGTCTCACACCGCACAGTCCAGCCATCGCTAGCGCAACTGTTGGAGCGCAAGCGCAAGTACGCCGCCACGCACCCGCACGCTCAATCGTTAACCATCCACATAGCCAAATTTATCAGCCTTGAGATGCTGCCGTATAGGGTTGTGGAAACGGAGTCCTTCAAAGCTATGATGGCGGCGGCGGCCCCGCGCTACTCAGTTCCCAGTCGCCACTACTTTTCCCGATGTGCCGTCCCAGCCCTGCACGACCGCGTCTCCCGCAACATTGTACGCGCCCTCACCAATGTGGTTAGTGGCAAGATCCACTTAACTACGGACACGTGGACAAGCACAGGCGGCCAGGGCCACTACATCTCCCTGACGGCACATTGGGTGAATTTAGTGGAGGCTGGGACAGAGTCAGAGCCTGGGACCGCTCACGTCCTACCCACCCCCAGAATTGCGGGCCCCAGCTCGGTGGTGGTATGTTCGGCGGTGTATGCTTCCTCCACTAAAGCACCCTCCTCCTCCTCCTCCTCCTCCTCAACCTCTGTCTCGCAATCTAGATGTGTCAGCAGCAGCAGGACGTCGCCAGCAGTCGGTGTCGCGCGGCGTGGCAGCACAGCGGTGGGCAAGTGTCAGCAGGCCGTGCTGAAACTACTCAGCTTAGGAGATAGGAGGCACACGGCCCACGAACTGCTGCAGGGTCTGACAGAGCAGACCGACCATTGGCTTGCGCCGCTGAGCCTCCAACCGGGCATGGTCGTGTGTGACAACGGCCGTAACCTGGTGGCGGCTCTGCAGCTCGGCAGCCTCACGCACGTGCCATGCCTGGCCCACGTCTTTAATTTGGTGGTTCAGTGCTTTCTGAAAAGCTACCCACGCTTGTCAGACCTGCTCGTAAAGGTGCGCCGGCTCTGCGCACATTTCCGCAAGTCCCACACGGACGCTGCCACCCTGCGCACCCTGCAACATCGCTTTAATCTGCCAGTGCACCGACTGCTGTGCGACGTGCCCACACGGTGGAACTCTACGCTCCACATGTTGGCTAGGCTCTATGAGCAGCGTAGAGCTATAGTGGAATACCAACTCCAACATGGGCGGCGCAGTGGGAGTCAGCCTCCTCAATTCTTTTCAGAAGAGTGGGCCTGGTTGGCAGACATCTGCCAGGTCCTTCGAAACTTTGATCAGTCTACCCAGGTGGTGAGCGGCGATGCTGCAATCATTAGCGTCACCATTCCTCTGCTATGCATCTTGAGAAGTTCCCTGCAAACCATAAAGGCAGCCGCTTTGCGCTCGGAAACAGAGCCGGGGGAAGACAGTATGTCGCTGGATAGTCAGAGCACCCTCCTGTCTATATCTCAGCGCATTCAGGAGGAGGAGGATGAGGAGGATGAGGAGGAGGGGGAAGAGACAGCTTTGCCCACTGCTGACGGTACCCATGCTGCTTGCCTGTCATCATTTCAGCGTGTATGGCCTGAGGAGGAGGAGGAGGATCCTGAAAGTGATCTTCCTAGTGCGGACAGCCATGTGTTGCGTACAGGTACCCAGGCACACATGGCTGACTTCATGTTAGGATGCCTTTCTCGTGGCCCTCGCATTCAACGCATTCTGGCCACTACGGATTACTGGGTGTACACACTGCTCGACCCACGCTATAAGGAGAACCTTCCCAGTCTCATTCCCGAAGAGGAAAGGGGTTCGAGAGTGTTGCTATACCACAGGACCCTGGCGGACAAGCTGATGGTAAAATTCCCATCCGGCAGCGCTAGTGGCAGAAGGCGCAGTTCCGAGGGCCAGGTAGCAGGGGAGGTGCGCAGATCGAGCAGCATGTACAGCCCAGACAGTGCAACAGTCTTTAAGGGCCTGGCCAGCTTTATGGCTCCCCAGCAAGACTGTGTCACCGCTCCCCAGTCAAGGCTGAGTCGGCGGGAGCACTGTAAAAGGATGGTGAGGGAGTACGTAGCCGATCGCACGACCATCCTCGGTGATGCCTCTGCCCCCTACAACTACTGGGTGACGAAGCTGGACACGTGGCCTGAACTAGCGCTGTATGCCCTGGAGGTGCTTGCTTGTCCTGCGGCTAGCGTCTTGTCGGAGAGGATGTTTAGTGCGGCTGGGGGAATCATCACAGATAAGCGTACCCGCCTGTCAACCGACAGTGCCGACAGGCTAACACTCATCAAGATGAACAAAGCCTCGATTTCCCCAGACTTCTCATCTCCACCAGCTGACAGCAGCGATACGTAAGCAATATGTAGGCTGCACCCGCGGATGGAAGCTACGTTCTCTCTCACCATCCAAAACGGGGACATTTCTGCTTCATCAATCTGTGTCTAATATTCCTCCTCCTCCTCCTGCTCCTCCTCCTGAAACCTCACGTAATCACGCTGAACGGGCAATTTTTCTTAGGGCCAAAAGGCTCACTCATCTAATTTTTCGAAACAATTTTTATATGTTTCAATGCTCTTAAAAGCGTTGAAACTTTAACTTGAACCAATTTTTCGTTAAACTGGGCTGCCTCCAGGCCTTGTTACCACTTAAGCCACATTAACCAAAGCGATTAATGGGTTTCACCTGCCCTCTTGGTTGGGCATGGCCAATTTTTACTGAGGTACATTAGTACTGTTGGTACACCAATTTTTTGGGGCCCTCACCTACAGTGTAATCATAGCAATTTGTATGTTCTTCGCCTGCACTCATGGTACAGAAGTGTGTGTGGGGTTGGCCTACACTTTAGCTACATAAATGTAACTTGGGCCTTGGCTATACTAAGGCTACTGAAATGGAACTAAGACTGCGCTCCCACTATACTGCTGCTTCAGAATTGTTACTGGGGCCTGTCTTGAGTGCTACTATTGCTGACATGGAACGAAGACTGCGCTCCCGCTATACTGCTGCTTCGGAATTGTTACTGGGGCCTGTCTTGAGTGCTACTATTGCTGACATGGAACGAAGACTGCGCTCCCGCTATACTGCTGCTTCGGAATTGTTACTGGGGCCTGTCTTGAGTGCTACTATTGCTGACATGGAACGAAGACTGCACTCCCGCTATACTGCTGCTTCGGAATTGTTACTGGGGCCTGTCTTGAGTGCTTCTATTGCTGACATGGAACGAAGACTGCGCTCCTCCTATAATGCTGCTAGTGATATGTTAGTGGGGCCTGTCCTAATGCTACGGCTGAAATGTTACGAATTCTGGGCTCTGCCTATACCGCTGCTAATGGTATGTCTCTGGGGTGTGGAAACAGAGGCTTCCCAAAGACATGATGGCGGCGAGGCCATTTCCCACCAACGCGGTTACTGTTAAGGTGCATATAACCACGGACACGTGGAGAGGACACGTAGTGCCTCAAAAACATCCCCCTCCTCCTCCAACAGGGAAAACATTCTTGGCAAATGCCTTTGCATTGGTTCGTCTGGTGGCAGTCCAAGAATTTCACCTTTACCGACACTACAAGAGAGCCCCCCCACCATCCCCCCGCCACGGCCCACTTAATCCTGGCCACATTCCGAAAACCAACAAAATAAAACCGCGCTACTAGGTCCGCAGTCACCACCACATTACCACCAACGCGGTTACTGTTAAGGTGCATATAACCACGGACACGTAGTGCCTCAAAAACATCCCCCTCCTCCTCCAACAGGGAAAACATTCTTGGCAAATGCCTTTGCATTGGTTCGTCTGGTGGCAGTCCAAGAATTTCACCTTTACCGACACTACAAGAGAGCCCCCCCACCATCCCCCCGCCACGGCCCACTTAATCCTGGCCACATTCCGAAAACCAACAAAATAAAACCGCGCTACTAGGTCCGCAGTCACCACCACATTACCACCAACGCGGTTACTGTTAAGGTACATATTACCAGTCTGACTGGGGCATGCAGAGACACCTTGACAGAATGAATAGTGTGTGGCACATAGGTTCCCCATTGCTATGCCCACGTGTGCAGCTCCTGATGGCGGTGGCACAGGATTCTATTTCTCATTGCTTCTGTACAGCATTGTGGGCTATCGCCCCACCACTTTTAAAGAGGGTCGCTGCCTAGCCGTGCCAACCCCTCTGCAGTGTGTGCCTGCGGTTCCTCCTCATGGCAGACGCACTTCTAAATAGACATGAGGGTGGTGTGGCATGAGGGCAGCTGAAGACTGCGCAGGGACACTTTGGTGTGCGCTGTGGGGGGGCGGTTGGTCAGCATGTAACCCAGGAGAAGTAGCAGTGGAGTGTCATGCAGGCAGTGATTGTGCTTTGTTGGAGGTAGTGTGGTGCTTAGCTAAGGTATGCATTGCTAATGAGGGCTTTTCAGAAGTAAAAGTTGTTGGGAGGGGGGGCCACTCTTGCCGCTATTGTGGCTTAATAGTGGGACCTGTGAACTTGAGATGCAGCCCAACACGTAGCCCCTCGCCTGCCCTATCCGTTGCTGTGTCGTTCCCATCACTTTCTTGAATTGCCCAGATTTTCACACATGAAAACCTTAGCGAGCATCGGCGAAATACAAAAATGCTCGGGTCGCCCATTGACTTCAATGGGGTTCGTTATTCGAAACGAACCCTCGAGCATCGCGAAAAGTTCGTTCCGAGTAACGAGCACCCGAGCATTTTGGTGCTCGCTCATCTCTAATTATTACTGAATGATGCAAATGGGGGTATTATTACTAACTGGGGACATTATTACTGACAGAAAGAAGAAGGGAGATTTATTACTAACTGGGGGAAAAAGCGGGAATTATTACTGAATGGGGGCATAAAGAAGGCATTATTACTAAGTGGAGGCAACTTTACTGTGTGGGAGTCACTATAAGCAGCACTTGCTATGTGGACTTTATGTGGGGCACAATAAGGTGGATACTATTACTGTGTTAGGCATTACAGGTGGCATTATTACTATCTGGGGCACTGCAGATGGGGAGATTATATACAAGTCTGGAAAAAGTAGGGAGGATGCTGGAAAAATGAGGAACCAAAGATGTCTGCGTGTCATTCTGCAGAGACGCGTCTGGACAGGAAAAAGTCATCATAGCCGTCTGAGATGGGTGGAGAGGAAAAGAGAAATTCAATAACACCAGACAGGATGCCAACTATATAAATATTTATATTTATATATATTGTTTTGGAGGGGACAGGCACACGCTTTGCACGGGCGTCCTCACAACTCTCTGTCTTCCCCTGGCACAGGTTACTGTACTGTAGTCATGAGTATACCAATTATGTGTGGGTTTGTATTTTATGTTCTATTGTTTATATTAAATAAACCATATTTTATTACATAAAAATGTTTTTTTTGGCCATCACCAAGAATGATGGATGAAGAACTACTATGTTTCTTTTTCTCCCTTCTGTGCAATGTAATAGGATAGACAATTAGTGCTTTTTAACAAAAACAAACTACTATGCGTACAAACCACTATGCCATCATAAATCTCCTATCCGCCTGCTCACCCTCTCTATCCTGCTGCTAATAGCAGCAGGGAATATCTCTCCCAATCCTGTTCCACCCTCCATTGCTCCTAACTTTTACCCCTACGTGCCTCACTTAGATACACTTCAAGCCCAACTACTAGCCCATGTAAACTCTCGTCTGACTCCTTTAAATGTGTGCTCTGGAACTGCCAGTCAGCATGCAACATACTCCCCGCCATCCTCGACTTTTTCACGGTTATAAATCTCTAAATCTGCTCTAGCACTCACAGAAATGTAGATACAGCAGTCAGATATGGCCTTCCCTGATGCATTCATTGTCTTACAATGGCCTGCAGTTCTCCCATACCCCAACAGTGGAAAACAGGCGTGGCAGAGGAGTAGGTGCTCTTCTATCCCCGCAATGCACCATCCAGGTCATCTTCCCCTGTACCATCACTAACTTTCCGATTGTTTGAAGTACATATGCTACCTCTTCTCCATCCACTGTCCATGCGAGTGGCAGTTATCTACCGCCCCTAAGGCCTCCACGCCTGTTTCTGGATCACTTTGCCACCTGGCTCCCCCTCTTCCTATGTTGTGAAATCCCAACCCTCATCTTAGTGGAGTATAATACAAAAAACCCGCGCCATAAAATAAACTTTTTTTATTGTTAGTAGCTACGCGTTTCCACACAGATGTGTCTTTATCAAGCTAGTGAAAGTATACAAATGAGCACATATATATATATATATATATATATATATATATATATATATATATATATATATACACACACATGTTAATTACTCACAGAGGGTAACGTTCGGTGTTCTCATGACGGAGCATATTGGAGGTGGGAGGGATTCCCTCTCACATGACCAATCATGTGATTTACTATGGAACGCATATGCGTTTCAAAATTTAAAACAAGCTTTGTTGTTCTTGTGTGTGTGCAAACATATACAATCTTTATCTATTAGTATCCTGACTGCTTTTATGCAGTCGGTTTTAATATTACTAGCTACTTAAACTGTTAAAATGTATTTCTAAAAAAGATATATAAAAAAAATATTCTTATATATATAAATTAAAATCCTAAAAAAAAAATTCAATATAAAAAGAATTTTTATATTAATTAATCTTATTTTTTTTTTGTTATCTATATAATAATGATCATATTCATGAGATTTTTATTTATTTATTCTAAATTGATTTTTAGATTTTTTCCAAGACTTCGTTCAAGCCGTTTGACATTAGCGTATTGAGACGATAGATCCAGTACATTTCTTTTTTCCTGAGTTTTGCTATGGAGTGTTGTTTAATTGTTTCTAATGGGAATAATTTTAATCCTTTACTGTTATTGTTATGTTTCTCTGCAAAGTGTCTGGACAAGCTATGTTTTGTATAACCCCTTTTTATATTATATCTATGCTGGTTTATTCTTAAATTAAGGCAGTTCATTGTTCTACTCACGTAACGGTGTCCACAAGGACATTCTAACAGATAAATTATTTTTTAGCTTTTACATGTTATTTTTTGCCTAATGTGTATGATTTCTTCTCCTTTAGTTATCGTATTTTGTTTGTGGGCTATGTGATTACAACATTTGCACGTTTTCTTATTACATTTATATCCTCCTGTAATTATCGGGGTCTTATGCCTAATATCCAAAGAGAATTCATTTTAAACTTCATTGATTTTGCCCTTAAAAAGAATTATTTCATATTTCAAAATTAGATTTTTTATCAAATGAATGGGACAGCGATTGGCAGCAAATTTGCGCCAACTTTCGCTAACTTGTATATGAGACAGTTCGAAAAAGATGTATTCAACAATTAGCAAATACACACCACTCTCAAACATGCCCTAGATGAAGCAACACCCACCCATGACCTGAGCCGCCCGATGCAGACCTCAGCAACCTTGGCTCACACTTCAAATGCGATTCAGCCGGCGGTGTTCTAGCTGTGCTGAACAGCTGTGGTGAAAGTCGCAAACGTCCACAGACTTTTTCCACTGCAAATTCATGCTCTGAACCTACAACTTAGCCCTCTACCATGCCAAACAAGTCCACTTCACTTCTCTCATCTCCTCACTATCTCACAACCATAAACGACTCTTTGACACTTTTAACTCCCGTCTCAGCCCTAAACTGCAGCACCCCCTGTGGCGGATCTCTATGCGGAAGAACTAGCTAGCTGCTCACTTCAAAAAGAAAATCAACAACATCCAGCTGGAAATTACTTCCCAATCCCTGACTTGCTCCGACTCTAGTCTCATCAGTACTGCATCTAGCTCCTGCTTACTTTCTGTAATTAGACCAATGATGGAGGAAGAAGTCTCCAAATTGCTTTCCTCAGCTAGCCTCACCATCTGCACTAGCGACCCTTTTCCCTCACACCTCCTCCAGTCCCCTGCCCCGGTGGTCATCTCCCATATTACCACTAAATTCAACCTCTCTCTGACCACTGGCATTTTTCCCTCCTCATTCAAACATGCTATCATAGCCCCACTGCTAAAGAAACCAACTCTTGACTTGACCAATGCTGTCAAGTACCGACCCATCTCAAATCTCCCCTTCATCTTAAAACTATTAGAACACCTAGTTTACTCCTGCTTTTTTAAGCTATCTATCAGAACACTCTCTTCTTGACCCCCTACAGTCTGGCTTCTGCCCTCTACACTAACAGAAACTGCCCTTACAAAAGTGTCAAACGACCTGACAGACAAATTGAGGGGCAACTACTCCCTACTGATCCTTCTGGATCTCTCCGCAGCATTTGATACTGTTGACCACAAACTTCTCCTCAGTATGCTTCGCTCCATTGGACTAAAAGACACTGCTCTCTCCTGGTTTTCCTCCTGCCTATCTGACTGCTCCTTCAGTGTCTCTTTTGCAGGCTCCACCTCCCCTCCCTCTTCTCCTTGCTGTTGGGGTCCCCCAGGGTTTGGTCCTCAGTCTTTTACTTTTCTCCATCTACACAACCCCTATTTGACAAACCATCAGGATTTTGGGCTTTCAGGCTCATCTTTCGGTCCAGCCACTATTCTGATACCTCTGCCCTGTGCCAGTCACTGTACTGACTGCCCATCAAATATAGAAATCAATTTAAACTCACTACCCTTATCCACAAAGCGGTCCATAGCACAGCGCTGCCCTGCATTGCCTCCCTCATCTCAATCTGCAACCCATCCCGCACCCTCTGCTCCGCTAATGAAATCAGATTAAATTTAATTTGAACCTCTCATTCCCACCTCCAAAACTTCTCCAGAGTAGCATCAGTCCTCTGGAACTATCCGGGCAATCCCTGACACACAAACTTCAGGCATGCTCTAAAAACGCACATCTTCAGGGAGGCATACCATATCCCCTAAACCAAACCCCTCTTTACCCTGCATGAGAACATGCTCCCTGTTCTACTGATTGTAATCCATCAACCGCTCCCTGCAGTCACACCGATTCAGCCACCACACGGCTTAAGCCTTACCATTCTCTGTGTATAGCATTCCTCACTCTCCACCTCGCCATACTGTGCACATTTCCAGCCCCTTTACCTTCTGTATCACCCCATTATCTGTAGTATGTAAGCTCGTTGGAGCAGGACCCTCACACCTACTGTTTCCATCAATTGATTACTACTAGAGATGAGCGAGCACCAAAATGCTCGGGTGCTCGTTATTCGGGACGAACTTTTCGCGATGCTCGAGGGTTCGTTTCGAGTAACGAACCCCATTGAAGTCAATGGGCGACCGGAGCATTTTTGTATTTCGCCGATGCTCGCTAAGGTTTCCTTGTGTGAAAATCTGGGCAATTCAAGAAAGTGATGGGAACGACACAGCAACGGATAGGGCAGGCGAGGGGCTACATGTTGGGCTGCATCTCAAGTTCACAGGTCCCACTATTAAGCCACAATAGCGGCAAGAGTGGCCCCCCCCCCCTCCCAAAAACTTTTACTTCTGAAAAGCCCTCATTAGCAATGCATACCTTAGCTAAGCACCACACTACCTCCAACAAAGCACAATCACTGCCTGCATGACACTCCACTGCCACTTCTCCTGTGTTACATGCTGCCCAACCGCCCCCCCTCCCCCCCACAGCGCACACCAAAGTGTCCCTGTGCAGCCTTCAGCTGCCCTAATGCCTCACCACCCTCATGTCTATTTAGAAGTGCGTCTGCCATGAGGAGGAACCGCAGGCACACACTGCAGAGGTTGGCACGGCTAGGCAGCGACCCTCTTTAAAAGGGGCGGGGCGATAGCCCACAATGCTGTACAGAAGCAATGAGAAATAGAATCCTGTGCCACCGCCATCAGGAGCTGCACACGTGGGCATAGCAATGGGGAACCTATGTGTCACACACTATTCATTCTGTCAAGGTGTCTCTGCATGCCCCAGTCAGACTGGGCTTTTTAATTCATAGACACAGGCAGGTACAACTCCCTATTGTGAAGTCCCTGTCGACCGACAGCATGGGTGGCTTCCTGGAACCCACCGGCGGTACATAAAAATATCCCATTGCAGTGCCCAACACAGCTGAGGTAGTAATGTCGTGCTTAAAGCAGGTGGGCTTCGGCCCACACTGCATGCCCCAGTCTGACTGGGGTTCTTTACAAGTGGAAACAGATGCATTTATAATTCCCTGTGGACCCACAGTAGGGGTGGGTGCCAGGAAGCCACCGGCGGTACATAGAAATATCCCATTGCATTGCCCAACACAGCTGAGGTAGTAATGTCGTGCTTAATGCAGGTGGGCTTCGGCCCACACTGCATGCCCCAGTCAGACTGGGGTTCTTTACAAGTGGACAGATGTAGGTTAAACTCCGTGTGCACCTACAGCATGGGTGGCTCCCTGGAACCCACCGGCGATACACAAAAATATCCCATTGCATTGCCCAACACAGCGGATGTAACGTCAGCTGTAATGCAGGTGGGCTAAAAATTCATTTGATTACACTGTAGGCGAGGGCCCACAAAAATTGCTGTATCAATAGTACTAATGTACATCCAAAAAATTGGCCATGGCCAACCAAGAGGGCAGGTGAAACCCATTAATCGCTTTGGTTAATGTGGCTTAAGCGGTAACTAGGCCTGGAGGCAGCCCAGTTTAACGAAAAATTGGTTCAAGTTAAAGTTTCAACGCTTTTAAGAGCATTGAAACATATAAAAATTGTTTAGAAAAATTATATGAGTGAGCCTTGTGGCCCTAAGAAAAATTGCCCGTTCAGCGTGATTACGTGAGGTTTCAGGAGGAGGAGCAGGAGGAGGAGGAGGAATATTAGACACAGATTGATGAAGCAGAAATGTCCCCGTTTTGGATGGTGAGAGAGAACGTAGCTTCCATCCGCGGGTGCAGCCTACGTATTGCTTTCGTATCGCTGCTGTCCGCTGGTGGAGAAGAGAAGTCTGGGGAAATCCAGGCTTTGTTCATCTTGATGAGTGTAAGCCTGTCGGCACTGTCGGTTGACAGGTGGGTACGCTTATCCGTGATGATTCCCCCAGCCACACTAAACACACTCTCTGACAAGACGCTAGCCGCAGGACAAGCAAGCACCTCCAGGGCATACAGCGCGAGTTCAGGCCACGTGTCCAGCTTCGACACCCAGTAGTTGTAGGGGGCAGAGGCGTCACGGAGGACGGTCATGCGATCGGCTACGTACTCCCTCACCATCCTTTTACAGTGCTCCCGCCGACTCAGCCTTGACTGGGGAGCGGTGACACAGTCTTGCTGGGGAGCCATAAAGCTGGCAAAGGCCTTGGAGAATGTTCCCCTGCCTGCGCTGTACATGCTGCCTGATCTCTGCGCCTCCCCTGCTACCTGGCCCTCGGAACTGCGCCTTCTGCCACTAGCGCTGTCGGATGGGAAGTTTACCATCAGTTTGTCCACCAGCGCCCTGTGGTATAGCATCATTCTCGAACCCCTTTCCTCTTCGGGAATGAGAGTGCAAAGGCTCTCCTTATACCGTGGATCGAGCAGTGTGTACACCCAGTAATCCGTAGTGGCCAGAATGCGTGTAACGCGAGGGTCACGAGAAAGGCATCCTAACATGAAGTCAGCCATGTGTGCCAGGGTACCTGTACGCAACACATGGCTGTCCTCACTAGGAAGATCACTTTCAGGATCCTCCTCCTCCTCCTCTTCCTCCTCCTCAGGCCATACACGCTGAAAGGATGACAGCCCAGCAGCATGTGTACCCTCACCAGTGGGCCAAGCTGTCTCTTCCCCCTCCTCCTCATCCTCCTCATGCTCCTCCTCCTCCTCCTCAACGCGCTGAGATATAGACAGGCGGGTGCTCTGACTATCCAGCGACATACTGTCTTCCCCCGGCTCTGTTTCCGAGCGCAAAGCGTCTGCCTTTATGCTTTGCAGGGAACTTCTCAAGATGCATAGCAGAGGAATGGTGACGCTAATGATTGCAGCATCGCCGCTCACCACCTGGGTAGACTCCAAAAAATTTTCCAAGGACCTGGCAGTTGGCTGTCAAACAGGGCCACTCTTCTGTAAATAATTGAGGAGGCTGACTCCCACTGCGCCGCGCAAGTTGGAGTTGGTATTCCACTATAGCTCTACGCTGCTCATAGAGTCTGGCCAACATGTGGAGCGTAGAGTTCCACTGTGTGGGCACGTCGCACAGCAGTCGGTGCACTGGCAGATTAAACCTATGTTGCAGTGTCCGCAGGGTGGCAGCGTGCGTGTGGGATTTGCGGAAATGTGCGCAGAGCTGGCGCACCTTTCCGAGTAGGTATGACAAGCGTGGGTAGCTTTTCAGAAAGCGCTGAACCACCAAATTAAACACATGGGCCAGGCATGGCACGTGCGTGAGGCTGCCGAGCTGCAGAGCCGCCACCAGCTTACGGCCGTTGTCACACACGACCATGCCCGGTTGGAGGCTCAGCGGCGCAAGTCAGTGGTCGGTCTGCTCTGTCAGACCCTGAAGCAGTTCGTGGGCCGTGTGCCTCTTCTCTCCTAAGCTGAGTAGTTTCAGCACGGCCTGCTGACGCTTGCCCACCGCTGTGCTGCCACGCCGCGTGACACCGACTGCTGGCGACGTGCTGCTGACACATCTTGATTGCGAGACAGAGGTTGCGTTGGAGGAGGAGGAGGAGGAAGGTGCTTTAGTGGAGGAAGCATACACCGCCGCAGATACCACCACCGAGCTGTGGCCCGCAATTCTGGGGGTGGGTAGGACGTGAGCGGTCCCAGGCTCTGACTCTGTCCCAGCCTCCACTAAATTCACCCAATGTGCCGTCAGGGAGATATAGTGGCCCTGCCCGCCTGTGCTTGTCCACGTGTCCGTTGTTAAGTGGACCTTGGGAGTAACCGCGTTGGTGAGGGCGCGTACAATGTTGCGGGAGACGTGGTCGTGCAGGGCTGGGACGGCACATCGGAAAAAGTAGTGGCGACTGGGAACCGAGTAGCGCGGGGCAGCCGCCGCCATCATGCTTTTGAAAGCCTCCGTTTCCACAAGCCTATACGGCAGCATCTCTAGGCTGATCAATTTTGCAATGTGCACGTTTAACGCTTGAGCGTGCGGGTGCGTGGCGTCGTACTTGCGCTTGCGCTCAAATTGTGGCACTAGCGACGTCTGGACGCTGCGCTGAGAGACATTGCTGGATGGGGCCGAGGACAGCGGAGGTGAGGGTGTGGGTGCAGGCCAGGAGACGGTAGTGCCTGTGTCCTCAGAGGGGGGTTGGATCTCAGTGGCAGGTTGGGGCACAGGGGGAGAGGCAGTGGTGCAAACCGGAGGCGGTGAACGGCATCGTCCCACCTTGTGGGGTGCTTGGCCATCATATGCCTGCGCATGCTGTTGGTGGTGCCTCCCCAGCTGATCTTGGCGCGACAAAGGTTGCACACCACTGTTCGTCGGTCGTCAGGCGTCTCTGTGAAAAACTGCCACACCGTAGAGCACCTTGACCTGTGCAGGGTGGCATGGCGCGAGGGGGCGCTTTGGGAAACAGTTGGTGGATTATTCGGTCTGGCCCTGCCTCTACCCCTGGCCACCGCACTGGCTCGGCCTGTGCCCACACCCTGACTTGGCCCTCCACGTCCTCGGCTGCGTCCACGTCCTCTAGGCCTACCCCTACCCCTCAGCATGCTGTAATACCAGTGATTTGATTTCCCAGGCAGGAAATAAATTGGCGCAAGCCTGCAGGCCAAATATAATTTTTTCGCTTTTTTGCAAAGGGAAGGCCCCACTGCGTATATTCAATGAACAATACGTTTAATAACTGTGGTGTGGCCCTGAAAAAGTGTCACACAACTTTAGTGTAGCAGAGTTATTAACTCTAGCAGAGCAGGTATTTGCCAGTCAGGAAAGACAATGGCGCAAGCCTGCAGTAAACCGTAGCTGGTTGCGTCTGATTTTTGTACGTTGTCCACGCAGCACACACGTACACGGAGACCTTAGGACTGACACAGGCAGGCCAAATATAATTTCTTTTCCTTTTTTGCAAAGGGAAGGACCCACTGCGTATATTCAATGAACAATAACTTTTAGAACTGTAGTGTGGCCCTGAAAAAGTGACACACAACTTTAGTGTAGCAGAGTTATTAACTCTAGCAGAGCAGGTATTTGCCAGTCAGGAAAGACAATGGCGCAAGCCTGCAGTAAACTGTAGCTGGTTGCATCTGATTTTTGTACGTTGTCCACGCAGCACACACGTACACGGAGACCTTAGGACTGACACAGGCAGGCCAAATATAATTTCTTTTCCTTTTTTGCAAAGGGAAGGACCCACTGCGTATATTCAATGAACAATAACTTTTAGAACTGTAGTCTGGCCCTGAAAAAGTGACACACAACTTTAGTGTAGCAGAGTTATTAACTCTAGCAGAGCAGGTATTTGCCAATCAGGAAAGACAATGGCGCAAGCCTGCAGTAAACCGTAGCTGGTTGCGTCTGATTTTTGTACATTGTCCACGCAGCACACACGTACACGGAGACCTTAGGACTGACACAGGCAGGCCAAATATAATTTCTTTTCCTTTTTTGCAAAGGGAAGGACCCACTGCATATATTCAATGAACAATCACTGTGTTGTGGCCCTGCCTACACAATTCTGTCCCTGTAGTATCAATGGAGGGTGCAATGCTCTGCACAGACGTTTTTTAGAAAAAAAAAAATATGCAACACTGCTAACAGCAGCCAGCACAGTACTGCACACGCTTAAATTTGGCCCTAGAAAGGACCGTTGAGGTTCTTGAAGGCTACACTCACTCCTAACACTCTCCCTGCCTATGCACCACTTCTGTCCCTAATGCCGGGTGCAATGCTCTGCACTGCCGATTTTGAGAAAAAAAGAAAAAAAAACACTGCTAGCAGCAGCCTGCACACAGGTAGATGTGGCCCTAAGAAGGACCTTTGGGGTTCTTGAAGCCTACACTGACTCCTAACGCTCTCCCTACAGCAGCACCAGCACGATAGTACTTTCCCTCAGCTAAGTCACAAGGCATGTGTGGCGAGCCGCGGGAGGGGCCGACTTTTATACTCGGGTGACATCTGATCTTCCCAGCCACTCACTGCAGGGGGGTGGTATAGGGCTTGAACGTCACAGGGGGAAGTTGTAATGCCTTCCCTGTCTTTCAATTGGCCAGAAAAGCGTGCTAACGTCTCAGAGAGGAAACTGAAAGTAACCAGAACACCGCGTGGTGCTCGTTATGAGTAACGAGCATCCCGAACACCCTAATATTCGCACGAATATCAAGCTCGGACGAGTACGTTCACTCATCTCTAATTACTACATGTGATCGTGGTGTTTGTTTCCTCCTGTTTTCTAAGCACTGTGGAATATGTTCGCGTTATATAAATAAAGATTATTTTTATTATTGCTATAGAAACTGCTGCATGATATCTTTATTAGTAGAGGTCAATATATGTAGAATTTAATGTGCTTGTTTTTCAGAATTTTATATTACAAAGCTCTGCACATGAATGTGTTTTATAGGACTCTTTTATTCACTGAGACAGTAGGGTTCTAGTATTGTATAGATTAATTCACTGAAAAGGACCCACTAGAAAATCTAATTTTTATTATTAAAAAATAACTTTTATTTATCCTATTAAAAATTGACAAACATATATGACAACAAAAAAAATTTTTTTTTAAATAATGCCTGCGTTATCAATGCTGTATTAGCAAAGAATAACAGTAATTTTGATATTTGTTATTTCTTTTGTGGAGGTATAAAAGTGTAATAGGGAACACCCTGAAATTGGTCTGTTACCCAGAGATACAAGGGTCACAGATTAACCAGTTGGCCCAGATTCGGCCTTGACTGTATTGAGGAATAAACCGAAGATCTCGTATAATTATTCCACTACTTTGGTGCAGTTTATTATAATTTGTTGAAACTGGTACACACGTAGTTATTCTAAAAAAAACATGGATATTTAGGAAGATATTGCACTCCTAAGGCGCAATGATTGATATTTGTTTGCAATCGATGCGCCTTCTTTTGTTAAAACGATCGACGCGTTTCCTCGGCTCCTAATTATTTAGCCGATTCATCAGGATCAGAGTATCATGTTGTATTATTGTCCACTCAGGGATATATAACTGGGTGTTTACAAGATCGCACGAGGGGCGTGATGCTCAAATTACGATAAAGAGCAGTTAATTTTCGTAGCAATAATAGCCCACTTTGGTTACCAAGTTAGAGGCTACTTTACTGGAAAAAGAGATGTTTGCTCAGATACAGATATGCGATTGAGTCTATGATGACGTCTGATGAGTTTAGGGCGCAATCATAGAAACATGTAATGCACTGCGGTGCTGTCATGTGTGTTATGTTTGCCGTTAAAGAGGCAATTATAGATGAGTGTATATGTTTCCACCATATAGTGCTGTATGGTTATTCAAACGCCGAGAATGAGCTGAGGTAGCTGAATGAGCTAGATAACATTGCTCATTGAAAAGTCAGCTAACCACGGTATAGCTCAAATGAAATAATTGAGGCGCTATGGAATCAGCTAAGGTAGCTGAATGAGCTAGATACTATTGCTCATTAAAGGTCAGCAAACCACTATGTAGCTCATTGAGATTGTTCAAGTGTTATGCATCAGCTGAGGTAGCTGCATGAGCTAGGTGATATTGCTCATTGGGGGTTAGCTCACCACTATATAGCCCATTGAAGTTATTCAAGTGCTATGAAACAGCTGAGGTAGCTGACTGAGCTAGATAACATTGCTCATTGGAAATCAGCTAACCACTATATAGCTCAATGAGATTATTCAAGTGCTATGAATCCGCTGAAGTAGCTGAATGAGCTAGATAACATTGCTCATTAAAAGTCAGCTAACCTCCGGGGCGTGGCCTGGATGGAGACCGGAGCAGTCGCACTCCTCTGAACTCCGAGAGAAACGGCCGTAAAAAGCGACAAAAAGCGCATTAAGAGAGGAATTCTACATCCCACAACCCTCCGGAGGACCTAGCTAAAGAATGGCAACCAGGAGGAAAACAAAAACGGGACCACAGCGTCTCACCTCATATTTCACAGCCCGAGCAGGAGAAGGAGGACAGGAGGTGAGAGAAACTGAGCCGCGGGAGCCGCAGGAGCCGCGGAGATCAGCTGGAGGAACGGAGCGAGGTGATGCCTTACAGAGCAAAAGAGGTAAAACCTCTCCCCCCGCTTCCCTGCACATGGGATCTCGCAAAAGCTCAGCACAAGGGAAATGCAGACCCTGAGAACAGAGTAGCAGAGCTAGCAGGGTTAAACAAAATGACGACTGCCCCCTCTGCTGTAAGCATGCTTCCCGCGCTCCAAGTGCCACAGCAACAGGAAACATTAACCCTTAATAGCCAAAATCCCCTGTGTATCCAGGAGAGAGAGGGACAAAGCACTCAAAGCCTGGAAAAAGACACCCTAATAGAAAACAGTGATGATCCTATAAAGAGCATGAGCTGCTCAAACCAAGCTGCATCAGAACTATTTATCAAGCAGATGATCTTAGCTCTGAGAGGCTCCCTACAAAAAGACCTGTTATCGGTGTCAACAGCTCTAAATAATTCAGTAGCAGAAATAGGAGCGAGAGTAGACCACATGGAGAACAAGTTTGCAGAATTTGCATCCTCACACAACGATCTCATCGACGCACATTACAATGTTGAAGATGAGCTAGAAGCACTAAAACATAAGGTAGCAGACATCGAAGATAGAAACAGGCGCAATAACCTAAAAATCAGGGGAATTGCAGAAACAATAACCCAACATCAATTGAAAGAATACATTCAAAAGCTCATAAAACAAATTCTCCCAAACACAACCATAGAGGAGAGAATTATTGATAGAGCGCACAGACTGCCGCGCCCAAAATCAGTGCCTGACCACCTCCCAAGAGATGTAATTGTGAGGATACATTTCTTCCATGTAAAAGAAGCTATGTTATACACATTAAGGAAAGAAACAACCCTCCTGGCTCCCTACGAACAAATTAAACTATATACAGACCTCTCCCAGATGACTTTACAGGCCAGAAGGAAATTCAGAGATATCACACAAGCCCTGCGTGACAACAAAATCTTGTACAAGTGGGGCTTCCCGCCTAAGCTAATCATAACGAGAAACGACAAAACCTACGTTATCCAAAACCCCAAAGAAGGGCAGCAACTCATAACTAATTGGGGGGGCCTACCAAAACGGGGAAACGCCCCAACACGCCTGGATACTGAGTGGAACAAAACGCCTAACCACTGACCAGGACACCCCAGTAGCCTCAGAATCTGGAGGCTGAAATACAAATAACCAGGATCCAACCCTCTCTTCAAGTTTATTATAAGAAAGGCCGGAATCTCACAATGGCTGGACACTTTCCCCCCACCAGAAAGAGTGGCTACCCTGTGCGGGCGCTCACACGTCCAAGAAGGGAAACAGCCGCTCTAACATTTACAAGTTTGTTTTTACCCATTTATCTAGGTTATTTCTTCCCTTCAACCCTATCCACCCCAAAATGGAGGCGCACCCTGACCTCTGGACTGATCCACACAATGAGGAAAGATCCCAGGGAAAAACATCCGAACGGGAGATCCCATCAACAACCCGAATGGAAAAACCAGAAAAGGACAAACGAATCTACGAACTCAAAACAAGGTAAAAACACTACACCATGGATACAAAACTGATGTCCCTTAATGTGAGGGGACTGAACTCCCCTCACAAGAGATCCGCTGTGTGGAGAGACGCCTTGGCCGCCCACGTAGATATCCTATGTTTACAAGAGACTCATTTTGTAAAAGACAAACACCCGAAATTCTCCCATCCTAAATATCCAGTGATATTTATGTCTAACAATGAGGAAAAAAAAGCAGGAGTCCTCATAGCGATTAAAGACTCTATCGAATTCAAACTGCATAATTCTGTCATAGACGAAAGGGGCAGATTTATTATATTAGTATGCGAAATTGATGGGTTCTTGATGACATTAGTCAATATATATGCACCGAATGTATCTCAGATAAGATTCCTTAACAAAATAATGCGGAAAGTTGGGAAGTGTCAAGGGGGTCAGCTTTTATTGTGTGGAGACTTTAACATAATCGCTGATAAAACTCTAGATACCAACAGTAGAGGAAGACTAAACGCCCCTACGTTATCCCCATGGCTCTTAAAAGAAGAGCTATATGATGCATTTAGATGCATAAACGCAAATTCGAAAGAATACACTTTCTATTCCACAAGACATAAAACCTTCACCAGAATTGATATGTTCTTAATAAACTTCTTTTTATTACCAAGAATAAAAAATGCCTCGATAGGCACGGCCTCGTGGTCAGACCACGCTCCAATTTTTATGTCACTGGGACTATCAAAATCAGAACATGTTCCAAAAATATGGCGGAACAACATCTACCTAATGAAAGCTGACCCTTATAAAACTCAAATTCGCTCTGCTATCCAGGAATATTTTGTGACTAACGACTCCCCTGACTTGGGCCCGTTCACATTATGGAACGCGCACAAGTCAGTCATTAGAGGTATAATGATCAAACAAGGATCACACCACAAAAAAGAAAAGATAAAGAAGTTGAATGACCTCCTCATACAAATAAAAGAACTAGAAAAACAAGTACAACAAAACCCGACGGAAATAATGCACAAAAAATTGTTAAACAAAAGGCAACAAATAAGAGACCATTTACTGCTAGATCACGAGAAACTACTAAGAGCATACAATACCACCTACTACACAGACAATAATAAATTCAGCAGTTATATGGCCCGCAAAGTAAAGCAGAGACGTATTAAAACCAGGATACCATTTATCATAGCACCAGATTCGGAACACAAAACTAGCAACCCAAAAGATATAGCGGAGGTATTTTCCAAATTCTACGAAAAATTATATAATTTAAAAAACGATGACTCAACAACACAACCTAATGAAGAAAAAATTAAGGAATTCTTGAAAGACATAGACCTACCGAAGGTGGACCTAAAACAATTGGAAACACTTAACGCCCCTATCTCCGTCCAGGAAACACTCAAAACAATCAAATCCCTAAAAAAAGACAAAGCCCCGGGCCCTGATGGGTATTCCAATGAGTACTACCAAATATATGGGGAAGAGTTGGCCATAAATCTCACTAAAACCTTTAATAACGCCATGAGACTTGGAGAATTACCCACAGAAATGCTCCAAGCTACAATAGTAACTATCCCAAAACCTGACAAAGATCACTCCTCACCGGCAAACTACAGGCCAATTTCCTTATTGAACAGTGATACGAAGGTTTATGCAAAAATCCTAGCCCAAAGACTAATGGGAATCATCCCAAACCTGGTACACAGCGATCAGGTGGGCTTCACACTGGGTCGCCAGGCGTCGGACGGCACAAGGAGGATAATAGACCTCTTGGCCGCGGTGACGAGGCTGCGAACGCCTTCTCTGCTCCTAACCCTGGATGCGGAGAAGGCGTTCGACAGAATCCATTGGGGATACGCTTTTGCTGTACTAGAAAAATTCGGTTTTAAGGGGGAGATATTCGGAGCCATACAGGCCCTATATTCATCCCCAACGGCGAAAGTACTGGCCAACGGTGTCCTGTCTTATAGTTTTCAAATCACCAACGGTACGCGTCAGGGATGCCCCCTCTCCCCCCTACTATTTGTACTTACGATAGAACCATTCGCAGAAAAAATCAGAACGGACCCGGAAATCAGAGGTATCCCACTCCCACTCCGCCAACATAAAATTGGCTTGTTCGCGGATGATGTCGCACTGATCATGACTCACCCCTTGACATCCCTCAGAGCAATCACAAAAAACATAAACCAATTTGGACAAGTATCATACTATAAAATAAACGCCCATAAATCCCAAATACTAGGTATCAACATACCAAGAAAATTAAAAAAGACCATCAAGGAAGAATTCCCATACTCGTGGGAATCAGAGGAAATCCCTTACTTAGGAATTAAACTAACATTACCCTTAAACAACATGCTGATAAGCAACCTAAACTCCTTACTAAATTCTTTACAAAAAGACCTAGATAGGTTTGAGAAAACAGAACCCTCGTGGTTAGGGAGAATAGTACTATATAAGATGATGGTACTACCAAAAATCCTTTATATATTCAGAACCATGATACTGCCTATCCCCCAAAAATATTTAAAACTCTTGCAAAACCAAATGCTAAAATTCATCTGGAACAAGAAGAAACCCAGAATGGCTGCCTCCATACTATTTGCCTCCAGAGGAAGAGGAGGAATGGGAGCCCCCAATATCACAGCCTATTATAGAGCCACCATAATCCAACAACTAAACGCCTGGTGCACCCCACAAAATAACATAAGCTGGCCAGAAATTGAAAAACAATTAAAACGGAGGTGGCAACCTCCGCACTTTACTGCTGTCGGCTGCAATTGACTCAAACACAGCAACCTCAAATAACCCAACGATCAAAACCTCACTAGAAGCATGGTTGATGATAATGGAAATATCCAAATCCCACCTCCCGAGGAAACAAATACCACTCCCAATAGACGTACTAGAACGATTGATTCCCAACCTATCACTAAAGAATTGGAAACAAAGGGGAATTAAGCTACTGACAGTTTTTTATAGCGACTTAAAACTGAAACCCTTTGAAACATTGTGTAAAGAATTAAAACTTACCAACTTAGACCTTCTACAATATAGGAAAAAGCTTCCTCTCAACCAACAAACAACTCTCGTTAACACTGCCTATATACCTATACAACCTACTCTACTTACAGAAACCACTAAAGAACAAACTAAAACACTGGTACGAAATACTAAACGGAGAAGCCCCAGAAGAGCCTAATAAACAGAAAAAAATTCACATACTTAATTGGGAAAAAGACCTAAAAATCCCATACAGTTTAGACTATTGGATTAAAACATGTAACTGGGCCCACAAATCCACATTAAGCGCCAAACTATTGGAAGTCCATCAAAAAACACTCACGAGATGGTATTACTCTCCCCTGAGACTTGCACAATTATTCCCAGGGACCCCGGGAAATTGCTGGAGAGGCTGCAATGAAAAAGGCTCCCTTTTACATATATTTTGGGAATGCACCCACCTACGTCCACTATGGAACGCAATCTCCACAATTGCATACAAATTATGGGGGATCAAAATAAAACTCAAACCACAAACTGCCATCTTGCTGTTGGAGATGGAGAATCTCCCCCCTCGCTGCAGAAAATTCACGACCCACATGCTGCTATGTGCCAAATTATTGATTACTAGAAATTGGAAGTCTACAAAAATACCAACAGCACAAAATCTCACACAAATCTTATCTGATCATTGCACACTAGAAAAAGTATACGCAATGAGACAAGAGAGAATCACTAATTTTAAGGAAACATGGCAACCTTGGATAGAGGGGACTAAAAGAAACCTAATTCCATGGCAGACAAACTAATCCCGAAAAGGAACCAACAAACTAAACATGTGGACAACAGATAATTATAGGGTTGCGCCAACAACCTCCAAAACCCAAGTTACTCCCCCCCCCCTCCTCCAACCCTCTCCCCCCCACCCACCCTTGTTATATTAGAGTGATAATATCTTAAATACCTGTGATTAAGTTAGGTAAATGAATCTAATGTTAAGAGAATGTATTCAATAAGGACTTGTTATACTACAAATGAATGTGATTATTACATGCAATGTAAACTTGATTCACAATTAAAACCTATTGGAAATAAAAGTCAGCTAACCTCCTAAGTTGATTCATGCCTATGCAAACGTTTGGAGTGTTTAGCTTGATGTTGCCCACTCCAAATGTACACACATACACACACACAATCGCAGAGCAACCGCTGAGATCTGTGTCTCATGATATTCTGGCAGACCTGGTATGAGCCTGGCTGCCAGAGTTTAAATACAATTGGCACCGCCTCTGCTGGGGGCTCGTGCTGTCCTCCACCAATAGTTGCCAAGCGAGTCATCAAGGGGCATTTCTAAGGACTCCGGTCATGTGACCTGTTGAAAATAGATGTAACTAATGCGAGATTACGGTACGTGCCGCCGAGTCCGCGCACGCGCACATCGTGCAGGAGCGCGGCGCTTGTAAGAGGACAAAGTGTCGTCCAACTATGCTCTGCGCCTGCGCTTGATATACTGGAGCGCTCCGCATCTGAACAGGGGAGATGGTGTCTCTCTGTGTGATAACCTGTTCCATAATCACTTGGCATCAATCTCAAATCTAAATAAAGAGATCCCCATAGATGACAAGTGTGTTTAAATGTCCCTTGATGTTTTTCATGATATTTAGCACTTTGCATTATTTGGTTAGTGCATAATAAAAAGGATAAATATGAGGATGTCATGATGACTGATGATTAGAGATGAGCGAACACCAAAATGTTCGGGTGTTCGTTATTCGGAACGAACTTCCCGCGATGCTCGAGGGTTCGTTTCGAACAACGAACCCCATTGAAGTCAATGGGCGACCGGAGCATTTTTGTATTTCGCCGATGCTCGCTAAAGTTTTCATGTGTGAAAATCTGGGCAATTCAAGAAAGTGATGGGAATGACACAGAAACGGATAGGGCAGGCGAGGGGCTACATGTTGGGCTGCATCTCAAGTTCACAGGTCCCACTATTAAGCCACAATACCGGCAAGAGTGGGCCCCCCCCCCCTCCCAACAACTTTTACTTCTGAAAAGCCCTCATTAGCATGGCATACCTTTGCTAAGCACCACACTAGCTACAACAAAGCACAATCACTGCCTGGATGACACTCCGCTGCCACTTCTCCTGGGTTACATGCTGACCAACCACCCCCCCTCCCCCCCACAGCGCACACCAAAGTGTCTCTGCGCAGCCTTCAGCTGCCCTCATGCCACGCCACACTCATGTCTATTTAGAAGTGCGTCTGCCATGAGGAGGAACCGCAGGCACACACTGCAGAGGGTTGGCATGGCTAGGCAGCGGCCCTCTTTAAAAGGGGCGGGGCGATAGCCCACAATGCTGTACAGAAGCAATGAGAAATAGAATCCTGTGCCACCGCCATCAGGAGCTGCACACGTGGGCATAGCAATGGGGAACCTATGTGCCACACACTATTCATTCTGTCAAGGTGTCTGCATGCCCCAGTCAGACTGGTAATATGTACCTTAACAGTAACCGCGTTGGTGGTAATGTGGTGGTGACTGAGGACCTAGTAGCACGGTTGTATTTTGTTGGTTTTCGGAATGCGGCCAGGATTAAGTGGGCCATGGCGGGGGGATGGTGTGGGGCCTCTCGTTGTGTCGGTAAAGGTGAAATTCTTGGACTGCCACCAGACGAACCAATGCAAAGACATTTGCCAAGAATGTTTTCCCTGTTGGAGGAGGAGGGGGATGTTTTTGAGGCACTACGTGTCCTCTCCACGTGTCCGTGGTTATATGCACCTTTACAGTAACCGCGTTGGTGGTAATGTGGTGGTGACTGAGGACCTAGTAGCACGGTTGTATTTTGTTGGTTTTCGGAATGCGGCCAGGATTAAGTGGGCCGTGGCGGGGGGATGGTGTGGGGGCTCTCGTTGTGTCGGTAAAGGTGAAATTCTTGGACTGCCACCAGACGAACCAATGCAAAGGCATTTGCCAAGAATGTTTTCCCTGTTGGAGGAGGAGGGGGATGTTTTTGAGGCACTACGTGTCCTCTCCACGTGTCCGTGGTTATATGCACCTTTACAGTAACCGCGTTGGTGGGAAATGGCCTCGCCGCCATCATGTCTTTGGGAAGCCTCTGTTTCCACACCCCAGAGACATACCATTAGCAGCGGTATAGGCAGAGGCCAGAATTCGTAACATTTCAGCCGTAGCATTAGGACAGGCCCCACTAACATATCACTAGCAGCATTATAGGAGGAGCGCAGTCTTCGTTCCATGTCAGCAATAGTAGCACTCAAGACAGGCCCCAGTAACAATTCCGAAGCAGCAGTATAGCGGGAGCGCAGTCTTCGTTCCATGTCAGCAATAGTAGCACTCAAGACAGGCCCCAGTAACAATTCCGAAGCAGCAGTATAGCGGGAGCGCAGTCTTCGTTCCATGTCAGCAATAGTAGCACTCAAGACAGGCCCCAGTAACAATTCCGAAGCAGCAGTATAGCGGGAGCGCAGTCTTAGTTCCATTTCAGTAGCCTTAGTATAGCCAAGGCCCAAGTTACATTTATGTAGCTAAAGTGTAGGCCAACCCCACACACCTTTCTGTACCATGAGTGCAGGCGAAGAACATACAAATTGCTATGATTACACTGTAGGTGAGGGCCCCAAAAATTTGGTGTACCAACAGTACTAATGTACCTCAGTAAAAATTGGCCATGCCCAACCAAGATGGCAGGTGAATCGCTTTGGTTAATGTGGCTTAAGTGGTAACTAGGCCTGGAGGCAGCCCAGTGTAACGAAAAATTGGTTCAAGTTAAAGTTCCAACGCTTTTAAGCGCATTGAAACTTATAAAAATTGTTCAGAAAAATTATTTGAGTGAGCCTTGTGGCCCTAAGAAAAATTGCCCGTTCAGCGTGATTACGTGAGGTTTCAGGAGGAGGAGCAGGAGGAGGAGGAGGAATATTAGACACAGATTGATGAAGCAGAAATGTCCCCGTTTTGGATGGTGAGAGAGAACGTAGCTTCCATCCGCGGGTGCAGCCTACGTATTGCTTACGTATTGCTGCTGTCCGCTGGTGGAGAACAGAAGTCTGGGGAAATCCAGCCTTTGTTCATCTTGATGAGTGTTAGCCTGTCGGCACTGTCGGTTGACAAGCGGCTACGCTTATCTGTGATGATTCCCCCAGCCGCACTAAACACCCTCTCCGACAAGACGCTAGCCGCAGGACAAGCAAGCACATCCAGGGCATACAGCGCTAGTTCAGGCCACGTGTCCAGCTTCGACACCCAGTAGTTGTAGGGGGCAGAGGCGTCACCAAGGATGGTCGTGCGATCCGCTACGTACTCCCTCACCATCCTTTTACAGTGCTCCCGCCGACTCAGCCGTGACTGGGGAGCGGTGACACAGTCTTGGTGGGGAGCCATAAAGCTGGCCAGGCCCTTAAAGACTGTTGCACTGCCTGGGATGTACATGCTGCTCGATCTACGCACATCCCCTGCTACCTTGCCCTCGGTACTGCGCCTTCTGCCACTAGCGCTGTCGGCTGGGAATTTTACCATCAGCTTGTCCGCAAGGGTCCTGTGGTATAGCAACACTCTCGAACCCCTTTCCTCTTCGGGAATCAGAGTGGGCAGGTTCTCCTTATACCGTGGATCGAGCAGTGTGTACACCCAGTAATCCGTCGTGGCCAGAATGCGTGCAACGCGAGGGTCACGAGAAAGGCATCCTAACATGAAGTCAGCCATGTGTGCCAGGGTACCTGTACGCAACACATGGCTGTCTTCACTAGGAAGATCACTTTCAGGATCCTCCTCCTCCTCCTCCTCAGGCCATACACGCTGAAAGGATGACAGGCAATCAGCCGGTGTACCGTCAGCAGCGGGCCAAGCTGTCTCTTCCCCCTCCTCCTCATCCTCCTCATGCTCCTCCTCCTCCTCCTGTACGCGCTGAGAAATAGACAGGAGGGTGCCCTGACTATCCAGCGGCATACTGTCTTCCACCGCCCCCGTTTCCGAGCGCAAAGCAGCTGCCTTTATGGTTTGCAGGGAATTTCTCAAGATGCATAGCAGGGGAATGGTGACGCTAATGATTGTAGCATCGCCGCTCACCACCTGGGTAGACTCCTCAAAATTACCAAGGACATGGCAGATGTCTGCCAACCAGGCCCACTCTTCTGAAAGGAATTGAGGAGGCTGACTCCCACTGCGCCGCCCATGTTGGAGTTGGTATTCGACTATAGCTCTACGTTGTTCATAGAGCCTGGCCAACATGTGGAGCGTAGAGTTCCACCGTGTGGGCACGTCGCACAGCAGTCGGTGCACTGGCAGCTTAAAGTGATGTTGCAGGGTGCGCAGGGTGGCAGCGTCCGTGTGGGACTTGCGAAAATGTGCGCAGAGCTGGCGCGCCTTTACGAGCAGGTCTGACAAGCGTGGGTAGCTTTTCAGAAAGCGCTGAACCACCAAATTAAAGACGTGGGCCAGGCATGGCACGTGCGTGAGGCTGCCGAGCTGCAGAGCCGCCACCAGGTTACGGCCGTTGTCACACACGACCATGCCCGGTTGGAGGCTCAGCGGCGCAAGCCAGCGGTCAGTCTGCTGTGTCAGACCCTGCAGCAGTTCGTGGGCCGTGTGCCTCTTATCGCCTAAGCTGAGTAGTTTCAGCACGGCCTGCTGACGCTTGCCCACCGCTGTGCTGCCACACCGCGCGACACCGACTGCTGGCGACATGCTGCTGCTAACACATCTTGATTGCGAGACAGAGGAGGAGGAGGAGGAGGGTGCTTTAGTGGAGGAAGCATACACCTCTGCAGATACCACCACAGAGCTGGGGCCCGCAATTCTGGGGGTGGGTTGGACGTGAGCGGTCCCGGGCTCTGACTCTGTCCCAGCCTCCACTAAATTCACCCAATGTGCCGTCAGGGAGATGTAGTGGCCCTGCCCGCCTGTGCTTGTCCACGTGTTCGTAGTTAAGTGGACCGTGGCAGTAACCGCATTGGTGAGGGCGCGTACAATGTTGCGGGAGACGTGGTCGTGCAGGGCTGGGACGGCACATCGGGAAAAGTAGTGGCGACTGGGAACTGAGTAGCGCGGGGCCGCCGCCTCCATGATACTTTTGAAGGACTCCGTTTCCACAACCCTATACGGCAGCATCTCAAGGCTGATGAATTTTGCTATGCGGACGGTTAACGTTTGAGCGTGCGGGTGCGTGGCGGCGTACTTGCGCTTGCGCTCCAACAGTTGCGCAAGCGACGGCTGGACGGTGCACTGAGCTACACTGCTGGATGGGGCCGAAGACAGCGGAGGTGAGGGTGTGGGTGCAGGCCAGGAGACGGTAGTGCCTGTGTCCTGAGAGGGGGGTTGCATCTCAGTGGCAGGTTGGGGCACAGGGGGAGAGGCAGGGGTGCAAACCGGAGGCGCTGAACGGCCTTCGTCCCACCTTGCGGGGTGCTTGGCCATCATATGTCTACGCATGGTGGTGGTGGTGAGGCTGTTAGTGTTGGCTCCCCGGCTGAGCTTTGCGCGACAAAGGTTGCACACCACTGTTCGTCGGTCGTCAGGCGTCTCTGTGAAAAACTGCCAGACCTTAGAGCACCTCGGCCTCTGCAGGGTGGCATGGCGCGAGGGGGCCCTTTGGGAAACAGTTGGTGGATTATTCGGTCTGGCCCTGCCTCTACCCCTGGCCACCGCACTGCCTCTTGCAACCTGCCCTGCTGATGCCCTTGACTCCCCCTCTGAAGACCTGTCCTCCTGAGTAAGCGTTGCACACCAGGTGGGGTCAGTCACCTCATCGTCCTGCTGCTCTTCCTCCGAATCCTCTGTGCGCTGCTCCCTCGGACTTACTGCCCTTACTACTACCTCACTGCAAGACAACTGTGTCTGATCATCATCGTCCTCCTCACCCACAGAAAGTTGTTGAGACAGTTGGCAGAAGTCCCCAGCCTCTTCCCCCGGACCCCGGGAACTTTCGAATGGTTGGGCATCAGTGACGATAAACTCCTCTGGTGGGAGAGGAACCGCTGCTGCCCAATCTAAGCAGGGGCCCGAGAACAGTTCCTGGGAGTGCTCCCGATCCTGAGCAGGTGTTATTGTAGTGGAGTGAGGAGGCTGGGAGGAAGGAGGAGCAGCAGACAGAGGATTCGGATTGGCAGCAGTGGACGGCGCAGAACTGCGGGTAGACGATAGGTTGCTCGAAGCACTTTCTGCCATCCAGGACAGGACCTGCTCACACTGCTCATTTTCTAATAACCGTCTCCCGCGTGGACCCATTAATTGGGCGATGAATGTGGGGACGCCAGAAACGTGCCTCTCTCCTAATCGCGCAGCAGTCGGCTGCGACACACCTGGATCAGGAGCTTGGCCTTTGCCCACACCCTGACTTGGCCCTCCGCGTCCTCGGCCGCGTCCACGTCTTCTAGGCCTACCCCTACCCCTCAGCATGCTGTATTACCAGTGATTTGATTTCACAGGCAGGAAATAAATTGGCGCAAGACTGCAGGCCAAATATAATTTTTTCCCTTTTTTGAAAACGAAAGGCCCCACTGCCTCTAGTGAATGAATAATCTAAGTTTAATAACTGTGCTGTTTTCCTGCTAATGTGTCACAGAACGTGAGGGTAGCAGAGTTATTAACTGTGGCAGAGCAGGTATTTTTTTTCCCAATTAAGGAAAGCAAATGGCGAAGCCAGGAGTAAAACGTAGCTGGGTGTGTATGATTTTTAAAGGTGTCACACGCAGCCGACACGTGTCCACCGCCCTTAGGATGGACAGAGGCCGGACAAATAGAATTATTTTCCGTTTTTTGGCACCAAAAGGCAGCACTGCGTATATTCTATGAACATGAGAAGTTTAATAACTGTGCTGTGTCCCTGCTAATGTGTCACAGAACGTGAGGGTAGCAGAGTTATTAACTGTGGCAGAGCAGGTATTTTTTTTCCCTATTAAGGAAAGCAAATGGCGAAGCCAGGAGTAAAACGTAGCTGGGTGCGTATGATTTTTAAAGGTGTCACACGCAGCCGACACGTGTCCACCGCCCTTAGGACGGACAGAGGCCGGACAAATAGAATTATTTTCCGTTTTTTGGCACCAAAAGGCAGCACTGCGTATATTCTATGAACATGAGAAGTTTAATAACTGTGCTGTGTCCCTGCTAATGTGTCACAGAACGTGAGGGTAGCAGAGTTATTAACTGTGGCAGAGCAGGTATTTTTTTTCCCAATTAAGGAAAGCAAATGGCGAAGCCAGGAGTAAAACGTAGCTGGGTGCGTATGATTTTTAAAGGTGTCACACGCAGCCGACACGTGTCCACTGCCCTTAGGACGGACAGAGGCCGGACAAATAGAATTATTTTCACTTGTTTTACAAGCAAAAGGCAGCACTGCGTATATTCAATGAATAATAACTGTGCTGTGGCCCTGCCTATACAATTCTTTCCCTGCAGTATCAATGGAGGGTGCAATGCTCTGCAGAAGCGATTTTGAGAAGCAAAAAAAAAATGCAGCACAGCTAACAGCAGCCTGGACAGTACTGCACACGGATAAATATGGCCCTAGAAAGGACCGTTGAGGTTCTTGAAGGCTACACTCACTCCTAACACTCTCCCTGCCTATGCAGCACTTCTGTCCCTAATGCCAGGTGCAACGGTCTGCAGAGGCGATTTTGAGAAAAAAAAAATTGCCACTGCTAACAGCAGCCAACACACAGCTATCAGTGGCCCTAATAAGGACCTTTGGGGGGTCTTGAAGCCTACACTAACTACCAATTCTTTCCCTACAGCAGCTCCGGTACAAACAGCACTGTCCCTCATCTAACTCACACGGCATCTGAGGCGAACCGCGGGAGGGGCCGACTTTTATGTTCGGGTGACACCTGATCTTCCCAGCCACTCACAGCAGGGGGGTGGTATAGGGCTTGAACGTCACAGGGGGAAGTTGTAATGCCTTCCCTGTCTTTCAATTGGCCAGAAAAGCGCGCTAACGTCTCAGGGAAGGAAGTGAAAATAACCAGAACACCGCATGGTGTTCGTTACGAATAACGAACATCCCGAACACCCTAATATTCGCACGAATATCAAGCTCGGAAGAACACGTTCGCTCATCTCTACTGATGATGCAGGTAAGTATCCTAGTATCTCGTTGGTACTGATATAATGGTTCTGTTCTGTTATTTAATTCATTTTAACACTTACTGAGGACTCAACAGGTGTGCTTTTTAATATCTTTTTGTTAGGAGTATAGGTATTCTTGTATGACTTGTAAGTAGTAATTACCTCAGATAAAGGGGACAAAAGACAGACATTCGTTTAGACCATTTGGAGCTACCGAGTTAAGGCGATGAATCCATTGTGATTCTTTCTGTAGACGTTTGCGATCCAAATGGCCCCTACGTGCTGTGGGTCTTAGGGCTTCAATACCTCTAAATGTTACCGTGTGGGGGTCATTTCCATGCACGTCACGTATGTGGTTAGCCAAACTTGTACTTTCACCGCGGCAGATGTTACCAATGTGTGACAGAACCCTTCTTCTCAATTGTTGGATCGTCTTTCCAACATAATCCCTGGGGCAAGGACATGTCGCCAGGTATACTACACAGGTAGTTCTACAGTTTATGAAGCTTCTTATGGTGTATGTCTCTCCCGTAGCCGAGCTGGTAAAGGAGTTAGTTCTTTCCATGAAGGGGCATGCTTTACAGCCAGAGCATCGGTACGAGCCCAAGATCGGGTGACTATTTAGCCAATTCCGTGTATCTGGCAGAGACACGTAATGGCTATGCACCAGTCTATCTTTTAGGCTTCTCCCCCTACGGTAGGTTATTGAGGGTTTCTCAGATAGACAATCGATGAGATCCGTGTCCCGTCTGAGGATATTCCAATATTTTTGGATAATTCCTCTGACTTTGCTTGACTTGTCATCGTAGGTAGCTACTAGTCTTATAACGCCCTCATCTTGTTTTTTATTTGTTCTTGTCAGGAGGTCCATTCTTGTTTTATCTGATGCTGCTGTCTGTGCCTCCCTGATGACCTCGTCCGGATAACCTCGTTTCCTAAACCTTTCTGCCATGTCTGTAGCCCTTGCCTCATATTCAGATTTTTCTTGCTCTCAAGAACTGCCCTTTCGGGATGCCTTTTTTGAGGGCCACGGATGGTGACTTTGATAATGTAATAAGCTATTCATGGCCGTGGGTTTTCTATAGATAGTTGTTTCTAGAGATCCCTCTGGTGTTTTGGCGATTCGCAGGTCTAGGAATGTGATGGATTGGAGGTTAATCTCATAGGTGAAGTTCAATCCGAAGTCATTCTTATTAAGATGGCTCACAAAGTTTTTGAAGGAATCGATCTCACCCGACCACAGAATCAGAACATCATCGATGTATCTCAGCCAAATTTCTACCATAGAGGTCCACTGAGCGTTGGACTCGCTGAAGACAAATTTTTCCTCCCACCAGCCCAGGTACAGGTTAGCGTAAGTGGGGGCACAAGGGCTCCCCATCGCGGTACCCCTGAGCTGGTGGGAGAATTTGTCATTAAATAGAAAGTAGTTATGTTCAAGTATGAAACGTAGAAGCTCCAGTACGAATTCATTGTGTCGGTCAAAATGTCTTCCTTTCTGGTTGAGAAAATATTGTATTGCTTTTAAACCACCTGAATGAGGGATAGACGTATACAAGGCTTCCACATCTAAACTAGCCAGGTAGACTGATTCGGAAACATGTATTCCTTCCAATTTTCTCAGAACGTCTGTCGTGTCTTGGACATAGGATGGTAAAGACTCCACAAAATTACGGAGGACCTTATCGATATAAAGGCTAGCGTTCTGTGTGATACTGCCGATCCCCGAGACTATGGGGCGGCCTTTAAGGGGAGATACACCCTTATGAATTTTTGGTATGGCATAAAATGTTGCCACCTGTGGGTGGGTTGGATTAAGAAATTCAAATTCTTTCTTATCAATCAGAAGATCTTCTAGTGCTTTTATCAAAATCTTTCTCAAATCTAGCAGAAATGCATCAGTAGGGTCTCTGGGTAGTCTCCTATAACTTGAGGTGTCTTTGAGAAGTTGTAAACACATTTCTTGATACATTGCATTCTCCATGATAACAATGTTTCCCCCTTTATCTGATGGTTTTAAAATAATACTTTGATCTTGTTCAAGGGAGATTAAAGCTTTCTTCTCGGCTGCTGTGAGATTTTGATGATGAAAACATTTTTCTCTAGTCTGAGATTGCAATTCTTGTTTTACTAGAATTTCGAAGATGTCGATGTGGGATTGTCCCCGACTGGAGGCATACTAGTACTCTTATTTCTTAGGTTGGTGAATGGGCCCTCGCCCGCTGGTCTCTGGGCTTCCTGGGAGAGTTGTTCTAGATCGTAGAGGGCCGCAATGTCACCTGGATCCAGGTTTAGCTCCATAGTTTTTTCTTTTCTTGTATGGCGAAATATTTACGCCAACGAAGTTTTCTAAGAAATAACGCCAAATCTTTCTCCCACGTGAAGAGATTGAATTGGTGTGTAGGTACAAAAGACAAGCCTTTTTGAAGGACTGTTATTTCCTCTCTTGATAATATTTTTTTAGATAGATTGATGATACTGAGATCTTTCTCCGAATTTTGTGGGTCACGGCTATTCTCTTGGGGGGTTCCTTTATCAGTCAAATAGTTGGTCCTTTCAGTGTTACTTATACTTATATCGGTGGTCCTCTGCATTCCCGCAATAGGTACGTGGACATAGGGCCTAAAAAACGATCTCTTACTAAATTGCGACCTCTACCCCTTCCTCTGGATTTTCCATGCATGAAATTTTTCTTCCCTTGTTTTATAGGACCCAGTCTGTGTAAAAATGGATTTGCAGAGACTAATTCTTATAGAAAATAGTCACTACTTAAGGCCACCTGCACACGACCGGGTCAGACACCGCATGCAGGATACCGCAGCGGAGTTTGACCTGGTGCCCGGGCCGGCTACCCGCGCGTTCCTGTCCGCCGTCTTCTTTTCCGTGCTGTGGATGTGCAGTCTGGTGCACATGCGCAGTATAGATATTGCTGTGTCGTCACCAGGCAATGACGCGGCTCCTGCGACCTTTCCTCAATGATGATTGCATAATGTAACCTGTCCGTACAAACTCTGCACAGAATCGCAGCACGCTGCAATTTCTTCTCCGCGAGCGAAAAATCACAATCGATTTCCACTCTTGTAGATGAAATTGCGTTTTTATATCGCAAGCTATGGGCGGTATTTGCTGCAGAATCTGGCTGTATTTGCTGCAGATGCCTGCACCAGATTCCACAATGCAAATTCGCCCGACTGCAGGCCGCCTAACTGGTATATTTGATACCATTGGTTTGTGTGTCTCTCTAATCTGTCATATAAACTGTGTTCGGAGCTACTCTCCACCCCATGATATCCATGTAGCATGATAGGTTATACGCACAGTGTTTTTCAATAGAACAACTCCATGCATATCATTATGGGTGATTATAGTGGCTTCTTACATTATATTTTATAAATATGACAATAAAAAGTGTTTGGTTGTCTTTAATTGCACTTTGATCATGTACATCTTTTAGACACTACTAAAATTGCCATACATTAGCACATTTTGTAGATGGTCTTGGCCATTTTCTTGCTGCCATCTTTGACTTTCCTGGTGTACAAAATATTATGAAGCATTTGGGAAAGAATAGACAGACCAAAACCCCAGCTGCAGACACCAATATGGCAAATACCTCTGCAGCTACTGTGTACTTCCCTTTGGTGCTCAGGTACGCAGGTATAAAGGTAATCCAGACACTGAAAAAGACCAACATGCTGAATGTAATGAACTTTGCTTCATTGTATCTGTCAGGTAGATTCCTAGCAGGAAAAGCTATGAAGAAACATCCCATTGCGAGACAACCAATGTATGCCAGCATTATATAGAAGCCAATGTGCTCTTCACATTCAATGACTATCTGAACAGGCTGTGAGTACAGATCAAAACATGTGGTGGGAGGACATGTTCCCAGCCACAAGGCACAAATAAGAGCCTGAGTAGAGGAGCACACACCAACAATGAAGAATGGAAGCTTCTGCCCCATGAATCTTTTCAGCCAGATTCCAGGCTTGGTAGCTCGAAAGGCCACAATCACAAGTACAGTTTTTGCCAACATGGAGGACACTGAGACCATGAAAGACAAACCAAAAACAGTTTGCCTTAGTAAACAGGTTTTATGTCCTGGATATCCAATGAAGGCCAGACAGCTGCAGAATGTAAAAGTGAGGGAGCAAAGAAGAAGGAAACTTAGGTCTCTGTTGGTCGCCTTCACGACTGCAGACTTCTGATAATGGGTGAAGATAATCAAGGTCAACAGAGCAGTTACAGAAAGCACAACAGCACTGGAGGCAAGAGTTGTACCCAACAATTCTTCATAGGACAGATAATTCACTTGTTTTGGAATGCATTTCTCTTTCTTTTCATTTGGCCATTGGTCATCTGGACATTTCCAGCAGCTGATTGTGGCTGCAGGAGAGAATTGAGCATACTGTAAGATAAAAACTGAAAAATACTTGTGCCGTATACTGATAACCATGGTGGTGCCACTCCTTACCAGTGTGATTGGTAACCTCTCCTATGGGACAAGGGACACAACCATAGCAGCAGGTTGGCTTTCCTTCTAGATTTGTCTTCCTGAACCCTACTGGACAGCTGTCACTGCAGACAGAACGTGGTGGCATCAAGAAAAGGAACAGAAATGTGTAGTCAGTAGTTCTTTATAGACAGAAGTGTCAGGCATTGAACCCAGGACCTCCTGCCTTTTGGACAGTTGCCCTGCATGACTTTTGCCTTGTTCCCAGATCCTGCAAACCCAGTTCCTGTGCTAGCTTCGCCCAGTAGCTGATTAATCCCACTATAAAAGCCTGGCCTTGCAACTCCCTCAGTGTGTGATTATTGTGCTGCACAGCCTTAGCCAAGCTTTTCTCCTGCCTGCTCCTCTCAAATTAAACTGAGATTTACCAATACCAACCTCAGGCTTTCCTCCTGACTACGATACGTGCCTCCTCCTTTGTACTGCAAACTGAGACCTACCGATGCCGACCTTCTGACTACGATACGCGCCTCCTCCTTTGTACCACAAACTGAGACCTACCGATGCCAACCTCTGGCTCTTCTCTGACAACTCTGTGGGCCTGCACAGCAACAACACCCATGGCTCCAAACCCAGTGCCAGAAATACCACAAAATAATAATGGCAAAAATGGAATCCATAGTGAGTACCCCATGGAAACAAGTTACCAAGGTCCAAGAATTCTTCTACCAAGAAACGTTTTCTGGATTACAGACACTGGTGCTAGATCAACGGGAGGAGATAATTGCCTTACAGAAACAACTTCTGGATTTGCATCATTCAGGCTCAGATGTCCGCATGCCACTGCCAGCAAAATTCAGTGCAGATCATCATTGCTATTGAGGTTTCCTCAAACAATGCCAAATCTATTTTCAGATGCAGACCACTTTGTTCACCAGTGACAGGAAGAAGGTCTTCTTCATCATTAACCTACTCCTTGATGAGACACTTGCATGGGCCTCACTGTTCATGGAGACCAACAGTAAAATTCTCGATAGCTTGCAGCCTTCACAGCCACTGTGGATCAAATCTTTGAGGATCCTTATCTCTGTGGCACAGCTGAAGCTAGATTACACAATCTATGACAAGGGCAAAGGTCCGTTGTAAAATATACAGTAGAATTTCAATGCTGGGGGACCGATGCCATGTGGAATAAAGCAGCACAACTAAGCCCATTTCGTCAGGAATTATCTGAGTGCATTAAGGATGAACTTGCCAAAATGGATACCCCTGGTAAGCTGGAAGATTTTATCCAGCTATATACCTGAATTGACCAGAGACATACCAACTGGCAAAAGGAGAGACTGCAGAGTTTGGGCACTAACACCCCTTATTCCTTCAGTCAATCCACGTTGAGACCCCAGCCAAGGACTGAAGCCTCATCACAACCAATGTAGGTTGATGTCATCCATTAACCACTTTCCACCACTGAAAAAGAAAGGCACCGTACTGAAAATCTGTGCCTTTATTGTGGAAGCTCAGAATATTATGCCTTAAACTGTCCAAATAAGTTCTAGAAGGCTCTCACCCTAACCAATGTTAAGAGCACGACCAATCCAGCTTTGACGAAACAATGAGATGCCAGCAAACAAACCTCTGCACCTGTAGTTCAAGACGGTGTGAAAACCCTTCCTCCTTTCCAACATTTTTTCCTCCCAATAGAGATTTTAACAGGAAGTCAGAGGATGCAGCGCTCAGCATTGTTGGATTCAGGAGCGGGAGGAAACTTCATGGACTTAAGATTTGCTCTTGACAAAAACATTGCACCTGACCTAAGCCCATACCCATTGATATAGAAACCGTGAATGTTTCACCCTTGTTCTCGATACCGGTCACACAGGAGATGATCGAACTGGGACTCCGCATGATGCCTGACCACCAAAAAATGATCAGCTTCCAGCTCATCTCGTCCTCTAAATTTCCTGTGATTCTCTGGATCCCCTGGTTCTCTACCCATTATCCCTCTATTAACTGGGAATCAAGAACCATTGCCTTCTCTTCAGAGTACTGCAAAGAGAACTACAAGATGCCACCATTCGCCCCTAAACCACTGTTAAACCTAAAGGATGGTCAACAGGACTTTGAGAAGTTACCGATTCAGTACTAAATGTTCAGGGATGTCTGCAGCAAGAAGAAAGCTTACCAACTACCACCTCATGGGCCTTTTGAAAGCCCAGTGGAGATGCTCCCCAAGGTTTCTATTCCATTCAGGTGGATCTACAACCTTTCAAAACTGGAGTTCAAGGCACTCCGAGAATATCTGACGAAAATTTGAATTTCTTCCCCAGCTCAGGCACCCAAATTCTTTGTGGAAAAGAGTGACTCAACCCTGCTACCATGTATCAATTACAGAGTTAAACAAGATTATGATTAAAAATCGCTACCCCCTCACCTTGATTGCAGAATTACTAGAGAGACTTTGCTCTGCTAAAATCTTCACCAAACTAAATCTAAAAAGGGCTTATAACCTTGTACGGATTCGTCCAGGGGATGAATGTAAGACTTATTTAGAACAAGATATGGTCATTTTGAATATCTGGTAATACTGTTCGGCCTCTGCAATGCTCCAGCTACCTTCCAGCACTTCATCAAAGACGTATTCTGAGACCTGTTGGACCAATTCATTGGTGGCATGTCTCAATGACATCCTTATCTTCTCTGATAATTTGGAGGAACATTGCAGGCATGTCTGGGTAGTACTGGAGCGACTCCAAAATAATCAACTCTACATCAAACTAGAGAAGTGCAAATTTGAACAAACCCAGATACATTATCTCTCCATACGGTCTGAGTATGGACCCCAGCAAGATTAAAGCCATCACTGATTGGCCAATTCCAAGAAATGTAAAGGAGGTACAGCACCTTATCAGATTTGTGAATTTCTACAGATTTATTAAGGATTTCTTTAAGGTCATTTCTCCTATCACCACCCTCACAAAGAGAGCACAAGCCTTTTTTTGGTCCTTGGAAACACAGATCACTTTAGAGAAACTAAAAACCTTCTTCACTTCCACACCCGTGCTGATCCACCCAAGAGCAGAACTGCCTTTTGTTGTTGAGGTAGACTCCTCTGACTAGCAGTAGGGGCTATTCTGTCACAACAATTTGGAGATAGGATGCAACTACATCCTTGTGCATTTCTGTTGTATATCTTGTCACCCACAGAGAAGAACTATGATGTCGGAAACAAGGATCTTCTGGCAATCAAGGTCGCTTTCACTGAATGAAGACAGCTCCTGGAAGGAGCTCATAACCCAGTAACAGTCCTTACTGACAATAAAAACTTGGAATTTCTCCATATAACCAAGAGATTATTAGCAAGAGAAGCGTGGTAGGCTCTGTTTTTCTCCAGGTTCAACTTAGTTGTTTCCTACTGGCTCGATTCCAGAAATGGCAAGGCGAACACTTTGTCCAAGATTTTCTCAGATCCTGAAAGGGGGTTTAATACGGACTGTACTATTCTGACCCCAAGAGATTTTGGGGGCATTGTGCATTTAGAAAACCTGCTAGCCAAGTTTAAAGAAGGATATAAATATGGTCCTTTCCTGAGTTGCCCCTCTAAAGATGTAGAGCTTGTTTTTAAGAATGGACTATGGATGAGAAAAGACTATATGTCTCCAACTATATGTTCCAAGGCTGGTTGACTCAAAGTCCTTAAACTGGTCCATGATTCCAAGCTTGCTGGTCACCTCAGGGGTCACAAAAACTTTGGAATTCTTGCTTCATTCCTTCTGGTGGCCCGACTGTATGACGGATGTAAAAAGGTATGTCACCTCTTGTGACACGTGCTTAAAAGAAGATACCATGGGCTTGTACTTTGGGTTTCTTACAACCTCTTCCAGTCCTGTCGTGGCCATGGGGAACTATACCTATGAACTTCATTGTGGATCTGCCCCTCTCAAAGGGAATGACTAGCATTTTTGTTGTCATGGACCAACTTACGGAGATAGCTCACTTCATCGCCATCAAAAAAATTCCAACAAGCACACTGCAGAGTTTACGATCCAGGAAGTTTTCCAACAACATGGAATTCCTGATGAGGTCTCTGACAGAGAGTTTCAGTTCATGTCAAAATTATGGAAATACTGCTGCATTGTTCTGGGAACTACCATGAATCCTTCCACGGCCTTTCATCCTCAATCTAATGGTCAGGCCAAGAGGACAATCCAGACTCTGGAACAGTATCTCTGCTGCTTCATTTCCCATCTTCAGGACGACTGGGTGGATTATTTATCAACAGCAGAGTTCACGTACCACAATGTCCAACACAGTTCAACCGCCCGGAACGCGTTCTATGCCAACTACAGGACACACCCAGTCTTCATTCCTGGCCTTCCTATCAACGCTCCTGTCCCGACAGTCAATCACAGATTGACGACATTGGCTGATACTCAGAAAGAATTGAAGGAGGCTTTATGGAAAGCCTAGGATGCCTACAAAAAAGCAGCAGCCTGACACCGCCAAGCAGCTCCTTTTATCCTGGTTGGAGAGAAGGTGTGGTTATACACTAAAAATATGAAGGAACGCGTACCCTCTCCCAAAGTTGGGCAAAGATTTATCGGACCCTTTCTAATCACAGCGAGGGTCAGCCAGCTGGCATTCTGGTTGAAGTTCCAAGGCAGCCTAAGGATTCCCACTGTCTTCCACGTGTCCTTATTAAAACCATTTCAGGTAAATAAGTTCATCAGATGACAGTAACCGCCTCCCCATCCTGTAAAGTTTCAAGGCCAGGATGATTTTGTTGTGGAGAAGATTCTCAATTCCAGACAACATAGAGGAAGGTTACAATACCTTGTACAGTGGTAGGGATACGGGCAACAGGAGAACTCTAGGGAGCATGACAAAAATGTGCATGTTCCAAAGCTCATGGGAGAATTTCACAAGAAGCATCCGGGTAAGCCAGAGGCCATCCTCAAATAGGGGAGCTACTGTCAGAGATCGAACCCAGGGCCTTTTGAGTCAGTGGCTCTCACTTTTAAGCCATCCAGCCTTTTGGACAGTTCCCCTGCATGACTTTTGCCTTGTTTCCAGATCCTGCAAATCCAGTTCCTGTTCTAGCTAAGCCCGGTTCCTGATTAGGCCCACTATGAAAGCCTGGCTCTGCCACTCCCCCAGTGTGTGATTATTGTGCTGCACAGCCTTAGTTAAGTGCCTCTCCTGCCTGCTCCTTTTTAAATCTAAACTGAGACCTACCGATAGCAACTTCTAGCTTTTCTCCTGACTGCGATATACGCCTCCTCCTTTGTAACACAAACTCAGACCTACCGATATCGACCTCTGGCTCTCCTCTGACAATTCTCTGGACCTGCATGGCTATTACATCTGCGGCTTCAAACTCAGTGCCAGAAACACCGCACTAAGTTTCAAAGTTTCAGAGTCAATGGTTCTTGGCCCCCTGTGAGTCTTTGTTTACTACACCACAATTCTCACATAGTGTACTAAAGAGACAATCGGGGCAGCCAATCATTGGTCACAGTAGTGATGTCGGAATGGACAGCACATCCCAGCTGTAGCTAGTATCATTTTTGTGTCATTTTTCAAATTTTCCTCATAATCACAGTAAAATGATAGTGTTCTGGCTGCCTGAAGCTATCACTAGGGGATCTTACTAAATTCTGGTTATACTGCTCATTGAACCCTATAATAATACATTTTGCTGTAAGTTTATGTGACCATTGAAAAGCTGCAGAAATGGTGAGTCTCTTTTAATTCACACTATTTCAAAGAACAAGTTGCTCCTGCACCATGTACTGTCCTTGCACTATGTACTGTTCCTGCACTGTGTACTCTTACTGCACTATATGCTGTTCCTGCTGATGTGAAGCACAGAAGATGTGTTGGTCTACCTGAATGACGTGAGCAGGCCATACAATAGCAGATGCATTAACAGATAGATCTTCACTACCAGATGTGAATTTTCCAACATTAACACCGATTATTTCTCTCTCATTGCAAGTTATCCAATTAATTAGATCATACTTAGCAGCAGCAGCATCTCCATGCTCATCAAAATAAATGTCCTCTCCAGCAGTATTAGTAAAATGCACTCTCTTTAGAAACTTATGAAACTGCAGAAGAGATGGGATTAAAAGATGAAATACAGTCACAATTGATATTAATGACAGTAATAGCAGTAAAAATTCTCAAGTTTGTTTGATAGTTTAAGTTCAGTTTAGTTGAACCATGGGTGATCCAGGTCTTACAGCTGAATTACAGGCATTAAAGGGGTACTCCAAGCATTTATTACTGATTACCTAGCCTCAGGAAAGGTCATCAATAGGTGATCAGCTAGACTCTACCATACAAGATCCTTGCCAATCAGTTGGTTTTCTGGTGGATGTCCAGTTCTGACATCTGCATTGGTGATCAGAGTCAAAAGTGTAATATAAGGGCTTCACTCCAATCGATTCAATAATGTCTTCCTCTGGATCAATAATGGGGGTGGAAACAGGCTGAACCAGATGGACATTGTCTTCTTTCAGCCTAACGTACTACGTTACTATGTTAATTATATTTCTGGCTCTGACTGAATAAGGAGCTGAAAGGGTAATGGAGGGCATTGCTGACATTGATTTCAATGAGTGCTGCGACTGCAGTTACAAGTGCCAACCACTACACAGTGGTCAGAGCAGCATCTTCCGCTCCGACCCCTGTGTATAGCAGCGCTGTCCCAAGCGGCAGACCCTTCATGACTAACTATTGATGAACGCATCTGGGGATAGGTTTTGTGCCTGGATAACTTCTTTAACTGTATTTTGAGACATTTCTATTTTCCTGAGACCTGATCATCACACTCCAAGTTCCTTATCCCTTTTGTTTGACAATCGCCTGTTGTGAGTGGACATAGTAAGATCTGTTTGTCACTATTTTACCTGATGCAAAGGACTTCGAACTTCTAATAGACAGAGTTTGTAGGGTACCTAACGCGAAAAATATTCCAGCAGAAAGTCCTAGAGATGTCTTAGCTAGACTACATTTTTATCACTTTAAGGAAACCCTACTGAGACCCGCATCTCAAGCCACTAACTTACTAGATCACTTCCGCCACATAATACTATTCTCAGATCTATCACCTACAACTCTGGCAAGAAGGAGAGAATTCTCTCAGTATACTAAAATATTACGAGAAGAAAAAGTTCAATACAAATGGGATATTCCTGTAAAACGTCTAGTTTTCAAAAATGGAATCACTCATGTTGCTAACTCCCCAAAAGACGCAGAACATTTACATCTCTGACATAAGAATGGAACAAAGTATCTCCACACAGATCCAAGAAAAACCCGTGAATTGGACATTTCCAAGTATTCCAGTTTTTTCTATACACTATCATTGTGCCTAGATTTTGTGAAAACAAGACTTGAGAACTACAAATTTAACCGCTGAACCGTGCTCCTTAGAATGTGTATTCTTTTATTTCTCTTCTTTTATTCGTAACACCCTTCTTACCATACTTTATTTTCTACAAATTTACCTGGTATTTCTAAGTGCTTCACAATAAATCAGGACTGATGGATGTTCTACATTTTCTAAAGTCAGTCTGTTTTTATTTTATTTTTTTTGTTTGTCTGGGCATTTAGATGGGATAATTATCATGTTTTATATATGGTGTTCACATCTATTTCTTTTATTTAAGCTATTGTATTTCAAATTCTGTCTATAAATGCTAAGGGCCTCAATAGTCCTGTTAAGTGTTCTATACTCTGAAAAGAGTCCTTAAAAACAAAACTCAGATATAATATGTGTCCAGGAAACACATTTGAATGAAATTGACTCTACTAGAATTAAAAATCCTACTTTTCTGAATATTTTTTATGCCCATAGTACAAATTTAAAAAAAAGGTAAACTAATAGCCATCAAACACACTGTAGCATTTCAAAGCCTAAAGGTTATTACAGATAGAGGGCAGATGTATTATTTTGTTCTGACTGATAAACAATTTGCCTTACACCGTACTTACGATATATGCTCTGAATGTTAAGGAACACCCTTTTATAAAGAACATATTAGAATATATAATATGTGGAGACTTTAACATATTACCTGATGGTACAATAGACAGAAGTGCTCTCCTAACATCCACTAGAGACTTTGATATACAGGACTTAATTTCTAAAGAGAATGTATATGATCTATGGCGAATACAACATGCAACTGAATGAAATTACACATTCTACTCTAACCCACACAAACTCTTCTCTAGAATACATTTTTTCTTGGTAGATAAATGGCTTTTACAGAGAATTATCTTCTCCAAAATAGACCTTATAGCCTGGTCAGATCATGCGCCTATACACTCTCAGTAAAAGAGAATTACAACTTTACTCCCTCCTCACCATGGAGACTAAATAATGTCCTATTAAATGACCCAAATTTTTTTGAAGAAATTCAGGGAGTAATAGAGGAATATTTTCAGCTAAATGATATAGAGGATACCTCTATTTTCTCAGTATGGTATGCTCATAAAGCTGTTTTAAAAGGCCATTTCTTAAAGAAAGCAGCTTTTGAGAAAAAAAAGTAGGTTTAACCCCTTGAGTGGCACGCCCGGAAAAGTTCCGTGACGAGCTCCACTGCCCATAGTGATATACCCCGGAAGATTTCCGGGCTATGTATCACTATGGGAGCTGCAGAGCACAATGCCACAAGCTGTGACAGTGTGCTCTGCCTGCACAGACCCACACAGAGCAGTGCATGGGCTTTGAAAAACCAGCAGAAGATATTGCCGGCATATCGGCAATGTCCTGCTTTGTTTACAGGTTGCCATAGAGACCATCGGCTTGTCAGAAGCAAGCCGATGGTCTCTGTGGCAGGGAGAGCTGGTTGTTAGCTGTCAGAGGACAGCTAGGTACCAGCTCTTACAGCAGAGATCAGAGAAAACCTCCGATCTCTGCTGTGTTAACCCTTTACATGCTGCAGTCTATGTGACTGCAGCATGTAAAGGGCTGTCACTGCAGCATGTAAAGGGCTGTCACCATCGGACCCCCGGAATGTGATCAAGGGTCCTGATGGGTCCCTGTGGAAGTCCCCTAAAGGGACAAAAAAAATAAAAATAAAAAAATTAAAAAAAAAAAAAAGTTAAAAAATTATTAAAAAAATAAAAAAAAATACTTGTCTCCCTTTACTTTGTAAAAAATAAAAAATACAATCACACATGTGGTATCCGTGTGTGTCATAATGACCCAGAGAAGGAAGTTAATACATTATTTAACCCCTTAATGACATGGCCCCTTTTTTTTCTTTTTTCCCCATTTCTTTTTTTCCTCCCCCCTGTTTAAAAAATCACAACTTGTCCCGCAAAAAACAAGCCCTCATATGGCCATGTCAATGGAAAAATGAAAAAGTTATGGCTCTTGAGACGCAACTGCAAAACTAGTTGAAATTCAATGATTAGACCATTTTAAAAAACCTGCCCTGGTGGGCACGACAGGGTGGTAGGAAACCCGCCACTCAAGGGGTTAAGGAAATAGACTCACGCAGATATTAAAAATTTAGAAGAAATGAACAAAACAAGATTCTCAGATGAAAAATTTTTTAAACTCCAGTTTTAAACTTCATAATTAAAGATGAGCGAATGTACTCGTTTCGAGTAATTACTCGATCGAGCACCGTGATTTTCGAGTACTTCCATACTCGGGTGAAAAGATTCGGGGGGCGCCGGGGGGCGGGGGGAGGCATGGCGGAGCGGGGGGTAGCAGCGGGGAACAGAGTGGAGCATTCTTTCTCTCCCTCTCCTCCCCCACACCCCTCTGCAACCCCCCACTCACCCACGGCGCCCCCGAATCTTTTCGCCCGAGTACGGAAGTACTCGAAAATCGCGGCGCTCGGGTAAAAGAGGGGCGTGGCCGAGTAGGCTCGCTCATCTCTATTCATAATCTTTCACAGAACTAATATGAGCTACATCTTCGTAAAACTAAACTCACCTACTATAGACAGGGAAACAAGGCCTCACAACTTTTAGCAAACCGAATAAAAAACAAGGAAGGTAAATCCAAAATTCCCTACCTACTTGACACCCAAGGCAAAAAAAATTCTAACCCCCCCTAATTTTAAAAGAATTTACAAAATATTATGAATCCCTATATAATCTCAAAGACAGTGAGGAAATACCTTGTCCGAATTCTAATAGCATAGATATCTTTACCCTCTTTAGCTCGTTCTCAAACTGAGTTTCTAAATAGTATTTCACCGACGGGAACCACTAAATTATAAAACTTAGGTTTTATTCAGTATTCATAAAAATAATTAGATAAAAGAATTTTTGGTGTATGATAAGATGTAACAAGATAGATTCTATGCTAATAAAGATGGAAAAAAGCCTATCATCTGTGTAGTTTATTCCAAACAGACTATTAATATCCTCCCTGATAAAGATGCAGCGATGTCTTCCAAATGGTGTTGAAATGCCGATTGGCCCTGCTTTATATTGTATAGCGGAATAATTGGAGACGTATTCGCTGTCTGACTAGTGTATATGACAGTAAGATAAAGGGGGAAGAGAGGAATAATTTTCCAACAAACTTCACAAATTGATGAATCTAATTAGAGATTTATCAACAAACGTCACTCTGTCAGATTGTAGACCCAGTGATAGAGACAATACACCAAACTTGGTGCAATATATAAATCTCAATTAGATATAGAGATGAGCGAACACCAAAATGTTCGGGTGTTCGTTATTCGTAACGAACTTCCCGTGATGCTCGAGGGTTCGTTTCGAACAACGAACCCCATTGAAGTCAATGGGCGACCAGAACATTTTTGTATTTTGCCGATGCTCGCTAAGGTTTTCATGTGTGAAAATCTGGGCAATTCAGGAAAGTGATGGGAATGACACAGTGACGGATAGGGCAGGCGAGGGGCTACATGTTGGGCTGCATCCTAAGTTCACAGGTCCCACTATTAAGCCACAATAGCGGCAAGAGTGGGCCCCCCCCCCCTCCCAACAACTTTTACTTCTGAAAAGCGCTCATTAGCATGGCATACCTTTGCTAAGCACCACACTACCTCCAACAAAGCACAATCACTGCCTGCATGACACTCCACTGCCACTTCTCCTGAGTTACATGCTGCCCAACCGCACCCCCTCCCCCCCACAGCGCACACCAAAGTGTCCCTGCGCAGCCTTCAGCTGCCCTCATGCCACACCACGCTCATGTCTATTTAGAATTGCGTCTGCCATGACGAGGGACCGCAGGCATACACTGCAGAGGTTGGCACGGCTAGGCAGCGACCCTCTTTAAAAGTGGCGGAGCGATAGCCCACAATGCTGTACAGAAGCAATGAGAAATAGAATCCTGTGCCACCGCCATCTGGAGCTGCACACGTGGGCATAGCAATGGGGAACCTATGTGCCACACACTATTCATTCTGTCAAGGTGTCTGCATGCCCCAGTCAGACCGGGCTTTTTAATTCATAGACACAGGCAGGTACAACTCCCTATTGTGAAGTCCCTGTCGACCCACAGCATGGGTGGCTCCCTGGAACCCACCGGCGGTACACAAAAATATCCCATTGCATTGCCCAACACAGCTGAGGTAGTAATGTCGTGCGTAATACAGGTGGGCTTCGGCCCACACTGCATGCCCCAGTCAGACTGGGATTCTTTACAAGTGGACACATGTAGGTTTAACTCCCTGTGGACCCACTGCCTGGGTGGGTGCCAGGAAGCCACCGGCGGTACATAGAAATATCCCATTGCATTGCCCAACACAGCTGAGGTAGTAATGTCGTGCGTAATACAGGTGTGCTTCGGCCCACACTGCATGCCCCAGTCAGACTGGGATTCTTTACAAGTGGACACATGTAGGTTTAACTCCCTGTGGACCCACTGCCTGGGTGGGTGCCAGGAAGCCACCGGCGGTACATAGAAATATCCCATTGCATTGCCCAACACAGCTGAGGTAGTAATGTCGTGCGTAATACAGGTGGGCTTCGGCCCACACTGCATGCCCCGGTCAGACGGGTTCTTTAGAAGTGTACAGATGTATTAAAAACTCAGTGTGCACCTACAGCATGGGTGGCTCCCTGGAACCCACCGGCGGTACACAAAAATATCCCATTGCATTGCCCAACACAGCTGAGGTAACGTCAGCTGTAATGCAGGTGGGCTAAAAATTAATTTGATTACACTGTAGGCGAGGGCCCACACAAATTGCTGTATCAACAGTACTAATGTACATCCCAAAAATTGGCCATGGCCAGCCAAGAGGGCAGGTGAAACCCATTAATCGCTTTGGTTAATGTGGCTTAAGTGGTAACTAGGCCTGGAGGCAGCCCAGTGTAACGAAAAATTGGTTCAAGTTAAAGTTCCAATGCTTTTAAGCGCATTGAAACTTATAAAAATTGTTCTGAAAAATTATTTGAGTGAGCCTTGTGGCCCTAAGAAAAATTGCCCGTTCAGCGTGATTACGTGAGGTTTCAGGAGGTGGAGCAGGAGGAGGAGGAGGAGGAATATTAGACACAGATTGATGAAGCAGAAATGTCCCCGTTTTGGATGGTGAGAGAGAACGTAGCTTCCATCCGCGGGTGCAGCCTACGTATTGCTTACGTATCGCTGCTGTCCGCTGGTGGAGAACAGAAGTCTGGGGAAATCCAGCCTTTGTTCATCTTGATGAGTGTTAGCCTGTCGGCACTGTCGGTTGACAAGCGGCTACGCTTATCTGTGATGATTCCCCCAGCCGCACTAAACACCCTCTCCGACAACACGCTAGCCGCAGGACAAGCAAGCACCTCAAGGGCATACAGGGCTAGTTCAGGCCACGTGTCCAGCTTCGACACCCAGTAGTTGTAGGGGGCAGAGGCGTCACCAAGGATGGTCGTGCGATCCGCTACGTACTCCCTCACCATCCTTTTGCAGTGCTCCCGCCGACTCAGCCGTGACTGGGGAGCGGTGACACAGTCTTGGTGGGGAGCCATAAAGCTGGCCAGGCCCTTAAAGACTGTTGCACTGCCTGGGATGTACATGCTGCTCGATCTACGCACATCCCCTGCAACATGGCCCTCGGAACTGCGCCTTCTGCCACTAGCGCTGTCGGCTGGGAATTTTACCATCAGCTTGTCCGCAAGGGTCCTGTGGTATAGCAACACTCTCGAACCCCTTTCCTCTTCGGGAATCAGAGTGGGCAGGTTCTCCTTATACCGTGGATCGAGCAGTGTGTACACCCAGTAATCCGTCGTGGCCAGAATGCGTGCAACGCGAGGGTCACGAGAAAGGCATCCTAACATGAAGTCAGCCATGTGTGCCAGGGTACCTGTACGCAACACATGGCTGTCTTCACTAGGAAGATCACTTTCAGGATCCTCCTCCTCCTCCTCCTCCTCCTCAGGCCATACACGCTGAAAGGATGACAGGCAATCAGCCGGTGTACCGTCAGCAGCGGGCCAAGCTGTCTCTTCCCCCTCCTCCTCATCCTCCTCATGCTCCTCCTCCTCCTCCTGTACGCGCTGAGAAATAGACAGGAGGGTGCCCTGACTATCCAGCGGCATACTGTCTTCCCCCGCCCCCGTTTCCGAGCGCAAAGCAGCTGCCTTTATGGTTTGCAGGGAATTTCTCAAGATGCATAGCAGAGGAATGGTGACGCTAATGATTGTAGCATCGCCGCTCACCACCTGGGTAGACTCCTCAAAATTACCAAGGACATGGCAGATGTCTGCCAACCAGGCCCACTCTTCTGAAAGGAATTGAGGAGGCTGACTCCCACTGCGCCGCCCATGTTGGAGTTGGTATTCGACTATAGCTCTCCGTTGTTCATAGAGCCTGGCCAACATGTGGAGCGTAGAGTTCCACCGTGTGGGCACGTCGCACAGCAGTCGGTGCACTGGCAGCTTAAAGTGATGTTGCAGGGTGCGCAGGGTGGCAGCGTCCGTGTGGGACTTGCGGAAATGTGCGCAGAGCCGGCGCGCCTTTACGAGCAGGTCTGACAAGCGTGGGTAGCTTTTCAGAAACCGCTGAACCACCAAATTAAAGACGTGGGCCAGGCATGGCACGTGCGTGAGGCTGCCAAGCTGCAGAGCCGCCACCAGGTTACGGCCGTTGTCACACACGACCATGCCCGGTTGGAGGCTCAGCGGCGCAAGCCAGCGGTCGGTCTGCTGTGTCAGACCCTGCAGCAGTTCGTGGGCCGTGTGCCTCTTATCGCCTAAGCTGAGTAGTTTCAGCACGGCCTGCTGACGCTTGCCCACCGCTGTGCTGCCACACCGCGCGACACCGACTGCTGGCGACATGCTGCTGCTAACACATCTTGATTGTGAGACAGAGGAGGAGGAGGAGGAGGAGGGTGCTTTAGTGGAGGAAGCATACACCTCCGCAGATACCAGCACCGAGCTGGGGCCCGCAATTCTGGGGGTGGGTAGGACGTGAGCGGTCCCAGGCTCTGACTCTGTCCCAGCCTCCACTAAATTCACCCAATGTGCCGTCAGGGAGATGTAGTGGCCCTGCCCGCCTGTGCTTGTCCACGTGTCCGTAGTTAAGTGGACCGTGGCAGTAACCGCGTTGGTGAGGGCGCGCACAATGTTGCGGGAGACGTGGTCGTGCAGGGCTGGGACGGCACATCGGGAAAAGTAGTGGCGACTGGGAACTGAGTAGCGCGGGGCCGCCGCCTCCATGATACTTTTGAAGGACTCCGTTTCCACAACCCTATACGGCAGCATCTCAAGGCTGATGAATTTTGCGATGCGGACGGTTAACGTTTGAGCGTGCGGGTGCGTGGCGGCGTACTTGCGCTTGCGCTCGAACACTTGCGCAAGCGACGGCTGAACGGTGCGCTGAACTACACTGCTGGATGGGGCCGAGGACAGCGGAGATGAGGGTGTGGGTGCAGGCCATGAGGCGGTAGTGCCTGTGTCCTGAGAGGGGGGTTGCATCTCAGTGGCAGGTTGGGGCACAGGGGGAGAGGCAGGGGTGCAAACCGGAGACGGTGAACGGCCTTTGTCCCACCTTGCGGGGTGCTTGGCCATCATATGTCTGCGCATGGTGGTGGTGGTGAGGCTGTTGGTGTTGGCTCCCCGGCTGAGCTTTGCGCGACAAAGGTTGCACACCACTGTTCGTCGGTCGTCAGGCGTCTCTGTGAAAAACTGCCAGACCTTAGAGCACCTCGGCCTACGCAGGGTGGCATGGCGCGAGGGGGCGCTTTGGGAAACACTTGGTGGATTATTCGGTCTGGCCCTGCCTCTACCCCTGGCCACCGCACTGCCTCTTGCAACCTGCCCTGCTGATGCCCTTGACTCCCCCTCTGAAGACCTGTCCTCCTGAGTAAGCGTTGCACACCAGGTGGGGTCAGTCACCTCATCGTCCTGCTGCTCTTCCTCCGAATCCTCTGTGCGCTGCTCCCTGGGACTTACTGCCCTTACTACTACCTCACTGCAAGACAACTGTGTCTGATCGTCATCGTCCTCCTCACCCACAGAAAGTTGTTGAGACAGTTGGCGGAAGTCCCCAGCCTCTTCCCCCGGACCCCGGGAACTTTCGAATGGTTGGGCATCAGTGACGATAAACTCCTCTGGTGGGAGAGGAACCGCTGCTGCCCAATCTAAGCAGGGGCCCGAGAACAGTTCCTGGGAGTGTTCCCGCTCCTGAGCAGGTGTCATTGTAGTGGACTGAGGAGGCTGGGAGGAAGGAGGAGCAGCAGACAGAGGATTCGGATTGGCAGCAGTGGACGGCGCAGAACTGCGGGTAGACGATAGGTTGCTCGAAGCACTTTCTGCCATCCAGGACAGGACCTGCTCACACTGCTCATTTTCTAATAACCGTCTCCCGCGTGGACCCATTAATTGGGCGATGAATGTGGGGACGCCAGAAACGTGCCTCTCTCCTAATCGCGCAGCAGACAGCTGCGACACACCTGGATCAGGAGCTTGGCCTGTGCCCACACCCTCACTTGGCCCTCCGCGTCCTCGGCCACGTCCACGTCCACGTCCTCTAGGCTTACCCCTACCCCTCAGCATGCTGTATTACCAGTGATTAGATTTCCCAGGCAGGAAATAAATTGGCGCAAGACTGCAGGCCAAATATAATTTTTGCCCTTTTTGGAAAACGAAAGGCCCCACTGCCTCTAGTGAATGAATTATCTAAGTTTAATAACTGTGCTGTGTCCCTGCTTATGTGTCACAGAACGTGAGGGTAGCAGAGTTATTATAACTCTTGGAGAGCAGGTATTTTTTTTCCCAATTAAGGAAAGCAAATGGCGAACCCAGCAGTAAAGCGTAGCTGGGTGCGTATGATTTAGCAATGTTTTTCACGCAGCTCACACGTCTACACAGGCGTAAGGACGGACACAGGCTGGACAAATAGATTTGTTTTCAGTTTTTTCCCACCAACAGGCAGCACTGCGTATATTCAATGAACCTGCGAAGTTTAATAACTGCGCTGTGTCCCTGCTTATGTGTCACAGAACGTGAGGGTAGCAGAGTTATTATAACTCTTGGAGAGCAGGTATTTTTTTTTCCCAATTAAGGAAAGCAAATGGCGAACCCAGCAGTAAAGCGTAGCTGGCTGCGTATGATTTAGCAATGTTTTTCACGCAGCTCACACGTCTACACAGGCGTAAGGACGGACACAGGCTGGACAAATAGATTTGTTTTCAGTTTTTTCCCACCAACAGGCAGCACTGCGTATATTCAATGAACCTGCGAAGTTTAATAACTGCGCTGTGTCCCTGCTTATGTGTCACAGAACGTGAGGGTAGCAGAGTTATTATAACTCTTGGAGAGCAGGTATTTTTTTTCCCAATTAAGGAAAGCAAATGGCGAACCCAGCAGTAAAGCGTAGCTGGGTGCGTATGATTTAGCAATGTTTTTCACGCAGCTCACACGTCTACACAGGCGTAAGGACGGACACAGGCTGGACAAATAGATTTGTTTTCAGTTTTTTCCCACCAACAGGCAGCACTGCGTATATTCAATGAACCTGCGAAGTTTAATAACTGCGCTGTGTCCCTGCTTATGTGTCACAGAACGTGAGGGTAGCAGAGTTATTATAACTCTTGGAGAGCAGGTATTTTTTTTCCCAATTAAGGAAAGCAAATGGCGAACCCAGCAGTAAAGCGTAGCTGGGTGCGTATGATTTAGCAATGTTTTTCACGCAGCTCACACGTCTACACAGGCGTAAGGACGGACACAGGCTGGACAAATAGATTTGTTTTCAGTTTTTTCCCACCAACAGGCAGCACTGCGTATATTCAATGAACCTGCGAAGTTTAATAACTGCGCTGTGTCCCTGCTTATGTGTCACAGAACGTGAGGGTAGCAGAGTTATTATAACTCTTGGAGAGCAGGTATTTTTTTTTCCCAATTAAGGAAAGCAAATGGCGAACCCAGCAGTAAAGCGTAGCTGGCTGCGTATGATTTAGCAATGTTTTTCACGCAGCTCACACGTCTACACAGGCGTAAGGACGGACACAGGCTGGACAAATAGATTTGTTTTCAGTTTTTTCCCACCAACAGGCAGCACTGCGTATATTCAATGAACCTGCGAAGTTTAATAACTGCGCTGTGTCCCTGCTTATGTGTCACAGAACGTGAGGGTAGCAGAGTTATTATAACTCTTGGAGAGCAGGTATTTTTTTTTCCCAATTAAGGAAAGCAAATGGCGAACCCAGCAGTAAAGCGTAGCTGGCTGCGTATGATTTAGCAATGTTTTTCACGCAGCTCACACGTCTACACAGGCGTAAGGACGGACACAGGCTGGACAAATAGATTTGTTTTCAGTTTTTTCCCACCAACAGGCAGCACTGCGTATATTCTATGAATAATAACTGTGTTGTGGCCCTGCCTATACAATTCTTTCCCTGCAGTATCAATGGAGGGTGCAATGCTCTGCAGAGGCGATTTTGAGAAGCCCAAAAAAAATGCAGCACAGCCAACAGCAGCCTGGACAGTACTGCACACGGATAAATATGGCCCTAGAAAGGACCGTTGAGGTTCTTGAAGGCTACACTCACTCCTAACACTCTCCCTGCCTATGCAGCACTTCTGTCCCTAATGCCAGGTGCAACGGTCTGCAGAGGCGATTTTGAGAAAAAAAAAAAAATCCCACTGCTAACAGCAGCCAACACACAGCTATCAGTGGCCCTAATAAGGACCTTTGGGGGGTCTTGAAGCCTACACTAACTACCAATTCTTTCCCTACAGCAGCTCCGGTATAAACAGCACTGTCCCTCATCTAACTCACACCGCATCTGAGGCGAGCCGCGGGAGGGGCCGACTTTTATATTAGGCGAACACCTGATCTCGCCAGCCACTCACAGCAGGGGGGTGGTATAGGGCTTAAACGTTGCAGGGGGAAGTTGTAATGCCTTCCCTGTCTTTCAATTGGCCAGAAAAGCGCGCTAACGTCTCAGGGAAGGAAGTGAAAGTAACCAGAACACCGCATGGTGTTCGTCACGAATAACGAACATCCCGAACACCCTAATATTCGCACGAATATCAAGCTCGGACGAACGCGTTCGCTCATCTCTAATTAGATATGATTCATGTGTAAGTCTGTATCAATGTGTCAAAATAGACACAGAGAAATAAAAATCAAGAGAGCATGTATTAGCAGGTATACATGTATCTCTGACTCCAACAGGTCACAGATGTAGGTTTAATTCTGTTCTATATAGACTTAATATAAAGTCAGATATTTGAATAAGAAGAATTTCTTCTGTCTCATGATTTATAACTGCACTTGTATTTTTAGTGCCTAAGATAGTTTGATATTAATCCAAGGTGGCTGTTAGCAAAAAGCTAAGCCTAATATCAGTCACATTGGATGTCTTCCAAGAGCCCATCAACGCGTTTCTGCCGCTATGATACTTTTAGCAGCGTCATCAGGATGGTTTGGGAGACAGAACTGAGCGGCACAGCGGCTACTAATAAATGAGCATAGATGGTAAGTGAACCCTGCCTAGGGGTTTATAAAGCAACATACACGCCTCCCAATGATGGGGGCTGGTATCCAAACCTCCAATCGGTATCCTGCGGCGTTACACGTCCTCCGGCCGTCTTCTCGCGATAATAACGCGATCTCGCGCATGCGCAATAGAGTCCCAGCGCGAGATGCCAACCAGCGGCGAGACGCTGCCGGATGACGTGGCCGCTGTCCGTTGCCCTGGCAACACTGCACGGTGAGACGAAGGGGACAGAAGATTAAGAAAGTATAGGACAGCTACACCCCATATCTGGGCAATGTAAGAAGATGAAGGCTGAATGTGTCCTGAAGATATTGGACATTTTTCACAAAGAGATACAGTATTAGCCATAAATCAATGCAAGATGGTATCACAACTATTTTGTTACTTATATTATGGTAGATTCAAAGGATATTCTAATTAATGCATGTTACCATGAGGTACCAAATAGTTTTACTATTCAATGATATTATCCCATGACATGTTAAAATAAATCTTCCTGATGACAGTCAAATCTATTATGAGATGAGTGAGATATGTATCTTGTATGGACTGAATACTGCATATGTTATAGTCGAGAGTCACATTGTCTCCATTCTGGGTATGGGTGTCATGTCATGGGATAATATCATTGAATAGTAAAACTATTGCTATTTGCATATAATGAAGCCAATTTTAATTAATGCACCGATAAGATTATCAATATTCTTATCTATCTATATATATAAAATTGAATGTATGCGTGTCTGTGTGTCTGTGTGTCTGCGTGTCTGTCTGTCTGTGTGTGTGTTTGTCCTTTATTCGCTACTATACCATTCATCCGATCGCCATGAAACTTTGGGAAGTTGTTGAGTACACTCCTGGGAAGATTATAGGCAAAGTACAAATATTCTATGATAAATGGCGCGCATGCAAACGTCATCGACAGTTACGCCCCCCCCCCCACATAGATCGTTCGATTTCCATCGTTGCCACTAATTCTCTCACTTCCCGATGTCGCAGAAACAGGAAATTTGGCAGGAGCATTCATTATGTCATAAATAGGAAAAGCTAATGGGTCCCAACTCGATTATTCAATTCTAAGCGCCAAAGAATTAGCGTCCAAATTTTACATACGGAATCTAATTTTCTCGCTTCCCAATGTCATGGAAACTTGAAATTTGGCACAAGCATTGATTATGTCATAAATAGGAAAAGTTAATGGGTCCCAACTCGATTGTTCAATTGTAAGCCCCAAAGAATTAGCGTCCAAATTTCACGTACGGAATCTAATTTTCTCACATAGAAACTTGAAATTTGGCACGGGCATTGAATATGTCATAAATAGGAAATGCTAATGGGTCCCAACTCGATTATTCAATTCTATGTGCCAAAGAATTAGCGTCCAAATTTTACGTACGGAATGTAATTTTCTCCCTTCTCAATATCATACAAACTTGAAATTTGGCACGAGCATTGATTATGTCATAAATAGGAAAAGCTAATGGGTCCCAACTCGATTATTCAATTCTAAGCGCCAAAGAATTAGCGTCCAAATTTTACATACGGAATCTAATTTTCTCGCTTCCCAATGTCATGGAAACTTGAAATTTGGCACAAGCATTGATTATGTCATAAATAGGAAAAGTTAATGGGTCCCAACTCGATTATTCAATTGTAAGCCCCAAAGAATTAGTGTCCAAATTTCACGTACGGAATCTAATTTTCTCACATAGAAACTTGAAATTTGGCACGGGCATTGAATATGTCATAAATAGGAAATGCTAATGGGTCCCAACCCGATTATTCAATTCTATGTGCCAAAGAATTAGCGTCCAAATTTTACGTACGGAATGTAATTTTCTCCCTTCTCAATATCATACAAACTTGAAATTTGGCACGAGCATTGATTATGTCATAAATAGGAAAAGCTAATGGGTCCCAACTCAATTATTCAATTCTAAGCGCAAAAGAATTGGCGTCCAAATTTTACATACGGAATCTAATTTTCTCGCTTCCCAATGTCATAGAAACTTGAAATTTGGTACGAGCATTGATTTTGTCATAAATAGGAAAAGACCAAGGGTCCCAAATCGATTATTTAATTCTAAGCGCCAAAGAATTAGCGTCCAAATTTTACGTACGGAATCTAATTTTCACACTTCCCAATGTCACAGAAACATGAAATTTGGCACGAGCATTGATTATGTCATAAATAGGAAAAGCTAAAGGGTCTCAACTCAATTGTTTACTTCTAAGCGCCAAAGAATTAGCGTCCAAATTTTACGTACAGGAATCTAATTCTCTCACTTTCCAACGTCATAGAAACTTGAAATTTGGCACGAGCATTGAATATGTCATAAATAGGAAAAGTTAATGGGTCCCAACTTGATTATTCAATTCTAAGCGCCAAAGAATTAGCGTCCAAATCTTACGTACGGAATCTAATTTTCTCACTTCCCAAAGTCATAGAAACTTGAAATTTGGCATGAGCATTGTTTATGACATAAATAGGAAACGTTAATGGGTCCCAACTCGATTATTCAATTCTAAGCGCAAAAAAATTAGCGTCCAAATTTTACGTACGGAATCTAATTCTCTCATTTCCCAATGTAATAGAAACTTGAAATTTGGCACGAGCATTGGTTATGTCATAAATAGGAAAAGTTAATGGGTCACAACTCAATTATTCAATTCTAAGCGCCAAAGAATTAGCGTCCAAATTTTACGTACGGAATCTAATTCTCTCACTTCCCAATGTCATAGAAACTTGAAATTTGGCACGAGCCATGATTATGTCATAAATAGTAAAAGGCAATGAGTCCCAATCCGATTATTCAATTCTAAGCACAAAACAATTAGCGTCCAAATTTTACGTACGGAATCTAATTTTCTCACTTCCCAATGTCATAGAAACTTGAAATTTGGCATGAGCATTGATTATGTCATAAATAGGAAAACATCAAGGGACCCAAATCGATTATTCAATTCTAAGCGCCAAAGAATTAGCGTCCAAATTTTACGTACCGAATCTAATTTTCACACTTCCCAATGTTACAGAAACTTGAAATTTCGCATGAGCATGGATTATGTCATAAATAGAAAAAGCTAATGGGTCCCAACTCAATTATTCGATTCTAAGCGCAAAAGAATTAGCGTCCAAATTTTACGTACCGAATCTAATTTTCTCACTTCCCAATGTCATAGAAACTTGAAATTTGGCACGAGCATTCATTATGTCATAAATAGGAAAAGCAAATAGGTCCCAACTCGATTATTCAATTCTATGCGCAAAAGAATTAGCATCCAAATTTTACATACAGAATCTAATTTTCTCACTTCCCAATGTCATAGAAACTTGAAATTTGGCACGAGCATTGATTATGACATAAATACGAAAGGTTCATGGGTCCCAACTCAATTATTCAATTCTAAGCGCAAAAGAATTAGCGTCCAAATTTTACGTATGGAATCTAATTCTCTCACTTCCCGAAGCAATTTGGCACAAGCATTGATTATGTCATAAATAGGAAATGTTAATGGGTCCCAACTCGATTATTCAATTCTAAGCACCAAAGAATTAGCATCCAAATTTTACGTATGGAATCTAATTCTCTCACTTTCCAATGTCATAGAAACTTGAAATTTGGCACAAGCATTGATTATGTCATAAATAGGAAAAGTTCATGGGTCCCAACTCGTTTATTCAATTCTAAGCGCAAAAGAATTAGCGCCCAAATTTTACATACAGAATCTAATTTTCTCGCTTCCCAATGTCATAGAAACTTGAAATTTGGCATGAGCATTGATTATGTCATAAATAGGGAAAGCTAATGGGTCCCAACTGGATTAATTAATTCTAAGCGCAAAAGAATTAGCGTCCACATTTTACGTACGGAATCTAATTTTCTCACTTCCCAATGTCATAGAAACTTGAAATTTGGTACGAGCATTGATTATGTCATAAATAGGAAAAGCTAATGGGTCCCAACTCAATTATTCAATTATGAGCGCCAAAGAATTAGCGTCCAAATTTTACGTACGGAATATAATTCTCTCACTTCCCAATGTCATAGACACTTGAAATTTGGAACAAGCATTGATTATGTCATAAAAAGGAAAAGATAACGGGTCCCAACTCGATTATTCGATTCTAAGCGCCAAAGAATTAGCGTCCAAATTTTACGTACGGAATCTAATTTCCTCACTTCCCAATGTCATAGAAACTTGAAACTTGGCACGAGCATTGATTGTGTCATAAATAGGAAAAGTTAATGGGTCCCAACTTGATTATTCTATTCTAAGCGTCAAAGAATTAGCGTCCAAATCTTACGTACGGAATCTAATTTTCTCACTTCCTCATGTCATAGAAACTTGAAATTTGGCATGAGCATTGATTATGACATAAATAGGAAACGTTTATGGGTCCCAACTCGATTATTCAATTCTAAGCGCAAAAGAATTAGCGTCCAAATTTTATGTATGGAATGTAATTCTCTCACTTCCTGATGTATTTTGGCACGAGCATTGATTATGTCATAAATAGGAAAAGTTAAAGGGTCCCAACTCGATTATTCAATTCTAAGCGCAAAAAAATTAGCGTCCAAATTTTACGTATGAAATCTAATTCTCTCGCTTCCCAATGTAATAGAAACTTGAAATTTGGCACGAGCATTGATTCTGTCATAAATAGGAAAAGGTAATGAGTCCCAACTCAATTATTCAATTATAAGAGCCAAAGAATTAGCGTCCAAATTTTATGTACAGAATCTTATTCTCTCACTTTCCAATGTCATAGAAACTTGAAATTTGGCATGTGTATTGATTATGTCATAAATGGGAAAAGCTAATGGGTCCCAACTCAATTATTCAATTATAAGCGCCAAAGAAATAGCGTCCAAATTTTACGTACGGAATATAATTCTCTCACTTCCCAATGTCATAGAAACTTGAAATTTGGAACGAGCATTGATTATGTCATAAACAGGAAAAGTTAATGGGTCCAAACTCGATTATTCAATTCTAAGCGCCAAAGAATTAGCGTCCAAATTTTACATACGGAATCTAATTTTCTCGCTTCCCAATGTCATAGAAACTCGAAATTTGGCATGAGCATTGATTATGTCATAAATAGAAAAAGTTAATGGGTCCCAACTAGAGATGAGCGAGCACCAAAATGCTCGGGTGCTCGTTACTCGGGACGAACTTTTCGCGATGCTCGAGGGTTCGTTTCGAGCAACGAACCCCATTGAAGTCAATGGGCGACCCGAGCATTTTTGTATTTCGCCGATGCTCGCTAAGGTTTCCTTGTGTGAAAATCTGGGCAATTCAAGAAAGTGATGGGAACGACACAGCCACGGATAGGGCAGGCGAGGGGCTACATGTTGGGCTGCATCTCAAGTTCACAGGTCCCACTATTAAGCCACAATGGCGGCAAGAGTGGGCCACCCCCCCAAAAAACTTTTACTTCTGAAAAGCTCTCATTAGCATGGCATACCTTTGCTAAGCACCACACTACCTCCAACAAAGCACAATCACTGCCTGCATGACACTCCACTGCCACTTCTCCTGGGTTACATGCTGCCCAACCGCCCCCGTCCCCCCCACAGCGCACACCAAAGTGTCCCTGCGCAGCCTTCAGCTGCCCTCATGCCACACCACCCTCATGTCTATTTAGAAGTGCGTCTGCCATGAGGAGGAACCGAAGGCACACACTGCAGGGGGTTGGCACGGCTAGGCAGCGACCCTCTTTAAAAGGGGCAGGGCGATAGCCCACAATGCTGTACAGAAGCAATGAGAAATAGAATCCTGTGCCACCGCCATCAGGAGCTGCACACGTGGGCATAGCAATGGGGAACCTATGTGCCACACACTATTCATTCTGTCAAGGTGTCTCTGCATGCCCCAGTCAGACTGCGGTTTTTTATAAATAGTCACAGGCAGGTACAACTCCGCAATGGGAATTCCGTGTGCACCCACAGCATGGGTGGCTTCCTGGAACCCACCGGCGATACACAAAAATATCCCATTGCATTGCCCAACACAGCTGAGGAAGTAATGTCGTGCTTAATGCAGGTGGGCTTCGGCCCACACTGCATGCCCCAGTCGGACTGGGGTTCTTTACAAGAGGAAACAGATGCATTTATAATTCCCTGTGGACCCACAGCATGGGTGGGTGCCAGGAAGCCACCGGCGGTACATAGAAACATCCCATTGCATTGCCCAACACAGTTGAGGTAGTAATGTCATGCTTAATGCAGGTGGGCTCCGGCCAACACTGCATGCCCCAGTCAGACTGGTAATATGTACCTTAACAGTAACCGTGTTGGTGGTAATGTGGTGGTGACTGCGGACCTAGTAGCGCGGTTTTATTTTGTTGGTTTTCGGAATGTGGCCAGGATTAAGTGGGCTGTGGCGGGGGATGTTTTTGAGGCACTACGTGTCCTCTCCATGTGTCCGTGGTTATATGCACCTTAACAGTAACAGCGTTGGTGGGAAATGGCCTCGCCGCCATCATGTCTTTGGGAAGCCTCTGTTTCCACACCCCAGAGACATACCATTAGCAGCGGTATAGGCAGAGCCCATAATTAGTAACATTTCAGCCGTAGCATTAGGACAGGCCCCACTAACATATCACTAGCAGCATTATAGGGGGAGCACAGTATGCGTTCCATTTCAGTAATAGTAGCACTCAAGACAGGCCCCAGTAACAATTCCGAAGCAGCAGTATAGTGGGAGCGCAGTCTTCGTTCCATTTCAGTAGCTGCAGTATAGACAAGGCACAAGTTACATTTATGTAGCTAAAGTGGAGGCCAACCCCACACACCTTTCTGTACCATGAGTGCAGGCGAAGAACATAGAAATTGCTATGATTACACTGTAGGCGAGGGGCCACAAAAATTGCTGTATCAACAGTACTAATGTACATCCAAAAAATTGGCCATGGCCAACCAAGAGGGCAGGTGAAACCTATTAATCGCTTTGGTTAATGTGGCTTAAGTGGTAACTAGGCCTGGAGGCAGCCCAGTTTAACGAAAAATTGGTTCAAGTTAAAGTTTCAACGCTTTTAAGAGCATTGAAACGTATAAAAATTGTTTAAAAAAATTATATGAGTGAGCCTTGTGGCCCTAAGAAAAATTGCCCGTTCGGCGTGATTACGTGAGGTTTCAGGAGGAGGAGCAGGAGGAGGAGGAGGAGGAATATTATACACAGATTGATGAAGCAGAAATGTCCCCGTTTTGGATGGTGAGAGAGAACGATGCTTCCATCCGCGGGTGCATAATACGTATTGCTTAGGTATCGCTGCTGTCCGCTGGTGCAGAAGAGAAGTCTGGGGAAATCCAGGCTTTGTTCATCTTGATGAGTGTAAGCCTGTCGGCACTGTCGGTTGACAGGTGGGTACGCTTATCCGTGATGATTCCCCCAGCCACACTAAACACACTCTCTGACAAGACGCTAGCTGCAGGACAAGCAAGCACCTCCAGGGCATACAGCGCGAGTTCAGGCCACGTGTCCAGCTTCGACACCCAGTAGTTGTAGGGGGCAGAGGCGTCATGGAGGACGGTCGTGCGATCGGCTACGTACTCCCTCACCATCCTTTTACAGTGCTCCCGCCGACTCAGCCTTGACTGGCGAGCGGTGACACAGTCTTGCTGGGGAGCCATAAAGCTGGCAAAGGCCTTGGAGAATGTTCCCCTGCCTGCGCTGTACATGCTGCATGATCTCTGTGCCTCCCCTGCTACCTGGCCCTCGGAACTGCGCCTTCTGCCACTAGCGCTGTCGGATGGGAAGTTTACCATCAGTTTGTCCACCAGCGCCCTGTGGTATTGCATCATTCTCGAACCCCTTTCCTCTTCGGGAATGAGAGTGCAAAGGCTCTCCTTATACCGTGGGTCGAGCAGTGTGTACACCCAGTAATCCGTAGTGGCCAGAATGCGTGTAACGCGAGGGTCACGAGAAAGGCATCCTAACATGAAGTCAGCCATGTGTGCCAGGGTACCTGTACGCAACACATGGCTGTCTTCACTAGGAAGATCACTTTCAGGATCCTCCTCCTCTTCCTCCTCCTCAGGCCATACACGCTGAAAGGATGACAGGCAAGCAGCATGGGTACCGTCAGCAGTGGGCCAAGCTGTCTCTTCCCCCTCCTCCTCATCCTCCTCATGCTTCTCCTCCTCCTCCTGAACGCGCTGAGATATAGACAGGAGGGTGCTCTGACTATCCAGCGACATACTGTCTTCCCCCGGCACTGTTTCCGAGCGCAAAGCGTCTGCCTTTATGCTTTGCAGGGAACTTCTCAAGATGCATAGTAGAGGAATGGTGACGCTAATGATTGCAGCATCGCCGATCACCACCTGGGTAGACTCCTCAAATTTTCCAAGGACCTGGCAGATGGCTGCCAACCAGGGCCACTCTTCTGTAAATAATTGAGGAGGCTGACTCACACTGCGCCGCGCAAGTTGGAGTTGGTATTCCACTATAGCTCTACGCTGCTCATAGAGTCTGGCCAACATGTGGAGCGTAGAGTTCCACTGTGTGGGCACGTCGCACAGCAGTCGGTGCACTGGCAGATTAAACCGATGTTGCAGTGTCTGCAGGGTGGCAGCGTGCGTGTGGGATTTGCGGAAATGTGCGCAGAGCTGGCGCACCTTTCCGAGCAGGTATGACAAGTGGGGGTAGCTTTTCAGAAAGCGCTGAACCACCAAATTAAAGACATGGGCCAGGCATGGCACGTGCGTGAGGCTGCCGAGCTGCAGAGCCGCCTCCAGCTTACGGCCGTTGTCACACACGACCATGCCCGGTTGGAGGCTCAGCGGCGCAAGCCAGCGGTCGGTCTGCTCTGTGAGACCCTGCAGCAGTTCGTGGGCCGTGTGCCTCTTCTCTCCTAAGCTGAGTAGTTTCAGCACGGCCTGCTGACGCTTGCCCACCGCTGTGCTGCCACGCCGCGTGACACCGACTGCTGGCGACGTGCTGCTGACACATCTTGATTGCGAGACAGAGGTTGCGTTGGAGGAGGAGGAGGAGGAAGGTGCTTTAGTGGAGGAAGCATACACCGCCGCAGATACCACCACCGAGCTGTGGCCCGCAATTCTCGGGGTGGGTAGGACGTGAGCGGTCCCAGGCTCTGACTCTGTCCCAGCCTCCACTAAATTCACCCAATGTGCCGTCAGGGAGATATAGTGGCCCTGCCCGCCTGTGCTTGTCCACGTGTCTGTTGTTAAGTGGACCTTGGCAGTAACCGCGTTGGTGAGGGCGCGTACAATGTTGCGGGAGACGTGGTCGTGCAGGCCTGGGACGGCACATCGGGAAAAGTAGTGGCGACTGGGAACCGAGTAGCGCGGGGCAGCCGCCGCCATCATGCTTTTGAAAGCCTCCGTTTCCACAAGCCTATACGGCAGCATCTCTAGGCTGATCAATTTTGCAATGTGCACGTTTAACGCTTGAGCGTGCGGGTGCGTGGCGTCGTACTTGCGCTTGCGCTCAAACTGTGGCGCTAGCGACGTCTGGACGCTACGCTGAGAGACATTGCTGGATGGGGCCGAGGACAGCGGAGGTGAGGGTGTGGGTGCAGGCCAGGAGACGGTAGTGCCTGTGTCCTCAGAGGGGAGTTGGATCTCAGTGGCAGGTTGGGGCACAGGGGGAGAGGCAGTGGTGCAAACCGGATGCGGTGAACGGGCATCGTCCCACCTTGTGGGGTGCTTGGCCATCATATGTCTGCGCATGCTGTTGGTGGTGCCTCCCCAGCTGATCTTGGCGCGACAAAGGTTGCACACCACTGTTCGTCGGTCGTCAGGCGTCTCTGTGAAAAACTGCCACACCGTAGAGCACCTTGACCTGTGCAGGGTGGCATGGCACGAGGGGGCGCTTTGGGAAACAGTTGGTGGATTATTCGGTCTGGCCCTGCCTCTACCCCTGGCCACCACACTGGCTCAGCCTGTGCCCACACCCTGACTTGGGCCTCCGCGTCCTCGCCCGCGTCCACGTCCTATAGGCCTACCCCTACCCCTCAGCATGGTGTATTACCAGTGATTTGATTTCCCAGGCAGGAAAGAAAGTGGCGCAAGCCTGCAGCCAAAATAGAATTTTTTCCCTTGTTTTTCAAAGGACAAGCCACACTGCGTGTATTCAATGAATACTACTAAGTTTAATAACTGTGTTGTGGCCCTGCAAATGTGTCAGAGAACTGCAGTGATGCAAAGTTATTGGCTCCAGCAGATCAGGGATTTCCCATGCAGGAAAAAAATTGGCGCAAGCCTGCAGTAAAACGTAGCTGGCTGCGTCTGATTTTTTTTAACGTTCTGCACGCAGCACACACGTACCCAGAGCCCTGAGGACTGTCAGAGGCAGGCGAAATAGAATTTTTTCCCTTGTTTTTCAAAGGACAAGCCACACTGCGTGTATTCAATGAATACTACTAAGTTTAATAACTGTGTTGTGGCCCTGCAAATGTGTCAGAGAACTGCAGTGATGCAAAGTTATTGGCTCCAGCAGATCAGGGATTTCCCATGCAGGAAAAAAATTGGCGCAAGCCTGCAGTAAAACGTAGCTGGCTGCGTCTGATTTTTTTTAATGTTCTGCACGCAGCACACACGTACCCAGAGCCCTGAGGACTGTCAGAGGCAGGCGAAATAGAATTTTTTCCCTTGTTTTTCAAAGGACAAGCCACACTGCGTGTATTCAATGAATACTACTAAGTTTAATAACTGTGTTGTGGCCCTGCAAATGTGTCAGAGAACTGCAGTGATGCAAAGTTATTGGCTCCAGCAGATCAGGGATTTCCCATGCAGGAAAAAAATTGGCGCAAGCCTGCAGTAAAACGTAGCTGGCTGCGTCTGATTTTTTTTAACGTTCTGCACGCAGCACACATGTACCCAGAACCCTGAGGACTGTCAGCGGCAGGCGAAATAGAATTTTTTCCCTTGTTTTTCAAAGGACAAGCCACACTGCGTCTATTCAATGAATAATGTATGTCTTCTGGCCCTGCCTACACAATTCTATCCCTGTAGTATTAATGCCGGGTGCAATGGTCTGCACAGCCAGTTTTGAGAAAGAAAAAAAAAATGCAACACTGCTAACAGCAGCCTGGACAGTACTGCACACGGATAGATGTGGCCCTAGAAAGGACCGTTGGGGTTCTTGAAGCCTACACTCACTGCTAACACTTTCCCTGCCTAACCACCACTTCTGTCCCTATTGCAGGGCGCAATGCTCTGCAGATCCAATTTTGAAAAAAAAAAAAAAAAATACTGTGCTAACACAGTACTGCACACTATTAGATGTGGCCCTGAGAAGGACCGTTGGGGTTCTTGAAGCCTACACTAACTCCTAACGCTCTCCCTACAGCAGCTCCAGCACGATACCACTGTCCCTCAGCTAACTCACAAGGCATGTGTGGCGAGCCGCGGGAGGGGCCGACTTTTATACTCAGGTGACATCTGATCGCCCCAGCAACTCACAGCAGGGGGGTGGTATAGGGCTTGAACGTCACAGGGGGAAGTTGTAATGCCTTCCCTGTCTTTCAATTGGCCAGAAAAGCGCGCTAACGGCTCAGAGAGGAAACTGAAAGTAACCGGAACACCGCGTGGTACTCGTTACGAGTAACGAGCATCCCAAACACCCTAATATTCGCACGAATATCAAGCTCGGACGAGTACGTTCGCTCATCTCTAGTCCCAACTCAATAATTCAATTCTAAGCGCAAAAGAATTAGCGTCCAAATTTTACGTACGGAAGCTAATTCTCTCACTTCCCAATGTCATAGAAACTTGAAATTTGGCATGAGCATTGATTATGACATAAATAGGAAACGTTAATGGGTCACAACTCGATTATTCAATTCTAAGCGCAAAAGAATTAGCGTCCAAATTTTACGTACGGAAGCTAATTCTCTCACTTTCCAATGTCATAGAAACTTGAAATTTGGCACGAGCATTGATTATGTCATAAATAGGAAAAGTTAATGGGTCCCAACTTGATTATTCAATTCTAAGCGCCAAAGAATTAGCGTCCAAATCTTACGTACGGAATCTAATTTTCTCACTTCCCAATGTCATAGAAACTTGAAATTTGGCATGAGCATTGATTATGACATAAATAGGAAACGTTAATGGGTCACAACTCGATTATTCAATTCTAAGCGCAAAAGAAATAGCATCCAAATTTTATGTATGGAATCTAATTCTCTCACTTCCCGATGTATTTTGGCACGAGCATTGATTATGTCATAAATAGGAAAAGTTAAAGGGTCCCAACTCGATTATTCAATTCTAAGCGCAAAAAAATTAGCGTCCAAATTTTACGTACGAAATCTAATTCTCTCGCTTCCCAATGTCATAGAAACTTGAAATTTGGCACGAGCATTGATTATGTCATAAATAGGAAAAATTAATGGGTCACAACTCGATTATTCAATTCTAAACGCTTAAGAATTAGCGTCCAAATTTTACGTATGGAATCTAATTCTCTTACTTCCTGATGTCTGGTTGTTATATATTATACCGCTGAGGTAACTTGAAAGCTGCGCTGTGATTGGTTGTTATCTAGATATATAAAAACGAATGTATATATGTATGTCTGTCTTCGCAGCAACGCGCGACAGGTAAGCTAGTGTATTAATAAACATGGATGTTGCTTTGTTGCTTTTGCCATCTTTGGTACTTCATTATAATATGCAATTACTCCTGTATGCATATCAATATCCCCCTAGTTTATCGAAACATGATATATAAATAAATCAGCTGAGATGTATTGATCCATAGCTATTATATAGATGCTGCTATCCTCATCTTTGGTACCTCATGGTAACATGCATTAATTTAAATATACTTTGAATCTACCATAATATAAGTAACAAAATAGTTGCGATACCATCTTGCATTGATTTATGGCTAATACTGTATCACTTTCCAGTGTCATAGAACCGTGAAATTTGGCACGAGCATTGATTATGTCATAAATAGGAAAAGCTTATGGGTCCCAACTCGATTATTCAATTCTATGTGCAACAGAATTAGCGTCCAAATTTTACGTACATAATCTAAATCTCTCACTTCCCAAAGTCATAGAAACATGAAATTTGCCATAAACATTGAATATGTCATAAATAGGAAAAGCTAATGGGTCCCAACTGGATTATTCAATTCTAGCGCAAAAGAACTAGCGTCCAAATTCTACGTACGGAATGTAATTCTCTCACTTCCCGATGTCATAGAAACTTGAAATTTGGCATGAGCATTGATTATGTCATAAATAGAAAAAGTTATTGGGTCCCAACTCGATTATTCAATTCTAAGTGCAAAAGAATTAGCATCCAAATTTTACATATGGAATTCTCTGCCTTCCCGATGTCATTTTATATAAAGGAAACGTTGCATGGTTACCTCCTGTGGTGTTTCCTGGGTAACGCAGAGAACTATGCAAAATGGTGAACATATGTTTTTCCAGTATCTCTAAAGTAACCACGACTTCATAAGATTTTCCGTGTGAACACCAGATAAACACCAAAACCAAATTAACTCGGGCGAAGCCGGCTATATCAGCTAGTTAGATCTATAAATACCAACTGTTGGTTTGATTATATGAGTACTAGTGCTGCCAACAGAGTACCGTATATACCGGCGTATAAGGCGACGGGGCGTATAAGACGACCCCCCAACTGTCACCTTATACGCCGGTATTCAGTGGAGAAAAAAAAAATTTTATTACTCACCTCCCACGGCGTTCTGTCGCGCTCCGGCAGGATGTCGCTCGCTCCGGCAGGCTGTCGCTCGCTCCTCGTCCCCGGCGCAGCATAGCTTTCTGAATGTGGGGCTTGAAATCCCCGCTTCCAGAAAGCTAATACACACGCCGGCAGCCATGACATCATTGAATGGCTGTGATTGGCTAAAGCACACGTGGCTTCAGCCAATCACACTATTCAATGACATCATTGAATGGGTGTGATTGCTAACACGTGCGCCTTCAGCCAATCACAGCCATTCAATGATGTCATTGAATAGTGTGATTGGCTGAAGCCACGTGTGCTTTAGCCAATCACAGCCATTCAATGCTGTCATGGCTGCCGGCGTGTGTATTAGCTTTCTGGAAGCGGGGATTTCAAGCCCCGCATTCAGAAAGCTATGCTGCGGCGGGGACGAGGAGCGAGCGACAGCCTGCCGGAGCGAGCGACATCCTGCCGGAGCGCGACAGAACGCCGTGGGAGGTGAGTAATAAAATTTTTTTTTTTTACACTTTTTTTTTTTTTGTTTTACCGGCGCATAAGACGACCCCCGACTGCAGAGCAGATTTTTCGGGGTTCAAAAGTCGTCTTATACGCCGGTATATACGGTAAACCGATTCAGACAACGGTGGGAAATATGGTTATCAAGCAACTTGAGTTTTATACTATTTCAATGTTACCCATTTTAATTCCCTTTTATATTAAACAAAAAAAAGTGGGGGATTTTATTATTATTTTTGGTATCCAGACTGACTGCATGACCTGTCATTTTATGTTATGTTATATTTTCCCATGTTATGTCATGTAACCAAAACCTTATTTTGCTCATTTTGCGTTTTCCTATTCACTGGAAACTGTAATCATTAGAGTTATAATGAGTATAAATATACAAACGCAAAAATTTCTTTTTATGTATAAAAAAATTTCAAAATTAAGAAAAATAGTACTCAGTAAGGCCTCAGTCACATGGGCGTTTTTATGTGCGTATGTTACCTGCGCTTGCAATCCGCATCTATATAGAACCAATACTTTTAAATTGTAGCGTTCATATGCCCGATATTTACCTTTGTGCAAAAATGTGCAGCGATAAATATATGGCAGTGGATTTTAAAACGCAGGTAACTGTGGCATCCGTCTTTTTAAAATGTAAAACCCCTGGATGCTTTCGCATCCAGGGGTTTCACCTTGTACCCAATGGGGCCGGTGGCAGCAGCGCTGACCCTATTGAAAATATACAGTGAAGATCACGATCCTTTGGCACAGCTGTGAAAAGCTGTGGCACAGGAGCGCTATATTCTCCCATTGAATTTAATGGAGCTGGCGCTACATCTGGCTCCATTGAAAGCAATGGGCTGCCGGCAAGCCCTGCAGTGATTTTCGGGGAAGGGCTTTAAATACAAGCCCTTCCCTGAAAATCATCCCTAAAATGTGTAAAAAAAAATTATTTTTATATATATATATGTATGTATATGTGTGTATATATATATATATATTGCTGGAGATCTGTTCTTTAAAGATATCTGGGCCTGGTGTTTTTGGAATGGTTGGCAGGTTGGTAGTGGGGCCATCCGTTCCACCTCCTCCACTCCAGGGTGTGGGCGAGCTCAATCAGCCCAAGAGCTGAGGCTGAGCCAGATCAAGTGTGCACCTGTTAAGTGAGACCTGATCAGGCCAGAACGGCCTGATAGCTGGATTTTGGACTAATATTTGTTTGCCTGAAGCTAAGGTTGGACTTTTATGTTGCTGTTATAAAAATAAATGCAGGTCACGCCTGCTTTTGGACTGCATCTGCTGGTGTTCCATCTCTGAATATCGCTAAACCCGCACGCTATCGAGCTATCCTCCCACAATATATATATATATATATATATATATATATACATATATATATATATATATATATATATATATATATATATATACCCATATGCACTCACCTCTCTGCAGTTGCCGGGGCTCAGGTGCATGCAGCCTTGTCTTCTCCCTGCACTGCTCTGAAGTGCTTTCAGCAGGTGTGGATTTAAAATCCCAGCCTGCTGAAAGGGCTGCCTCGTATTGTCTGAGCACTGTCACCAATCAGAGGCAGCACTCAGCTACTGAATTACAGCTGGGAGCTGCCTCTGATTGGTCACAGTGCTCAGCCAATCAGAGACAGCACTCACCTATTCATTGAATTCAGCCATTGATTGCAGAGAGGTGAGTATATATATTTTTTTTACACATTTTAGGGATGATTTTTCAGGGAAGGGCTTATATTTAAAGCCCTTCCTTAAAAATCACTGTTGCCACAGTGTTCAGTGACAAGGGGACTCCCTTGTCACTGATAAAGAAATCCTTTGCCAAAGCTGTCAAAGCTGTAGCAGAGGATCGCAATGTTCTCTGTATGTCAATGGGGCCGCCGCTGCTTCCACCGGCCCAATTGACCAAAGGTGAAGCCCCTGGATGTGACAGCATCCAGGGGTTTCACATCCAAGGAATCCCCTGCTGCAGCTATCACAGCCGCATCAGGGGATAGAGGGCAGCGCACTTTATGTGCGCAAAAACACGGTGAAGTACGTTTTTTCTGCTTGACGCCCGCTTCGGTCACACCAATTTTTCTTGGAATGCGTTTTTGCGCACATAAATTTGCAAGTTAAAGCGCCCGTCTAACTGAGCCCTAATCTATTCCTTGTGGTGGCTGCATGCAGCTAGAAATTATAGTTTAATTCTGTTCTATTTTTTATGATAAAAACAGAACTCTGAATCCTTAAATATGTACGGGAAAATTTACAAAGCCTGGCTAGTGCGATGCTGGGCTAAGTACAGTTTTCCCCAGCATGTTGTGCACTTAACCCCTTAGTGACAAAGCCTGTTTGCGCCTGAATGACCAGGCCAAATTTTGGAAATCTGACATGTGTCACTTTAACATAGAAGAACTCTGTAAAAGTTTTGCGTAGCCAAGTGATTCTGACATTGTTTTATCACCACATATTTTACTTCATATAGGTGGTACAAATAGACCAATAGAATTTGTATATATTTATTAAAACTGCCAAAATTGGGAGCATTTAGAAAAAAATATTTTTTCACATTTTCAACTGCAATATCTCAAATATGTGCAAACATACCGTACAAATTTTTGATAAGATATATATTTCAATCTGTTTACTTTATTCTGGATGCACATTGCAAAAACTTTAGCTTTTATAACCATTTAAGAGACAAATGTAACATTTTCCTACACCAAGCCAAGATTGTAAAGGTTTATAGGCGTCAGAGTGATAGATATTCCCTACAAATTATCCCATTTTAAAAAATAGTCATCTTAACATAATGACTGAGGGGAGTCATAAGTATTTTGATCCCACAGTTTCTTTTTAGCAGTTAATGCAATTTAGAGGAGAAAAAATTAGGATTTTCGTTTTTTTGGCAATCGTGTCATTTTAAAAAGAAATTTGTTTGCATAGCACATATATGAACGAAGACTGACAACCCAAAATGGATAACCCTGTTTGTCCCGTGTCTAGAAACATAGACATTGTGGCCCTAATCTTTTGTCTATATGTACAACAGGGCGCAAACCGAAAGGAGCATTAAACTTCAACTGTCTTTAACTTTCACGTAATCGCCATTATCCATTGGATAACTGATCACATGACTGGAGACCACTCACCACAGCCCTCGAGCACTCATTGCTCCTGGCTCTCGGCTACCTTTAGCAGCCAGGAGCAAGAAAACCTTAAATTTCCTGGGTTCTCACCAGCTTCTGCGCTTGTGTCTGCCATTTTGGCAACGGGTGCATGTGCCAAAGCTGGGGAAAGGACTGCGGATAAGGATCCCATCAGGGGACATCAACAGAGGCCTTAGGTAAGTAATTTCACCTCTCCTCATGGATTGGATCAGTGACAGGAGGTGAAACTTTAACTTCTTTTTACCTTTACGTGATCGCTGTTATCCATTGGAACTGGATCCAATGGATAATGGCGATCACGTGACTGCAGGCCTCTCACCATGGCCCCCCCATGAGATCTCCAGACTCTCGGCTATGTTTGGTAGCCAGGAGTAGGGAGATTTTAAATTACCCCAGCAATCTGAGGCTTTTGTGCATGTGTCCGCCCTCTTGGTGATGGGCACGTGTGCAGAAGCCAGAGTAAGGTCCGCAGATAAATCCAGGATCTTGGGTACGTAATTTTATTCCCCTCATGGATATGATCCATGAGGAGAGATGAAACACACTTTTTTTCCCATTTTTAATACTTTTTTTTAATTTTACATGATCACTGTTATCCATTGGATAACAGCAAAGATGTGACCGGGAACCACATACAGCAGCTCCCAGTGACAGCACCATGCTCTTGGCTACTCATTTTAGTCAACAGCAGGGAGTTTTTAAATTTCCTGGTCTTCTGTGTATGCGCATGACGTTATGACGCCTGGTGCACATGTGCAAAACACCAGCGTCAGATCCTGGAGGATGGGGTGAATATCCCCACCTCCACTTCTGGTGAGTATCCTCAGCTACTCTTTACTTCATTGAGTTTAATGCAGTCACCGGTGATCGCGTGACCTGGGGGCTTCCCACGGCCCCCATGACAGCTCCAGGATGCCGACTACCTCTGGAGATGTCATGTCCACAGTCTACAGGGTTTTAATCCCCAGGGAAAGCATGTTTTAATGGCCTGAGGATTAAAGCCCAGCAAAGCAGGATGTAGAAAGTCAATTGGGTGGTTACTAAGGGATCAATACATGAAGAGGTGCACAATTTTTCATGTATAATACACATCCCCAGCAGCTCTGTATGCCTTTGGAGAAATGTACGCCAAGTCCAACCTGGCATACATTTCTGCTATATTTTATGCCAGTTTTTGGCTCCATGCTCCACGCACTTTTCCAAAATGTTGTGGGACTTGTGCATAAAGAAGAAAAGTTGCAAAGAAACTGCACAACATGATTTATAAACACCCCTCTTAATGTATTAAGAAATTAATCAACACATAATTTTGCGTCTATAATCAACAAATTAAAATGGTGGAGTTCACTTTAAGGATACATAATTGCTATTCTGTATGGCATATTAAAAGAGGTTTTGTCATGCAAGTCACCTTCCATGGAAGTACGTGAGATAGTGGCCCTCCCTCTCTGTGCAATTCCTTCCAGTACTTGGAGTCCATAAACATCTGAAGGGCATGAGCCAAAGCATATATGGCATTATATACTGGATAACTCTTCGTCATTGAACCCAACAAAATCATCTTCCTCGTCTTGTTGTGTTTGCATTTCTTAAGCCACATAGAATCATTCAGTTTACAAGCATATATTAATTTCTTGTAGATTGCAGTAAAATAGCAATCAGTGTATTGGTCAAATGTGATGTTCCAGAGAAAAGGCATGAGTCCGGGAATTTCTTTTTTTCTTATCTGAATTTCCAAGGCTCCATGGAAGCGACTTAGGTCCATGTTTTTAAAGGTTCGCATCACAAGATGCTCCATATCTGTAATGAATAGCCAGACTTTCTTTGGCTGTGTCAAGTTTTCAAGTAATCGGTATAAATTATATGTAAACTCCAGGTCAGCCCAGAATATAATAACGGTTGCTGTGGAGTTAGAAATGACTTTGAGAATTCGTTCAGTCTCAGGGCTCCGAAAGATTGTGGAGCTGAAGAACTTTTCTGAGAACTCAATACAACCCCCTCTTCTTGTAATGGAAAATTTTAATTTCTGGATTGCATCTTCCTTGCTTTCCACATCTGAATGGATGATTCCAACCCAAGTCCAACCAAAATCCTTCAGTACTGAATTCAATGCTTTGTCTAGGTCAGACCTGGGCAAAGCACGGCCCGCGGGCCACATCCGGCCCGCTGAATAGCTTGGACCGGCCCGCAAAGAGTGTCCTGGTGACTCACCAATGAGTCCGGTGTCAGCAACGGGAAGCAGCGAAACTAAGGGCTCATGTCCACTGGGAAAATCGGGCCCGCTACGGATTCTACATGTAGAATCTGCAGCGGGTCCCTCCTGCCCCGCGGACGTGAGCGCTGAAAATAACAATAAAAAGGAATTTACCTATCCGTAGCGGGCGGCTCTGCTCTGCTCTTCCTCACGGCCGGATCTTCTTTTTCGGCCGGCGGATGAATTCCTTACGCCGGCGGCACGTCGCCAGCACGTCGTCGACGTGCCGCGCGCATGCGCCGGGCACATCCGCCGAGCCGAAGCAAGGGAGATGCGGCCGTGAGGAAGAGAAGAGCTTCGCGGCCCGCTGCGGGTGAGTAAATCCTTGAAATTCCTATTTTAGGTCTCCCGCGGATCCGGACGGCTTCCATAGGCTTCAATAGAAGCCCGCGGGAGCCGACCCCGCGGGAGACCCGCACGAAAATGGAGCATGGTCCAGATTTTTTCATGCTCCATTTTTTTTTAAATCCCTTTTATTGACGATCCGCGGGTATTTATCTACCCGCGGGTGGTCAATGCATCCCTATGGGGTGCGGATCCGCGCGCGGGAGATCCGCTGCGGATTTTAAATCTCATTTTGCCCATGGACATGAGCGCTCATGTCCACGGGGAAAATAAGAATTAAAATCCGCAGCGGATTTTAACTCTTCTCCCGCGCGCGGATCCGCACCCCATAGGGATGCATTGACCACCCGCGGGTAGATAAATACCCGCGGATCGTCAATAAAAGTGATTTTAAAAAAAATGGAGCATGAAAAAATCTGGACCATGCTCCATTTTTATGCGGGTCTCCCGCGGGGACGGCTCCCGCAGGCTTCTATTGAAGCCTATGGAAGCCGTCCGGATCCGCGGGACACAAAAATCATATTTTACTTACACGCTCCGGTTCTTCTCTTCGGCGCCGCGCCATCTTCTCTCAGTCGCGGCCGGATCATTTTGCTTCGGACCGGCGCATGTGTGGGGCACGTCACCGACGTCATCATGCACATCCGCCGAGCCGAAGAATGAAGATCCGGCCGCGACGAGAGAAGATGACACCGCCACGAAGAGAAGAAACGGAGCGGATGGGAGGTAAGTTTATTCTTATTTATTGTTATTTTCAGCGCTCATGTCCGCGGGGCAGGAGGGACCCGCTGCACATTCTACATGTAGAATCCGTAGCGGGCCCGATTTTCCCCGTGGACATGAGGCCTTAGTGATGCCACTGTAACTTCTGAGTGGAGATGGGAGTGCTCCTTACCGCTCCCCTCTCCATTGGCAGACACGGGGGCCGCGCCGTAAAACGGGGTGAAACACCGGGTGTTCACCGCGCCGTATTACAGCGCCATTCATTTTCAATGGCGGCCGTATTCTGGCCGCAAATCGGGCGGCTGGAATACGGCCCCATTAAAGGGGTTGTCCCGCGGCAGCAAGTGGGTCTATACACTTCTGTATGGCCATAATAATGCACTTTGTAATATACATTGTGCATTAATTATGAGCCATACAGAAGTTATAAAAAGTTTTTTACTTACCTGCTCCGTTGCTGGCGTCCTCGTCTCCATGGTGCCGACTAATTTTCGCCCTCCGATGGCCAAATTAGCCGCGCTTGCGCAGTCCGGGTCTTCTGCAGTCTTCTATGGAGCCGCTCGTGCAGAATGCAGGCTCCGTGTAGCTCCGCCCCGTCACGTGCCGATTCCAGCCAATCAGGAGGCTGGAATCGGCAATGGACCGCACAGAAGAGCTGCGGTCCACGGAGACAGAGGATCCCGGCGGCCATCTTCAGCGGTAAGTATTGAAGTCACCGGAGCGCGGGGATTAAGGTAAGCGCTCCGGTAAGCTTTCTTTACCTCCCTGCATCGGGGTTGTCTCGCGCCGACCGGGGGGGGGGGTTGAAAAAAAAAAAAACCCGTTTCGGCGCGGGACAACCCCTTTAAGGCAATGTGCATGGAGCCTTCGTATGTTGGTCTGGCCCTCTAAAACCATTCCAATTTCTCATGTGGCCCCATGGGAAAATTAATTGCCCACCCCTGGTCTAGGTGGACTGAGCTGCCGACAGTGCGGTAGAAGTGCGGAAACATCAACTTATTACTTAGAAGAGGGTCTGTAGCACCATAGCTGATCTGTAATGCAAAAAAACCCATCTATACATTTGACTTCGGTGTCACTATACATGACATCAGGGGCGTAGCTCAGAAAGGCAGGCGGAGCATGTGCCCTGGGTGCAGTCAGCATTGAGCGGCCTAGCCTAAAGTCCCTTAGTGACTGTTGTAAAAACACATATGGCTGATCAATTAGGCGTTAAAGAAGTTATCGAAGAACATTTGTTTTTTGAACAAGCTATTTAGTCTGCTGTATAGCTTTTTCAAATAAAAAGATATACACACCTTACCCATTCTTCCACCACAGTCTTTTTTCTGGAACTCACTTTCCACTGGTCTTCACTTCTGGATGCAGAGAGCTGAGGTCATTGGTAGTAGGTTGTATGACCATTAGAGCTATCCACCAGCTGAAGGGGAGATGGTGATTGACTACAGCAGTCACATGGCACTGGTGTCAGTGACAACATCGCCGGCTCCCTGCACTCAGAGGTGAAGACTTAAGTTTCGGGGGGTGCCAAACTGATTCTTTTTCTTGGGTGAAGAATAGTGTAGCTATGTTTCTGCATGGCATTCAAGGCCAAACCAAGTGGAATGCAAATGAATAGTCAAAAGTTTCAAAGATTTGGCTGATTCCATTTTGTAACAACTTGACCAAAGAGGGCAACGCAAGACTTTAGACTCTTTTCTCATGTCGCGGATTCAATGCATAATATCATATAAGGGATCTTAAAAGCACTCGTAAACCTAGGTGACTTCTAATGAGATTTGTTGTTTTTCTGACAACAAAAGTGTAACAGACAATGCTATTCTTATCATCAAATCTTATGGTATTGCTAAAGGGGATCTTAACAACATTGATTTCAATGGGTTCATCCTCATTTCTCTTTTTTGCATGCGTAGTTATTGTGGGTACAAAAAAACAGGACCTGCTCTATTTTGTGCAACAAACAGCCTCATAGAGGTCTATGGGAGGTGTGCAAATGCGCACATATGTACGCACAGCTATGTGCAAAAGGATGCACATACCCGTGAACACTGGTACCTCGTTTCGCTTAGTAGTAGAGATGAGCGAGCACCAAAATGCTCGGGTGCTCGTTACTCGGGACGAAATTTTCGCAATGCTCGAGGGTTCGTTTCGAGTAACGAACCCCATTGAAGTCAATGGGCGACCCGAGCATTTTTGTATTTCGCCGATGCTCGCTAAGGTTTCCATGTGTGAAAATCTGGGCAATTCAAGAAAGTGATGGAAACGACACAGCAACGGATAGGGCAGGCGAGGGGCTACATGTTGGGCTGCATCTCAAGTTCACAGGTCCCACTATTAAGCCACAATACCGGCAAGAGTGCCCCCCCCCTCCCAACAACTTTTACTTCTGAAAAGCCCTCATTAGCAATGCATACCTTAGCTGAGCACCACACTACCTCCAACAAAGCACAATCACTGCCTGCATGACACTCTGCTGCCACTTCTCCTGGGTTACATGCTGACCAACCCCCCCCCCCCCCACAGCGCACACCAAAGTGTCCCTGCGCAGCCTTCAGCTGCCCTCATGCCACACCACCCTCATGTCTATTTATAAGTGCGTCTGCCATGACGAGGAACCGCAGGCACACACTGCAGAGGGTTGGCACGGCTAGGCAGTGACCCTCTTTAAAAGGGGCGGGGCGATAGCCCACAATGCTGTACAGAAGCAATGAGAAATATAATCCTGTGCCACCGCCATCAGGAGCTTCACATGTGGGCATAGCAATGGGGAACCTATGTGCCACACACTATTCATTCTGTCAAGGTGTCTGCATGCCCCAGTCAGACCGCGGTTTTTAATTCATAGACACAGGCAGGTACAACTCCCTATTGTGAAGTCCCTGTCGACCGACAGCATGGGTGACTCCCTGGAACCCACCGGCGGTACATAAAAATATCCCATTGCATTGCCCAACACAGCTGAGGTAGTAATGTTGTGCTTAATGCAGGTGGGCTTCAGCCCACACTGCATGCCCCAGTCAGACTGGGGTTCTTTAGAAGTGGAAACAGATGCATTTACAAGTCCCTGTGGACCCACAGCATGGGTGGCTCCCTGGAACCCACCGGCGGTACATAAAAATATCCCATTGCATTGCCCAACACAGCTGAGGTAGTAATGTCGTGCTTAATGCAGATGGGCTTCGGCCCACACTGCATGCCCCAGTCAGACTGGGGTTCTTTAGAAGTGGAAACAGATGCATTTATAATTATCTGTGGACCCACAGCATGGGTGGGTGCCAGGAAGCCACCGGCGGTACATAAAAATATCCTATTGCATTGCCCAACACAGCGGATGTAACGTCAGCTGTAATGCAGGTGGGCTAAAAATTAATTGGATTACACTGTAGGCGAGGGCCCACAAAAATTGCTGTATCAACAGTACTAATGTACATCAGAAAAATTGGCCATGGCCAACCAAGAGGGCAGGTGAAACCCATTAATCGCTTTGGTTAATGTGGCTTAAGTGGTAACTAGGCCTGGAGGCAGCCCAGTTTAACGAAAAATTGGTTCAAGTTAAAGTTTCAACGCTTTTAAGAGCATTGAAATGTATAAAAATTTTTAAGAAAAATTATATGAGTGAGCCTTGTGGCCCTAAGATAAATTGCCCGTTCGGCGTCATTACGTGAGGTTTCAGGAGGAGGAGGAGGAGGAATATTATACACAGATTGATGAAGCAGAAATGTCCCCGTTTTGGATGGTGAGAGAGAACGATGCTTCCATCCGCGGGTGCAGCCTACGTATTGCTTAGGTATCGCTGCTGTCCGCTGGTGGAGAAGAGAAGTCTGGGGAAATCCAGGCTTTGTTCATCTTGATGAGTGTAAGCCTGTCGGCACTGTCGGTTGACAGGCGGGTACGCTTATCCGTGATGATTCCCCCAGCCACACTAAACACACTCTCTGACAAGACGCTAGCCGCAGGACAAGCAAGCACCTCCAGGGCATACAGCGCGAGTTCAGGCCACGTGTCCAGCTTCAACACCCAGTAGATGTAGGGGGCAGAGGCGTCACCGAGGACGGTGCTGCAATCGGCTACGTACTCCCTCACCATCCTTTTAGAGTGCTCCCGCCAACTCAGCCTTGACTGGGGACCGGTGACACAGTCTTGCTGGGGAGCCATAAAGCTGGCAAAGGCCTTGGAGAATGTTCCCCTGCCTGCGCTGTACATGCTGCCTGATCTCTGCGCCTCCCCTGCTACCTGGCCCTCGGAACTGCGCCTTCTGCCACTAGCGCTGTCGGATGGGAAGTTTACCATCAGTTTGTCCACCAGCGCCCTGTGGTATAGCATCATTCTCGAACCCCTTTCCTCCTCGGGAATGAGAGTGCAAAGGCTCTCCTTATACCGTGGATCGAGCAGTGTGTACACCCAGTAATCCGTAGTGGCCAGAATGCGTGTAACGCGAGGGTCACGAGAAAGGCATCCTAACATGAAGTCAGCCATGTGTGCCAGGGTACCTGTACGCAACACATGGCTGTCTTCACTAGGAAGATCACTTTCAGGATCCTCCTCCTCCTCCTCCTCAGGCCATACACGCTGAAAGGATGACAGGCAAGCAGCATGGGTACCGTCAGCAGTGGGCCAAGCTGTCTCTTCCCCCTCCTCCTCATCCTCCACATGCTCCTCCAAATTAAACACATGGGCCAGGCATGGCACGTGCGTGAGGCTGCCGAGCTGCAGAGCTGCCACCAGCTTACGGCCGTTGTCACTCATGACCATGCCCGGTTGGAGGCTCAGCGGCGCAAGCCAGCGGTCGGTCTGCTCTGTCAGACCCTGCAGCAGTTCGTGGGCCATGTGCCTCTTATCTCCTAAGCTGAGTAGTTTCAGCACGGCCTGCTGACGCTTGCCCACTGCTGTGCTGCCACGCCGCGTGACACCGACTGCTGGCGACGTGCTGCTGCTGACACATCTTGATTGCGAGACAGAGGTTGCGTAGGAGGAGGAGGAGGGTGGTTTAGTGGAGGAAGCATACACCCCCGCAGATACCACCACCGAGCTGGGGCACGCAATTCGGGGGGTGGGTAGGACGTGAGCGGTCCCAGGCTCTGACTCTGTCCCAGCCTCCACTAAATTCACCCAATGTGCCGTCAGAGAGATATAGTGGCCCTGCCCGCCTGTGCTTGTCCACGTGTCTGTTATTAAGTGGACCTTGGCAGTAACCGCGTTGGTGAGGGCGCGTACAATGTTGCGGGAGACGTGGTCGTGCAGGCCTGGGACGGCACATCGGGAAAAGTAGCGGCGACTGGGAACCGAGAAGCGCGGGGCCGCCGCCGCCATCATGCTTTTGAAAGCCTCCGTTTCCACAAGCCTATACGGCAGCGTCTCTAGGCTGATCAATTTTGCAATATGCACGTTTACCGCTTGAGCGTGCGGGTGCGTGGCGTCGTACTTGCGCTTGCGCTCAAACTGTGGCGCTAGCGACGTCTGGACGCTACGCTGAGAGACATTGCTGGATGGGGCCGAGGACAGCGGAGGTGAGGGTGTGGGTGCAGGCCAGGAGACGGTAGTGCCTGTGTCCTCAGAGGGGGGTTGGATCTCAGTGGCAGGTTGGGGCACAGGGGGAGAGGCAGTGGTGCAAACCGGAGGCGGTGAACGGGCATCGTCCCACCTTGTGGGGTGCTTGGCCATCATATGCCTGCGCATGCTGTTGGTGGTGCCTCCCCAGCTGATCTTGGCGCGACAAAGGTTGCACACCACTGTTCGTCGGTCGTCAGGCGTCTCTGTGAAAAACTGCCGCACCGTAGAGCACCTTGACCTCTGCAGGGTGGCATGGCGCGAGGGGGCGCTTTGGGAAACAGTTGGTGGATTATTCGGTCTGGCCCTGCCTCTATCCCTGGCCACCGCACTGGCTCGGCCTGTGCCCACACCCTGACTTGGGCCTCCGCGTCCTCGCCCGCGTCCACGTCCTATAGGCCTACCCTTACCCCTCGGCATGCTATATTACCAGTAATTTCCCAGGCAGCAAATAAATTGGCGCAAGCCTGCAGGACAAATAGAATGTTTCCCTTTTTGGGAAACGGAGGGCCCACTGACTATATTCAATCAGATAAGAGATATGTGTTGCACAGAAATGCAGTTATATGAAGTGCAGCAGAGCGGAGACTTTTCACAGGCAGCAAATAAATTGGCGCAAGCCTGCAGGACAAATAGAATGTTTCCCTTTTTGGGAAACGGAGGGCCCACTGACTATATTCAATCAGATAAGATATGTGTTGCACAGAAATGCAGTTATATGAAGTGCAGCAGAGCGGAGACTTTTCACAGGCAGCAAATAAATTGGCGCAAGCCTGCAGGACAAATAGAATGTTTCCCTTTTTGGGAAACGGAGGGCCCACTGACTATATTCAATCAGATAAGAGATATGTGTTGCACAGAAATGCAGTTATATGAAGTGCAGCAGAGCGGAGACTTTTCACAGGCAGGAAATAAATTGGCGCAAGCCTGCAGGACAAATAGAATGTTTCCCTTTTTGGGAAACGGAGGGCCCACTGACTATATTCAATCAGATAAGATATGTGTTGCACAGAAATGCAGTTATATGAAGTGCAGCAGAGCGGAGACTTTTCACAGGCAGCAAATAAATTGGCGCAAGCCTGCAGGACAAATAGAATGTTTCCCTTTTTGGGAAACGGAGGGCCCACTGACTATATTCAATCAGATAAGAGATATGTGTTGCACAGAAATGCAGTTATATGAAGTGAAGCAGAGCGGAGACTTTTCACAGGCAGCAAATAAATTGGCGCAAGCCTGCAGGACAAATAGAATGTTTCCCTTTTTGGGAAACGGAGGGCCCACTGACTATATTCAATCAGATAAGATATGTGTTGCACAGAAATGCAGTTATATGAAGTGCAGCACAGCGGTTACTTTTCCCAGGCAGGAAATAAATTGGCGCAAGACTGCAGGACAAATACGATTTTTCCCTTTTTTGGAAACGGAGGGCCCACTGACTATATTCAATCAATAATATATGTCTTCTGGCCCTGCCTACACAATTCTCTCCCTGTAGTATTACTGCAAGGCGCAATGCTCTTCAGACAGCCGATTTTGAAAAGAAAAAAATATGGAACACTGCTAACAGCAGCCTGCACAGTACTGCACACGGATAGATGTGGCCCTAAGAAGGACCGTTGGGGTTCTTGAAGCCTACACTCACTCCTAACACTCTCCCTACCTAACCACCACTTCTGTCCCTGTAGTATTATTGCAAGGCGCAATGCTCTGCAGACTGCCGATTTTGAAAAAAAAAAAAATTGTGCAACACTGCTAACAGCACCCTCCACAGTACTGCACATGGATAGATGTGGCCCTGAGAAGGACCGTTGGGGTTCTTGAAGCCTACACTCACTCCTAACACTCTCCCTACAGCAGCACCAGCAGCAGCACTTTCCCTCAGCTAACTCAGTCACAAGGCATCTGAGGCGAGCCGCGGGAGGGGCCGACTTTTATACTCGGGTGACATCTGATCTCCCCAGCCACTCACAGCAGGGGGGTGGTATAGGGCTTGAACGTCACAGGGGGAAGTTGTAATGCCTTACCTGTCTTGCAATTGGCCAGAAAAGCGCGATAACGTCTCAGAGATGAAAGTGAAAGTAACCTGAACATCGCGTGGTACTCGTTACGCGTAACGAGCATCCCGAACACCCTAATATTCGCACGAATATCAAGCTTGGACGAGTACGTTCGCTCATCTCTACTTAGTAGCCATTTAAATCAGGGTGGGATAATTCCCCATATCATGTGAACTAGCGGTACCTGCCCAAATATGCACAGTATTCGTGCAGGTAAAATACATTCCACTGCGCAAAAAAGTTTTGCAGGAGCAAACATGTTTTGGAATACACTTATGTGACTCTGCTCTTACAGGTTCAGTCAGATGAGCATTTTTTTGGCCGTAAAAAAACGCACTTTATGGATAAGCAAAATGCGCGTGACTGAAGGTCCGTGTATGTTACTCCATTCCCTGGAGAAGCTGTGCTTGTAGAAGCATAGCAGCGCCTGGAAGGTCCCCTCATCACCGGACACTGTGACAGCACTGTTATAGTGTTCAGTGATGAGGGGACACCCCGCGGTGGTTAAAGAATCCCCTACAGCTGTGGCAGAGGACCGCAATGCTATCTCATTGAATTCAATGGAGTCTGCGCTACAGCCGGCTCCATTGAAAGTAATGAGATGCTGGCAACCAACGCAGTGATTTTCGGGGAAGGGCTTAAAATATAAGCCCTTCCCTGAAAATAAGCCCTAGGCGAAAGAAAAAAAAAAAGAATACATCACCTAGCAGCACTGTCAGGGTCCGGCACGTCTTGTTTCCTTGAAGCCGGCACTGTACTAAGGCATTTTCTTCTGGCAGGGGATTTAAAAATCCGCGCCAGAAGAAAACTCTGCCTCTGATTGGCTGAGCGCTGTGACCAATTGGAGGCAGCATTCAATTACAGCTGCCACATATAATATGCTGTGCTAAAAGCCCATTGACTTCAATTGGGTTGGTCGCAACTGCGTTTTTTTCACACACGTAATATGCATGTGAAAACAAATTGTAGCACCCCCGCACAAATATAGGCTATGGGGATTTAACATATGCAGCAAATAAGCATGTACATATGCATTTGCTGTGTACTGCATATTTTACGCGAGTAAAAAAATATGCATGTAATACACAGGACACTTACACCCATGTGAGTAAGCCCTTAACAGTATAAATTAAAAAATCTGTTCACATTTTGGTATTTCATAGAATCATAGAATGGTAGAGTTGGAAGGGACCTCCAGGGTCATCTGGTCCAATTCCCTGCTTAATGCAGGATCACTAAATTATCCCAGACAGACGTCTGTCCAGCCTTTGTTTGAACACTTCCACTGATAGAGAACTATCCACTTCCCGTGGTAACCAGTTCCACTCATTTATCTCCCTCAATGTCAGAAAGTTTTTCTAATATCTAATCTGTGTCTCCTCCCTTTCAGTTTCATCTTATTGCTTCTTGTCTTCCCTTGTGTAAATGAGAATAGGGCTTATCCCTCTGCATTGTGACCCTCTTTAGATATTTGTGGACATTTATTGAGTCTCCTCTCAGCCTTCTTTTTTGCAAGCTAAACATTCCCAAATCCTTTAACTTTTCCTCATAGGACATCATTTACAGACCACTCACCATCCTGGCAGCTCTTCTCTGAGTTTGCTCCAGTTCTTTGATGTCTTTTTAAATTGGGGTGCCCAGAACTTGACACAGTATTCCAGATGGGGTCTGACTGAGGAAGAGTAGAGGGGGATAATTACCTCACATGATCTAGACTCTATGCTTCTTTTAATACATCCCAGAATTGTGTTTGCCTTTTTTGCTGCTGCATCGCATTGTTGACTCATATTCAGTCTGTGATCTATTAGTATACCCAAGTCTTTTTTTACATGTGCTGCTGCTTAGCCCAATTCCTCTCATTCTCTATGTGCTTTTTTTCATTTTGTTAGTCCAGATGTAGGACTTTGCATTTCTTCTTGTTAAAAACCTTTCTCTTAGTTGCCGCCCACTTTTTACTGTATTTTACCAAATTTAAATACATTTGGTTTATGTTCCGGGAAAGCTCCAAGCACATGCACAGAATGGATCCATGGTCTTCTGCACACAGCATATTCCAGCATAGTCTGCTGCACTTTCCTATACACAGGGGTACAATAAAAACATATACTGCACAGTATATATTTTTGTACAGTTCTGTAGTACAATGCCCACAGCCTGCTAGGAGCCACACGTCCTGTGAACCTCCAATTTTATACAGAATCTCTTTATGATAAAAAAATTGTCGCGTGCTCAATATGAGAATATGATATCTCATCAGGAAGATACCATACGATTCTGCAATAGTAATGCACCCTTTCTTAACAGGACAACTCCTATTAGAGTATATGACAATCATAGAGGGGGGGGGGGGTTGATCAGAATCCTATTGGCCAAAGCTATTGATCGCTAGGCCAGCTTCAATTTCAAAATGTTATTGCTGTCTTACAATTTGGCTATATAAGGAGCTTGAACTAATTGGTCGTCAACTTTTATTAGACTGTTTAGACAAACAGAAATGAAGGTGATTGTAATGTGACCTACCTGTGGGTAACCATATATTTCAAACGTTTTTGCCACCAAATGTGAAAGAACTGAGGATGGAAACCCCACCACAGCAGGCAAATGTCCTTCACTCCTACATTTATAATTGGGAACTAGAAAACGCCATCCACTTAATATCTTCATGTACGCTTGCAGTGTTATAGCTTTATTCATGTATAAATCAAGCAGACGAAATCCCAAGGTGATGTTTGGTAGAAGATTTTCATTGTTATTAATTTCATCAATGGCAAATAGTACAGTGAGAGCCGTCTGATATTTTTCCCGTAAGCCACTATATGAATAAGGACAGTGTGATAAATCAGCATAAGGGAACATGTTACAGTTCATGTATGTTGCAGTTGTATCAGCATAGATGGATATCCATCTATATGGACAGTCTGAGTCCACCAGAGCAGCTCTCACTCTGACTGACATAACAGGGACCCGTGTGGTGAACTCCTCTCTAAAATGTCCATATCCTGTAACAGAGCTTATGGAAAATAGTTATTCTAACGTCACAACCCTTGTTCATTTCTTCTATTAGGGCATATAGAAGTTACAGAGCCAGAAACTACCCCGGACAGAGTGGATCCCGCTCTGGAGGCCTCAGCATGACCATGAATTGTATGTTTTCCATAATAAAACAGTTGCATAAGGAAGAGTTGTCTACAATGCATTCACATCAATATAAAAATGTATATAAGATTATGTCAGGCATACACATGTGGATCCACCTTGCCACACACCAGTTTGGTTGTGCGCTATCTGAGGTGGCAGTACCTGGTAAAACCTGGTTTTCTCGCTTAACCCCTCCAAATGGGACACTAGTCATTACACACACATAGTTCCAGTTATGTGACTGCTAACACTGCACAGGGCTGGAGATGTGCCGGATTAACCATTAGACAAATAAGACACTTGCATTAGGGCCAGCCAAAAATCCAAGCCACATACAGATAAGGTAAAAACAATTCAAGCCCCAAGACTTGGAATTTCCAAGTCTCACTTTGTCAGGGCCATGCTCTTCAAGTGTAAGTCTAGACGTTGTTCAGGTGCGCTCGTCCGTAAATCGAGAAAGAATTGTCACTTAGACTGAAGTATAACTGAAGATTTGCTTCTGTACAAAGGTAAATTCAAGAATCCTATTAAATAATTTAGTTTATCCTCTTTAGTTGTTGCATTTTCTACTAACTAACTAATGCTTTTGATTCGCCAGGCAGCTTATGACAGGCCCTTCTGTTCTACAGGGTTTTCTTATAACCAATTCTCTTTACAATTTTCATATGAAATTGAAAGTTATTTAATACATGCAATGATCCTTAAACAACTTTATTAAACTTTATTAAGTCACTGATTTTTAACGCTTTAGTACAGCATTTTTTATTGGACTTATTTTTAATATTATTTCTAATGCTATTCTAATCTTATAGGAATTACAGTACTGTCCAAAAAATTGGTTGTTTTGAATTTTTGTAATAAATTTTCTGTTATTAAAATTAACTTTCTCACTTTTATCTGTGAGCCCAAAAAATCTGTATTTTCAGGCCACCTATCAAAATGTTCCTAAGGCCTTCCTCACACGGATTTTTTTGTACAGCGTTTAGCGCTACTTTTCCAGCGCAGCGCTAAACACTGTACAACGCTTCCATTCATTTCAATGGGGCTGCTCACATGTGTCAAACTGCAGCATTTCCAACACTGCGCTTTGACAGCGATGTATGTTTTCGTCCCTGCGTCGCCCATTGAAATAAATGAGCAGCGGTTTCAGTGCTGCCAAAAACGTGGCAGAACTTGGTACCGCGTTTTTAGCAGCGTTAAATGCTCTAGCTACACTACCTGAGGGAGAAAAAAATCAATACTCACCTTGCAGGTGCCGTTGGGTCCCAGGCGCCGCTCTCAGGACTCTTGTCAAGCCGGCAGAGGATGTTTTACTAGTGACGGGGATTGGAAATCCCTACCTCCAGCAAGAGATTGCTCTGATTGGTTCACTCGGCTGAGTGATAGCCCACTCAGCAAATCAGAGCCAGAGCATGATACTCCAATCAATGGCTCTGACTCTGACGACACCTGCAAGATGAGTACAGGTAGTCCCCGACTTGCGAACAGGTTCCGTTCCGGGAGCCCGTTCGCAAGTCCGCTTTGTTCGCAAGTCGAACAAATGGTAGTATGGAGCGGGATCGCGGGTGGATCCCGCTCCATACAACGTCGGGTGCCGGCTGTTCTTACAGCGGCCACCCGGCGGCAGCAGTTCCGACGAGCCACGCCGCTTGTCGGAACTGTTAACACTTTAAATACCGCTCTGACAGCGGTATTTAAAGTGTTAACAGTTCTGACGAGCGGCGCGGCTCGTCGGAACTGCTGCCGCCGGGTGCCTGCTGTAAGAAACAGCCTGCACCCGACGTTCAGGGGGCCCGTACAGCGTCCCACGATGAGATCGCGGGACGCTGTGTGGTTGCTAGGCAGCCGGGGACCTCCTGAAAGGCCCCAGGGCTGCCTATGCAGAGTGCCTATCAAGCGCACGGCTTGCTAGGCGCTCTGCATAGACAGCCCTGGGGCCTTTCAGAAGGCCCCCGGCTGCCCAGCAACCGCGATCTGACCGGACAGGCTTCTATCAGGCTTGATAGAAGCCTCTCCGCTCCCTGCACAGCATGATGTAATGCCATAGCATTACATCATACTGTGCAGGACAGATAGTTCGTATCTAGCGAAATTCGTAACTCGAATGTTCGCAAGTCGGGGACTATCTGTAATGTTTTTTCTTTTTCAGCATTCAACTGTGCTGAAAATGCAGTCAAAACGCTGTCATAATGCATGCCAGCGCTGCTGAAATGGGCTGAATCTGCAGTAAACGCAGCGTTGAAAAATGCTGCGTTTCTGCAAACGTCTGTGTCAGGGAGGCCTAAGAGCCAGCAGAGCCTTAATCCGCCTCTGGGCTATTGAGTGGTATCTGCAGGTCTGACCAGGGCATAGCTAGGAAATAAGTTTGAAGTCAGGGCCTCACTTGTGTATGTAGCTCATGTGCATGCACAAGATCCAAGTCAAATGCCAGGGCAGGCAGCAAACAGCAGAGTCCAGAAACACAGAGCCGAGGTCATGGAGCACAGAAGTCAGAATGGTCAAAAAACAGGCAAAGGGTCAAAAGCAGGAATGCACACAGACTGGGGTTTTATCACATCGGCTATGACACCTATTGCTTAGGCATGGGGGGAGGATGCCTAATATAGTAGGTGATGACTGGCGACTGTAGAGGAACAGGGTTCAGGTCCACGCTCTAGCTCTTTTATTTTTACTGCTGAAATAACATGCAGTTCTCACGTGTAGGAAGAGTGTGTGAAAATCACATATAGCACCAGAGAATGTGTTTTTCATGCAAACTGCTACGCACGCACAGGCAAACTCATATGTTTGCAAAGGTGACATCAGTACAAGTTTATTGGACCGATATCGCACTCTCCAGTGTAAAGTCAGACGAGTGATTTTTTGCGAGCACCTATGTGCGCAAAAAGTGCCTCTATTAAAACCATTGCTTCCATGTGGAACCTGCAAAAGATAGGACATCTGTGCCCCTATTGCGCCTAACCGGCGTGCATGAAGAATCCCCGCGGTGAGTTCCCTGATCCCTGTCACAGTGCTCAGTACTGAGTGGACAACCCGCGGGGGTTAAAGAATAATGTCACCTTTGTCACCAGCTGTGGCAGAGGACCACAATGCTATCACATTGAATTCAATGAAGCCGGCACTGCAGCCGGCTCAATTGAAAGCAATGGGCTGCAGGCAACTCCCGTAGTGACTTTCCAAGAAAATAAGCCCTAGGTGAAAGAAAAAAAAATAATACATCACCTAGCAGCGCTGTTCGGGGTCCAGCACGTCTTTTTTCTGAGAAGCCGACACTGTACTAAAGCATTTTCTTCTGGCAGGGAATTTAAAAATCCCCGCCAGAAGAAAACTCTGCCTCTGATTGGCTGAGCGCTGTGACCAATCAGAGGCAGTGTTCAGCCATTGAAAGACAGCTGAGTACTGCCTCTGATTGCTCACAGTGCTCAGATCAGATATCGGACTCAGAGCTCTTATATAGTGGGCTATCTGGAGGAACTGGAACCACGTGCCTGCCAGCAGCCACCCTTTTCCCAGGAGCAGATCCAGCTGCAGAAGTCCGTCTCTACCCACCATTTCACACACTCTAGGAAACCGCGTCCCCAACCTCTCCAACAAGAGTAAACCTGCCTCTCCCAGGAAGCCACCGGCGGTACATAAATAAATCCCATTGCATTGCCCAGCACAGCTGAGGTAACGTCAGATTAAATGCAGGAGGGCTTCGGCCCACAGTGCATGCCCTACCTGACCAGGGTTTTTAATACATAGACATAGGCAGGTACAAATCCCCTATGTGAAGTCCCTGGACCGACAGCATGGGTAGCTCCCTGGAACCCACCGGCGTTACATAAATATATCCCATTGCAGTGCCCAGCACAGCTGAGGTAACGTCAGATTTAATGCAGTTTGGCTTCGGCCCACACTGCTTGCCCCAGTCAGACTGGGGTTCTTTATAAGTAGACACATGCAGTTACAACTCCGTGTGGACCGACAGCATGGGTGGCTCCCTGGAACCCACCGGCGGTACATAAATAAATCCCATTGCATTGCCCTGGACAGCAGAGCTAACAACAGATGAAATACAGGTGGGCTTCGGCCAAGTATGTTTTCGTTGTTGGAGGAGGAGGACGGGGAAGTTTTTGAGGCACTACGTGTCCTGTCCCCGTGTCCGTGGTTATATGCACCTTCCCAGTGACCGCATCGCTGAAAAGTTGTCGCGCCTGTGGAACCTAGTAGCATGGCCTCGCCACCATCATGTCTTTGGGAAGCCTCCATTTCCACTACCCTGTAACATTGCAGTAGCAGCAGTATAGGCAGAGCCAAGAATTAGTAACATTTCAGCGGTAAGAGTATGCACAAACCCCTGTAACATTTCATTGGCAGCAGTGAGGACAGACCCCACTAACATTTCATTTGCAGCAGTATACACAGACCCCAGTAACATTTCAGTAGTATCAGTAAGACAGGCCTCAGCAACAGCAACGTAGAAGCAGTAGAGACAAAGCAGCAGATTCGCATTTCCCTGGCAGCAGTGTAGGGAGAGCGTAGTACTGGTAAGATTTCAGTAGTAGGAGTATAGTCAGGCTGCAGCAACAGCAACATAGAAGCAGTAGAGACAAAGCAGCAGATTCACATTTCCCTGGCAGCAGTGTAGGGAGAGCGTAGTATTGGTAAGATTTCAGTAGTAGGAGTATAGACAGGCCCAGCAACAGCAACTTGGAAGCAGTAGAGACAAAGCAGCAGATTCACAATTCCCTGGCAGCAGTGTAGGGAGAGCGTAGTATTGGTAAGATTTCAGTAGTAGGAGTATAGACAGCCCCCAGCAACCCCAGCAACAGTAACGTAGAAGCAGTATGGCCAAAGCCCACTATTAGTTACATTTCTGTTATAGCAGTATAGACATGCCCCAGTAACATTTCCATTGAAGTATTATGGGCAGAACCCAGTATTAGTAAAATTACAGTAGTAACAGTATACACCAACCAAGGTAACATTTCAAGAGCAGAAGTATCGGCAGACCGAAGTAACATTTCTGTTGCTGAAGTATGGTCAGACCCCTGTAGCATTACTGTGGCAGAAGTATAGGTAGGCAGAACAGAGTTACACTTCTGTAGCAAATGTGTAGGCCAACCCCAGACACAGTGGTGTACCATGAGTGCAGGAGAAGTCCATAAAAATTACTTGGATTACATTGTAGGCGAGGGCCCGAAAAATTGTTGTACCGACAGTACAAATGTACCCCAGAAAAATTGCCCATGCCCAACCCAGAGGGCAGGTGAAACCCATTAATCGCTTAACGTACTGCGGCTTAGTTTTTAACTAGGCCTGGAGGCAGCCCAGTTTAAAAAACAATAGGTTCAGGTGGAAGTTTCAATGCTTTAATGAGAATTGAAACAGATAAATATTATTTAGAAAAGTTATATGAGCCTTTTGGCCCACAGACAAAATTGCCCATTCGCGGTGATTACGAGAGGTTTCAGGAGGAGGAGCCGAAGGAGGAGGACGAATACCATACACAGATTGACAAAGTTCTTTAGGTAGCGCTGCTGTCCGCTGGTGGAGAAGAGAAGTCTGGGGAAATCCAGGCTTTGTTCATCTTTATGAGTGTAAGCCTGTCGGCGCTGTCAGTTGACAGGCGGGTACGCTTGTCCGTGATGATTCCCCCAGCTGCACTAAACACCCTCTCTGACAAGACGCTAGTCGCAGGGCACACCAACACCTCCAGGGCATACAGCGCGAGTTCGGGCCACGTGTCCAGCTTTGACACCCAGTAGTTGTACAGAGCAGAGGCGTCACGGAGGATGTTGGTACGATCGGCTGCGTACTCCCTCACCATCTTCTTACAGTGCTCCCTCCGACTCAGCTTGGACTGGGGAGGTGTGAGACAGTCTTGCTGGGGAGCCATAAAGCTGGCAAAGGCCTTGGAGAGTGTTCCCCTGCCTGCGCTGAACATGCTGCCTGATCTCCCCGCCTTCCCTTCTACGTGGCCCTCGGAACTGCGCCTTCTGCCACTAGCGCTGTCAGATGGGGAGTTTACCATCAGTTTGTCCACCAGGGCCCTGTGGTATTGCATCACTCTCAAACCCCTTTCCTCTTCGGGAATGTGAGTGGAAAGGTTCTCCTTATACTGTGAGTCAAGCAGTGTGTACACCCAGTAATCCATAGTGGCCAGAATGCATCTAACACGAGGGTCACGATAAAGGCATGCTAACATAAAGTCAGCCATGTGTGCCAGGGTACCTGTACGCAACATATGGCTGTCCTCACTAGGACGATCACTTTGAGTATCATCCTCCTCCTCCTCCTCCTCCTCCTCCTCAGGCCATACATGCTGAATGGAAGAGAGGCAAGCTGCAGGGGCACCCTCTGCAGTGGGCCCAGCTGTCTCTTCCTCCTCAGGCTCCTCCCCCTCCTCCTCCTCCTCCTCCTCCACGCGCTGAGATATAGACATGAGGGTGCTCTGACTATCCAGCGACATACTGTCTTCCCCCGCCTCCGTTTCCGCCCGCAAAGTATCAGCCTTTATGCTTTGCAGGGAACTTCTCAAGAGGCATAGCAGGGGAATGGTGATGCTAATGATTGCAGCATCGCCGCTCACCATCAGGGTGGACTCCTCAAAGTTTCCAAGGACCTGGTAGATATCTGCCATCCAGGCCCACTCTTCTGTAAAGAATTGAGGAGGCTGAATCCCACTACGCCGCCCATGTTGCGTTGGTATTCCACTATAGCTCTACGCTGCTCATACAGCCGGGACAACATGTGAAGCGTAGAGTTCCACCGTGTGGGCACGTCGCAAAGCAGTCGGTGCACTGGCAGATTAAACCGATGTTGCAGGGTGCGCAGGGTGGCAGCGTCCGTGTTGGACTTGCGGAAATGTGCGCTGACCCGGCGCACCTTGCCAAGGAGGTCTGACAAGTGTGGGTAGCCTTTCAGAAACCGCTGAACTGTGAGGATATATATATATATATATACACTACCGTTCAAAAGTTTGGGGTCACCCAAACAATTTTGTGTTTTCCATGAAAAGTCACACTTATTCACCACCATGCGTTGTGAAATGAATAGAAAATAGAGTCAAGACATTGACAAGGTTAGAAATAATGATTTGTATTTGAAATAACATTGTTTTTACATCAAACTTTGCTTTCGTCAAAGAATCCTCCTTTTGCAGCAATTACAGCATTGCACACCTTTGACATTCTAGCTGTTAATTTGTTGAGGTAAGCTTGAGAAATTGCACCCCACGCTTCTAGAAGCATCTCCCACAAGTTGGATTGGTTGGATGGGCACTTCTGGCGTACCATACGGTCAAGCTGCTCCCACAACAGCTCAATAGGGTTCAGATCTGGTGACTGCGCTGGCCACTCCATTACCGATAGAATACCAGCTGCCTGCTTCTGCTGTAAATAGTTCTTGCACAATTTGGAGGTGTGTTTAGGGTCATTGTCCTGTTGTAGGATGAAATTGGTTCCAATCAAGCTCTGGCCACTGGGTATGGCATGGCGTTGCAAAATGGAGTGATAGCCTTCCTTATTCAGAATCCCTTTTACCCTGTACAAATCACCCACCTTACCAGCACCAAAGCAACCCCAGACCATCACATTACCTCCACCATGCTTAACAGATGGCATCAGGCATTCTTCCAGCATCTTTTCATTTGTTCTGCATCTCACAAACGTTCTTCTTTGTGATCCAAACACCTCAAACTTGGATTCATCCGTCCACAACACTTTTTTCCAGTCTTCCTCTGTCCAATGTCTGTGTTCTTTTGCCCATCTTAATCTTTTTCTTTTATTGGCCAGTCTCAGATATGGCTTTTTCTTTGCCACTCTGCCCTGAAGCCCAAAATCCCGCAGCCGCCTCTTCACTGTAGATGTTGACACTGGTGTTTTGCGGGTACTATTTAATGAAGATGCCAGTTGGGTACCTGTGAGACGTCTGTTTCTCAAACTAGAGACTCTAATGTGCTTATCTTCTTGCTTAGTTGTGCAACGCGGCCTCCCACTTCTTTTTCTACTCTGGTTAGAGCCTGTTTGTGCTGTCCTCTGAAGGGAGTAGTACACACCGTTGTAGGAAATCTTCAATTTCTTAGCAATTTCTCGCATGGAATAGCCTTCATTTCTAAGAACAAGAATAGACTGTCGAGTTTCAGATGAAAGTTCTCTTTTTCTGGCCATTTTGAGCGTTTAATTGACCCCACAAATGTGATGCTCCAGAAACTCAATCTGCTCACAGGAAGGTCAGTTTTGTAGCTTCTGTAACGAGCTAGACTGTTTTCAGATGTGTGAACATGATTGCACAAGGGTTTTCTAATCATCAATTAGCCTTCTGAGCCAATGAGCAAACACATTGTACCATTAGAACACTGGAGTGATAGTTGCTGGAAATGGGCCTCTATTCACCTTTGTAGATTTTGCACAAAAAAACAGGCATTTGCAGCTAGAATAGTCATTTACCACATTAGCAATGTATAGAGTGCATTTGTTTAAAGTTAGGACTAGTTTAAAGTTATCTTCATTGATAAGTACAGTGCTTTTCCTTCAAAAATAAGGACATTTCAATGTGACCCCAAACTTTTGAACGGTAGTGTATATTGCCATATGTTTTTTTATGCTTTATACCTATATGCAAGTTTTATTCAATTCCAAATGAGAAAAAACTTATATGTCGCCTTACATCAGATATTCCAAGGCTTTAGAAGGCTGAGAGAGATGTTCTAGAAATTCAGAGATGATACCGAACCAGACACGAAGGACGCATGTACTTGGCCGCTTTCCCAGAAGCAAGATATCAAGATGTTCCACTATGTACATAATTTTCACTGTCTTAGGCCGGAAATCCAGACTTCCCATATATGGAGAATGCATGCTTGGCCGTTTTCTTAGAATTGAGTGGGTGATTCTTTGCACTGGAGTTAATTGAATACGTGATTTTCTGTACATAAGCCAGAGGCGCCATAAGCAAGATATCGGCTGTTTTCACTGTCTCAGGCCGGAAATCCGGACTGCCCATATATGGTTATGAGC